>NW_012115155.1:7509142-7519315 GCF_000951035.1 Colobus angolensis palliatus | reverse complement strand
GATGGGTGCAGCACACCAACATGGCACAAGTATACATATGTAACAAACCTGCACGTTGTGCACATGTACCCTAGAACTTAAAGTATAAAAAAAATTAAAAATAAAAAAAGATCTATTCTCTTATAATGAAGAGAGTCAACAGCTCTTGAAACGATTTGAGGACCAAAGGACACAAAAATAAATGTGGAAATGGGACCAATAGGAGTAAAAAGAAAAAGAGGAGGGAATTGAAGGAAATAATGTATACAGTGGTCCATTTCCAAGACAAAGTGCCTTGAATCGGCTTAGATCAGCAAACTACAGAAGAAACAGGATACGCTAGGCCCCTACTTGGATAACCAACACCATCTTTTCGTCCTCCCACTTCCTCCCCACCTCCCCTGTAACCTTAGTTGCCCTCCCTGGAACCAAAGAAGTTTAGTCTAAGATGAAAGTTTACTAGGCTGCAAAATAGCTTGTTTTGTCTGTTTTTATCAGCCGGCCCAGCCACTTAGGTCATAAGTCAAATTTGAAGAGTCCCTAAGATAACTAGGTTTGCAGTGTACTATGAGATGCAACAAAATGCAGCAAAACAACCCTAAAGAAAACACCTAAAGCCTCTGCCCAACAACCAATAGGTGACGTCCAGGAAGACTGTGATCCCATAGTACTCAGCCTATGAGGAACCAGAGGAGAAACCTACACTTGTTGAAACTATGCTGGGGGTGCCTGCCCATCAGACACCTGCAAGACCGTCATTAAGTCTCACTTTCACTGTTCTCTGGGTCTCTGAGTCCATTCTTTGGGTTTGGACAGGTGAGCTTGTTTCTCACAGGTGATAAAAATATTTTGGGTTTTTATCACAAAGTGATGTTGGGAATTATCAAAAACTTTTTCTAAATCTATTGATTTGAGTTGTGTTTATGTGCTGAATCACATTTATTGACTTGTGTATGTTGAACCAATCTTGCATTTCAACAATGAAGCCCAGTTGGTCAGGGTGAATAAAGTTTTTGATATGCCATTGAATTCAGTTTGCCGGTATTTTGTTGAGGATTCTTGTGGCTATGTTCATCGGGGATATTGGTCTGTCATTTTCTTTGGTGTGTGGTTTCTTTGCCAGGTTTTGGTGTCAGGGTGATACTGGCTTCACAGAATGAGTTGGGGAGAAGGCCCTCCTCCTCAGTTTTTTGGATTAGTTTCAGCTGAATTAAGACCAGCTCTTCTTTGTGCATCTGGTAGAATTTGGCTCTGAATCCATCTGGTCCAGGCCTTTTTATAGTTAGTAGGTTTATTATAATTTAAATGATACATTATAATAATGAAATGCTAATGGGTACCACCTCACTTATAAAACCCAGCTTATTTAAATAGTATTACTTCTGAGGAGTGTTTTCTGAATATCCACATCTTCATAACTTATTTCCCTGTTCCCTGATCATGTAACACTTTATCTAAACCAGCATAGTCCAACAGGAACCACATATGCAATTTTTAAATATTCTTATAGTCATGCTAAAAAATAAGTCAAAACAATATGGCATAATTAATTTTATTGATATATTGATTTAACCTTAACACATTGTTTCCACATATAACCAATATAATAATATTAATGATATAGTTTATGTTCTTGTTCATAAATTAATTCTTCTAAAGTAGGTGTGTATTTTAAGCTATATCAAATCTCAATTCACACTTGTGAGTAGTGGCTTCCACAGTTAGACCACTAAAATGATATATACTGAATGAAGTATGTTATTGTAGTTACTGAGAAATTAAAAAGTCATCAACCTATATCTCATCTACCCAATATGAAAATATACGGCTAATAGAAGTGGTCATGAAGTCTTATACTAACATAGAAAATATATGGCTAAAATTTTAAGTAGAAAAGTTTGAATGTACAGGATAATCATAACCATGAAAACAAAACATGCATTTGTCTCCTTTTCTCCCTTTCTTTCTTTGTTCCTTCCTTCCTTTCTTCTTTTCTTCCTTCCTTCATTGTTTTGTTTTGGAAAGAATTCATAAGTTACTGACATAAATTTACTTCAGACACAGATGCCTTCTTATGTATGGCATTATGAAAACTGTATTCAATGGCACACTTATATTGGTTTGTAAATTTACATTCACATATTAAATGTTTTAAAGTACCTATGCCATTATTACTAGTGGGCATCATTTTTAAATTTTTTAATATTCCATTTTAATTTGTGTTATCTCTCAATTATTAAATTGTCTCGTTACTATTTACTATTTAATTGCCTTTATTTTGTTGTGCTGGGTCCATTTTTAGGTAGAACACGCAAGAATTATTTCTAAGACGTGTCCACTACTTGAACTTCTTTCTCATTAAATGTTTGATATTTATTTTTTATTATCTAAATGTAGAGAAAATATTGTTTGGTTTTTGTTCTTTTAAAAAATGATATAATCAGCCGGGCACGGTGGTTCATGCCTGTAATCCCAGCCTTTTGGGAGGTCGAGGCGGGTGGATCACGAGGTCAGGAGATCGAGACCATCCTGGTTAACACAGTGAAACCCCGTCTCTACTAAAAATACAAAAAATTTAGCAGGGCATGGTGGCAGGTGCCTGTAGTCCCAGCTACTCGGGAGGTTGAGGCAGGAGAATGGCATGGACCCAGGAGGCGGAGGCTGCAGTGAGCAGAGATTGTGCCACTGCACTCCAGCCTGGGCGACAGAGCGAGACTCCATCTCAGAAAAAATAAATGAATTATTAATAATAATAATAATAAAATAAAAATAATATAATCATTTATGTTATTAATATGATCCAAATGCAGGGCTCATGCCTGTAATCCTAGCACTCAGAACGGGGCTGACTGTTTTAACCTAGGAATTTGAGACCAGCCTAGGCAATATGACAAAACCCGTCTGTACACAAAAATAAAAAAATTTAGTTGAGTGTGGTGGTGCTGCCTGTATTCCTAGCTTCCAGGGAGACTGATGTGAAAGGATCACTTGAGCCTGGGAAATCAAGGTTGCAGTGAGCTGTGATCATGCATTGCACTCTGGTCTGGGCTACAGGAGTGATACCCTGTCTCAAAAAACAAACGAAAAATAAATAAATATTTATGACTATAAAGTTGCCCCTATATATTTTCTCAGGGGCAAATTTACAGTCATTAATTCTCTCTCTCTCTCTCTAGAGCATGTGTGTGTGTGTGTGTGTGTGTGTGTATCGAGAGAGAGAGCATATTATACCTATTTTATACAGATATTCCTCCACTTATAATGGGCTTATGTCCCTGTAAACCCATTGTAATTGAAAAATATTATAAGCAAACTATGCATTTAATACCCACCCATCATAAAATAGAAATATTATGTCAGGGAATTTATGTACATTACACACACACACGTGTGTTCTATATCACACTTGTTTTTTGCTAAATGGTATATTATTGATGGTTCAATTATTTTGTAATTCTTTATGAAATAGGTAAATATTAGTATCCCCATGGAGCATGGATTTTAAAAAAGATAGACAATAAAATAAGTTTTGGAGCTAGGCAGTGACAAGTACTGTACAAAGGAACAAAAACAGAGGCTCTCTATGAATATATGAATGGGGTACAGGGGTACTGCTTGCAGTGATGATTAGAATGATTATGGTATGCCTCACTGGGAAGTTGAAATTTAAGTTAAAAAAAAAAAAAAAAAGAGCAATTCAGGCAGAGAACAGTAGAGCAGAGACCTTAAGGCTGCTATGTTCAAAGAATACTCAGGCCAGTTGCTGGAGATGGCTGAGCATGACAGAATCACAGAAGAGCGGATACAAGGAGATGAGATTGGCTTACTCTTGTAAGACTTTGAAGCCATCATAGTGGCACTCGCTTTTACTCTGAAGTGAGGAGCAATATCAGGGGCTGTGTATAAACGTAAAATGACCTGACTTCTATTTTAAAGGATTCTCTTATCAGATGTGTTGGGAATACACTTGTAGTGGGTAAGACTAGAAACAAGGTGCTTTAATAGAAGTGCACAATAATCCTGGAGAGAGATGATGATTCATAGGAAGGCATAAAGAATGGAGGTACACAAAAGTGCTTGGATTCTACATACAGCTTAAAGGTAGAAATGGCCATAAAATATGCTCTATGTTATTTCTGACTTTTTAAAATTAATAAGCTGTTGCTTGAGGGAAAGTTTACAGTAAAAGTTCTACAGACACTTGAAAAAATGTAATTTTTTATTGATAAAATGTAAAATTTAAGAATTTCTATTATTTAATCTTATGTATATTATTCAAATACTCTGGGGCCATATTTAAATTTTATCTTCTTGGTTTGTTATAAACAAAAGCTCATTTATTAATCACTCTGCTATGTAGTATTCTTGTTGATTTCTCCATTCATGCTCACCAAATTTTGCTTTGCACATTTTAGTACTATGTTATTTGACACAAAATAGATTTATGAGTTGTATTTTCTTTGTGGTTTCTAGCTTTTATCAGCATAAAATTCTATCCACTGTAAATATTTTTATTACTTTTTGGAGAATTTTGTTGTTCATCTGATATATTTCCTCATTCTTTATTTTTAGCATTTTTTATTTCAGGTATAGCACTGGCAAGAAACATATAGATTACCTTGTTTAAAATGCTCCATAGGCATGCTCACCTCAGTATAAAACATGAGTCACAGAAGTTTTAGCACTTGTGCTTCTAAGAAAGTGGGCTATAAAATAACTCAACAACATGTGGACCACCACACCAGGTATAATTACTAGTAGAAAAACATTGGTTAACATTTTTGAAAGAATAGTGTAAAAAAATTAAAATAACTTGTGATGGCTGATATTGAGTGTCAACTTGATTGGATTGAAGGATACAAAGTATTGTTCCTGGGTATGTCTTTGAGCGTGTTGCCAAAGGAGATTAACATTTGTGTCAGTGAACTGGGAGAAGGGGACCCACCCTCAACCTGTGTGGGCACCATCTAATCAGCTGCCAGTGTGGCTAGAATAAAGCAGGCAGAAGAATATGAAAAAACTAGACTGGCTAAGCCTCTGGCCTACATCTTCCTCCCATGCTGGATGCTTCCTGCCCTCGAACATCGGACTCCAAGTTCTTCAGCTTGGGACTCTTGGACCTTCGACCACAGACTGAATACGTCTCTGTCGGCTTCCCTAGTTTTGAGGTTTTGGGACTTAGACCAGCTTCCTTGCTCTTCAGCTTGCAGACAGTCTATTGTGGGGCCTCATCTTGTGATAGTGTGAGTCAATACTCCTTAATAAACTCCCCTTTATGTATATATCTATCCTATTAGTTCTGTCCCTCTAGAGAACCCTAATGTATAACTCCTCGTCATAATTCTCAGAAAGTGATTATAATACATGACCACAATATTCCTCAAATTATGGACTCTTTGATTCCATGGATTCAGTAGCTGGTCTAAACTTTGTAGACTATTTCAAGAAAAGACCATAATTATTATACCCTGTATTAAAAAAAGAAAATCACTCTGTCCATATGACTCATACCTTTCTTTTCAGCTCAAATATTCTGAATCCATTCGGATTTTGATCACAGATAATGTATATTTTGATTGTCCTGATTTCCTTTAATAATATACACATATGTATATATAAATTATAATCACATATATGTGTGTATATATATGTGATTGTAATTTCCAATGTGATGATTATATTTCTTAAACTGATTAAATCACACTTGGGCATACACTTTTCTTTGGTCAATAAGTATGAATAGAACTAACATATAGTGCATCTAAGCAGAAGCTTTAAGTTTCATTGCATAAATACAACATTATTTATTCCTCTCTTATATTAACCTTTTCCACATTAGGGCAGTTCCATAGCTTACATCCCAGGATGAAGAATATATATGTAGCTTGACCACAATGGAAACATGATATGAGAAAGAAATAACATTATTTTTTATAAGCCGTCAATTTTTGGGCCTGTGTCATTTTGTTTTGTTCTACTGCTTTGACACAAACTAGTGAAGCAAATATGGAAATTTTTGCCAGAAGTTGGGTCCTCTATAATAACAAAGTAAAATATGCAATTTTTGTTTCAAGGTCAGGGAATCCATGCTTAAAAAATATTATTGTAGACTAGAAAGAAGATAATTCATATTATGTGGTGACAAAATGTTTGGATGTCACTAACAATCTTATGGAAACCAAACTATTTAATGTGCTAAATAAGTTTGTGGCTTTTCGTGAAGAGTTGGAGAAATTACTGATGTGAATTGAATGCTTCTGATTGAATTTAATGTGATTAATCAAGAAGTGGAACTCACAAAAGGAACTGGTACATAGTAAGCAGGGACTAAAGGGAACATGCACTCTGGACTTGCAGAGTTGAAAGATATAGCTGATACTCATTTGCAGTTGGGAAAGATAAAACCATAAAGGTCTTTAAGCAACAAAGTATTATTAAAACCCAGATTATTGTATAGGACCAAATATACTGTGTTGCAATCACAGCCTTTGTTAAAACATCTGAATAGATTTACCTGTGAAAAAATATCACTCAGAAAAAAAAAAAAAAAAAGCAAAAACAAAAACTAAAGTTTGGCTCTCCCACAAAATCCTGGTAAGTTCAATGTGCAAGTTACAACTAAACTTGGAGTGAGAGGCATGTATGGAAAAGAATTGTCAGTAAAACAGTCACACAGAATGGATTGTAAAGAATCAAGTAGACAAAAGACCAACTGTGTTTTGAGAAGCTTCTACCGTCCAATGAACCACAAATCTGAATCAAAAGATACAGTAACAATTCAAGACATAATTTCCCCGGTAGGACACTAATTTTCTTACTGAAAAGCATCAGTCTGAGAAAGCTTCTTATCCACCTATGCTTCAATGTCCTCTTCAGATGTGAACAAGAACAACAGGAAGGGAAGGTCCTCAGAGAGGGTAGAGACATGGTCCATGAAGTACGATGGCAGAGGAGCGACACTGGGGAGAAGACGCTTAATCAAAAAACATGACCCATCTCTGTAACCTCTCAAAATCTTCTCATCAGAATTGCGTAAATACTATGGACCAGTGATTTCCATGTGGTTTGCCTCATTTTTATAGTGGGTGTGGTAAGTATAACTAGACTGTCTCTGGTCTGCTATTTGATGCTGGAAGAGTAGGGACACATCGCTGGGAACCACATCTGAGCAAGATGATAAGACCACTTGACTTTGAGCCTGACTCCGTGATTGGATGACATTGTTGAATTTATTTTTTCTCTTGGGTAGAAGGGGTGAGTACCATCTGCATGTACTTGTGATGAACAAGATGGACCATTTTAGGTTGTAGTGCAAATTCCAGGTATTCTTTGCTTCTCTCTAAGAGTGGATTTTAACTTTCTAGACTGTTATCATCAGTATTTTCATGTGACTTTCTTTGGATCCACAAATTATTACCAAAAAAAAAAATCACATTCTACTTGCAAGCAGAAGTTTTAAGGACAAGTCCATGCTATCTCATGCTGTTTTAATTGTAAGCTCCAGACAAAGGTTGTTCTATGAATCTGGATTTCAAAATGAAGACCAACTATAATGAAAATGTGACATGAAAAATAAACTTTTGTTTTTATAATCCAATTAAATGTAGGGATTCTTGATAACCAACGCATAGTCAAGTAAAAGCTAACCCGTATACGAGCCCACCACAGACTCCAATTCATTTGGTTCATCCCAGGGAAAAATAATAAACCTCAAGAAAATGTCTTTTTGATTTCTTCCCAAAGATGTTTGATTTGAAGCATCTTTATTTCCCCTCTCTCTCGACATATTCTGAAAAATTAGGGAAACTAATTAATTAAATAAAAAACACTAAACCTAATAATTACATGACTAGAATGCTAGAACCCCATATTACGGATTAACTTAAAAGTAAGTATTAATGTTCCAAAGTCAACTCACTGACTATATAACTCATAGAATTGATCTCAATAGACTCATAGGCCAGGAAAGACGGGGTCAGCCTAGCTGGCCATGGTGGAATTCCTCAGGACACATGGACTTGGAGAAGTTATGCAGTGAGAGCACACTCAGCCTGGCTTCCATCACTGACCTAGCTTCTCATTGAGAGAGCATGACAGGATAGAGACAGGTTGGGATAAGGGGGTTCTGATGGTGAGAGTGCAGAACAGAGTCTGAGATTTACTGTCACTGGCAGCAAAGTAACAACCGAAGAAATACAGTGGGCAGCATATAGAGGGATACAGTAAAAATGATAAATAATACAGATGTAAAATTAATATTTAGAGAAATTAAAGATACAAAAGACAACGGAGATTCAAAATACAATTAGTACTTTTGATGAAGAGAACAAAGAAAACTGATACACAAAGAGACATATGTAATCATGTCCATTGAATGTAAGATATAGGTACTTCTGAAGTAGCAATTTTGGTGATTTTTCTTTTCTTTCTTTTACTTACCTTGTTTCATTATTTCTGCTTTTGCTATTCTCTTTTACAATGAACATGAATCATTTAAAAATTAAATCATCCTTCTAAAATGAATTGACTGCTTTGGAAAGGAGTGAAGAAGCAAGATTATCAGAAAAGCCTAGGGGCTGCATGCTGGCCCTCTCTTCCTGTCTGGGTGCTCTTCCAGTCAGTAGGGGCTCACTGGAGGCTCTCTCTGGACCTCACATTCAGCTGCATAACAAATGGCTTTGCCTAGTTGATTTCTGAACTACCTTAAGGCTCTGTGCTCTGTGGTTCCAACTAGATTTCCAGTGGCTTGCAGAATTAAATCGTGGTTGAAATAATAAAAAGAAAATGCACTTTGGAAATTGGGAAGACAAATAGTCAAGATTAAAAATATATATATTTTTTGGCTGCCTTTCAAAATTTATATTATATTGATTAAAAGAGAACATATGAACTGTACTTTAATCAGTGTCCAGTGAACATTAAATTGACCTTGGAATCATGGTCAATATCGGAGTGTAGGTCTTCATCAATTTGATTCAGCAGGCAGAGAAGAGCCAAACGGAGGAGCTATGATTGTGCCTGAAGGCTGGAATTTATTATATTTTCAGTAAAAACAATTTTTGAAGTAAGATGATGGTTTTCCTCTGAATTGTTTCATTAAAATTTGATCAGAGAGAAGAATGTTTCTATTTAACTCCAGAAAATGTGATTTTGGCTTCCACCCACAGAGAGAAGTTTTCTACAGGGTTGTTCTTGGTTGTGGAGAGAGCCTGTATAAATTCTATTTCCTTGTGAAGTGCTATTCCAAAAATATAGCCATCAGGAACAATACAATGTATTCCTCAAACGTATTTGCCTTAGAAAAAAACTACCTTCTTGTGGTAAATTATAGTCCATTTATAATATGTGCTTGCATGCCACTTGAGATGTCCTCAAGTATTTGGTTATACTAAACAGCAGCTGTGCTTAGCTTTGGACCCTTCTTTGGGTAAGAAATGTCATTTTCAAACAAATCTTTCTTGTCCATAATGGTTGAACTAGTTTACAATCCCACCAACAGTGGAAAAGTGTTCCTATTTCTCCACATCCTCTCCAACACCTATTATTTCCTGACTTTTTAATGATTGCCATTCTAACTGGTGTGAGATGGTATCTCAATAAATATTGAGGCTTTCCTACTCTAAGGCTAGAGGCACACTAAATGCACAACTTCCCTATTTATACATGTTTGAGAGAGAGGATCTGTCCATGGCTTAATATTTCATTCTACTGCAACAAGAATGGTCTAAATTACCTAATCTCAAAAAATGTTTGTTGGTTTTTGAAAGGAAGATTTTCTTTTAAAATCTTAAAGGGACACCAGTTCAATTTCATGCATGTTATTTCTAGCAACAAAACATCATGGGCAGTAAGACTCGTAATATCTTAAAAGAGCAGGACAGAATTCTGTAGGAACCATTATGAGTAAAACTATGTATTTCTCCCTCTCTCACAGGCTAGCAACAAATCTCAGTGTGTTAAAAAAAAACACAGAGTAGCAACAAGCCACACCGTGTTAAACCAACAAACATACAAATAAAACCACTCTTGGCATGATATCTAATGAACACAAATGATTCCATTAAAAAACAAACTTGCGTTAGACTTGTTTAATCAGAGCTGGAAAGTTAATGCTAAGATAGGCATGGGCAAGGACTTCATGTCTAAAACACCAAAAGCAGCGGCAGCAAAAGCCAAAATTGACAAATGGGATCT
>NW_012115155.1:7457537-7508229 GCF_000951035.1 Colobus angolensis palliatus | reverse complement strand
AACTTAAAGTATAATAAAAATAAAAAAATAAAAATTTAAAAATTAAAAAAAAATAAAATGTAAAACTTTTTTTTAACATATGGTCTTCCCACAATCTAACCCCACACACACAAACACATACACACACACATATACAGAGAGACACACACAAACACACACGTACCATGAACAAACAGCAAGTAATTGTGGCACAAGAGTCAGAATATTGGCCCCCATCTTCCTCTTCCCCTTGTGTTACTCCCCTGACTATGTAATGCCATGTGCCAAGAAGAAATCATCTAGGTGAGTACAATCTAATCAGCCTTTTAAATTAGGGGGAAAAGATCAGAGATATCTACAAAGAAAGAAGGAATCCATGTACCATTACTGGCTTTGAAGATGGAGGGGCCATGAGCCAAGGGACGTGGACAGCATTTACAAGCTCAGAACAACACTGGCGAATAGACAGTAAGGGAGTAGGACTTCATTCATTCTACAACTGCATGGAATTGAATTCATCTTGAATTTGCCTGAAAGTAGATTTTCCCCCAAAGGCTCTGGGTAAGAGCCTGAAATGGTCTAAGTCTAGATTCTCACCTTGTGAAAACCTGACAGAGAAGCCAAATGAGCCATACTATGCTGGACTTCTCATGGGAGATGGTGAGATAAATGTTTGTTGTTAAGCCCATAAAGTTATGGTACATTTTACAGAGCAACAGAAAATGAATACAGCAGGCAAGTGACTATCTAATAAATACAAGGACATCTTGTTTTCAAAATGAAACTAAGTAATATCACCCATGAGGGTTTTAACATCACCAGCAGCTTTCTACTGCCCAAAAGATGATTTAGAAGTTTTCTTAGTTTTGTTTTTAATCAGACGAACACATTAGCTTCATTTGTATTTACTAAACTCTAGTAGAAGATGCCTTTTGATGATGAAGGAGATGGAGGATTACAGAATGAGTAAAAAATAAAGGAAAATAAAAAGGAAAGAGATAAATATGGGATATATAAAGAGTCCATTTGTATAACATTTTTAAAATGACAAAATTATGGAAATGAAGATTATATTACTGGTTGCCAGTGCACGGGGTGGTGGGTGCAGTGGGGAAGAGGGGAGGTGTAGATATGAAGGAGGAGCATGAAGGGGTTTCTTTATGGTGATGGAACACTTCTGTGTCTTTATTTTAGTGGTAGTTACAAAAATCTATACCTTGGAAAAAAATGCATAGAATTATGAAATCATTTGTATGCATGCACACACACACACACTCAAATGAGTTAATGTAAAAAATGATAAAAACTGAATAAAGTTTGTAGTTCAGTTACCTGTATTACACAAGTGTCAATTCTCTGATTTTTATATTGAACAGTGGTCATACAGATGGCACCATTTGAGGATGCTGAGTGAAAGACACCTGGACTTTATGTATGACCTTATGAGTCTGTAATTATTTCAAAAGTGAATAAATAAATAAATGAACGGTCAACAGCAATGTAGATGTATTCATTTTCTGGTAAATCTTTTGAGTAAGGTGAACCCCAAAGCTGACCTATCTCACAGATGTGCAATACAGCAGTTGATTGAACTCCCAGTGAATTCCTGAACTAAGGCACCTAATTTAATCTCCCTACCAATGATTGGAGATGGTTATCAATATGTTCTGATTATAGACAAGATGTATGAATCTTAGAGAATTGAAATGGCTTATCCAGAATAGCAGGTTCACCTTGAACTAAAGGTAATGAACAGAGGACCTTCCTTTGACACATCATTGCTACTTTGGTGAGCAGTAGAGAAAAATTAAGGATGATGTAGAAGAACTGGGACATAATACAGTCTCAGAATTCTAGGACTTTGGTAACTACACAGATCATTTTGTCTCTACTCTCCACCCGAGAGTAGGCATAAGAAAAATCAATGTATTTACTGAAGGTCATTGGTCTCCCAAAAACTCCTTATGGAGTTGGTCTTAGGTGAAAAATAGTTTGGATGATAACCAGAATGTTCCATTTATTCATAAAAACGCCCAAATAGGTGGAAATAACCATTGTATTAAAAAAAAAAAAGGCTTCATAGGGTTCCTAAAAACTAACCAGCTCTAACTAGAATTGTAATTGGGAATTCTACATTATTCTGATTCATTGATAGAAACAATTTTCAAGAGTCTTTCTCCATGACCTTCAATAAGCTTTTCTCATGTGTTTCCCAATGAAGACAAGTTTCTGCAGCCTACAGATTTGGTGCACTCCTCCTTTACAGTCTCAACAAGTGGCAGAGGACAGCCTAGTGTTTGGCAGGTATTTAATCAATGACTTGAAGTAAATAAGTCAGTATGGAATTCCCATAATTTCATAAAAATTAATCTTAGTATTGTGCTTAGTAAAAAATATGACAGAGAAATATGGTTGCAATCTACTGAAATAATTTTGAAAACAATATACTCAAATATATAACCAAACGCAGGTCTAAAGGACGCAAAAAGGAATTGCATGTTTACACCCAAAAAAATTCAGTATTACTTTAAAAAGAGAGGAAAAAGAAAGCAGAAAAGAATCAGGTGCAAAAGTTAATTTTGCAAAGGTGTGAAAGAGAGATGCACCCTGTTACCCAAGTTCATTTTACATATTTGGATTTTATAGAAGAAGTTAACCCACAATGAAGAATAAAAAAGGTCATTTAAACACAAATTTACATATGGAATATGTTACTTCTAAAACCGGCTGAATATATGTAGATGCATGTGTATGTTTAAGAAGTATAATATAAAATAATAGATGATAAAGTATTATTGAGAAGATGGGTAAAAATTTTCTGGAGTTAAATCTACTGATTTTTAAATTTGACATCGTGAAATAAGATAACTTTCCATAAACTGCCTTTGTATTTTCTTGGTTTTATTTTTTGCTGAGAGAGAGCTTTCAACCTCTGCAACCTCCCTTATAACAAAGAAAAAGATTTTAAAGAGGTAAAGTCAGTTCAGATAGCAAAAGAATGGATCAAAGCATTTGTTAACATGAATGGGCAGGAGAGAAACTGGAGACCCAAATAAGAACACCTACAAGACAAGGTGGGTTGCATATATTCTGCCTGCAGAGTTCATATATACAGGCATTGCTCCTCTGTGCCATTTAGCAGACTTCCTGGAGAAAGGGATGGATGCAAAGATGTTCATAAAGAGACCAGTCAGTGTATGACGTGAAATAATAAAACTGTAAATAGACATCCATTTTCAATTTTCAGCATTGGGGATTTCATATTGTACAACTGATAGTATATGATAGACAATTAAACACATTCAGAAAAATGTGACTCTTTTACTTTGCAAGTAGCAAGTACATGGACAATACTTTATCACCATGTTACATATTGGAAAACATGGATATCTTGAAAGGAAACCTACCTAAATTCACATATCAAATCAGGATGCCTTCTTCCCAGCGCCGGCAACAAGATTTGTCCCTCCAAAACTAACTTTCTCATTCCTACCCTGCACAAAGTTCATGAAAGAGAGAATTGTTTAACTTTTTGGGGGGGGGGAGATTAGTGCACCATTCACTAGTTCCCATTAAAATATTTTTCCTCCTGATTCCCATCTTAAATTTTCCTTTCTTCCATTATGGCCAGTCCTGCCCAATTTTATGTGACTATATGTGCATTGCTCTTTAAAAATAACCTGCCAGATTATTTTAGAGAACAGTATTTGATTACAACACTCGAGAAAGCACAAGCTTTGTACTCATATCCAAGTGGCAGATTCATACTAACGTTTAACGCATATTCATCATTAAAAAAAATTTTTATTTTTAATATGAAAAATTTTAATTGTTAATTAAAATTTCAGTAGCATATATCTTGGGAACCTGAAATTCAAAAGGTCTGATAAAATGTAAATGATTTTATATAAATGCTAAAATGGAACCAGGGGTCAGGCATAATTTATCACTGTCACAACTAATCATGGGGATTGTTAATGTGCAACAGGAAAATCAAGGTCATTTTATTTACATATATCAAAATATAGTGATGTCGATAAGCATAGAAACATGTTTTTATGGTTCGCATCTTCACAAATGCAGTAGTCCCTCCTTGTACACAGGGGACATGTTCCAACATCCCCAGTGGATGCCTGAAAACACAAATAGCACCAAACTCTAGATATTAGTCCGTTGTCATGCTGCTGATAAAGACAGACTTGAGACTAGGTGATTTATAAGGAAAAAAGAGGTTTAATGGACTCACAGTTCCACATGGCACATCTTACATGGCGGCAGGCAAGAGAGAATGAGAACCAAGCGAAAGGGGTTTCCTCTTACGAAATCATCAGATCTCATGGGGCTTTCACTACCATGAGAACAATATACTGAGATACACGGTTTGGGACACAGTCAAACCACAACATTCTACGGACACTGCTTTTCTGATACATACATGCCCCTGACAGAGTATATTTTATAAATTAAGCACAGTAAAAGATTAACAACAATACTTAATAATAAAATCAAACAATCATAACAACATTCCAGCATCACTACTGTTGCACTTTGGGGCCATTATTAAGTCAAATAAGGGTGATCTGAACACAAGCACTGAGACAGCACAACAGGTAATCTCAGATCTCATAACCCGATGACCAAGAGAGCTGCTAAGTGACTCATGGGCTGAGAGCTTTGTCTATGCTGGACAAGGCTCTGATTTACCTCTTGGGCCAGACGGAGCAAGATAGTGGGAGATTTTATCACCATGATACTCAGAACAACACACAATTTAAAACTTATAAATGGTTTATTTGTGAAAATTTTCCACTTAATATTTTCAGAACTCAGAAACCTCAGAAAACCACTGGTAATGGGGGCTACTGTAACCCTCTCTTTACCTTACTTGTTGCAGCTGCCACTTCATGTCTCTCCTTCCCTTTTAAAAATGTTTCCTTAAGGACTATATATGCTGCCTCCAGTTGTGCTTGTTTATTTTCTACTGACCCCACTTCAATCAGGCAATAGTCCTCAGAATGCCACAAAAACTGTTCCTATCAACACACTCATGACTTCCACATTATTAAATGTAGTGCTTACTTCTTTTGTCAGCTGAAATTGACATTATGCATCGTTCTCTTCTCCCAGAAAGACTGTCTTCACTTGTTTTCCAGGATACCATATTGTGCT
Source organism: Colobus angolensis palliatus (assembly GCF_000951035.1). NCBI lineage: Eukaryota > Metazoa > Chordata > Mammalia > Primates > Cercopithecidae > Colobus > Colobus angolensis. The sequence continues at coordinate 7,503,081 of NW_012115155.1, read as the reverse complement.
AGTCCCCTTACCCCCAGTATATGGTCAGATCTTTGCAGTTCCACCTCATCTCTGACCATTAAATGCCGAAATTAAAAACTCAATCTTTGCAGCTTTGCCCTCTTCTATCTACTCAACTCTCAGTGATCTTATGACTGTAATTGCAATGTACATGCTTGTATATCCAGGTTTATATCTCCAATCAGACTTGTCCCCTGATCTCCAGACCCTGTATTCAAATGCTCACTCAATGCATCCACTTAGAATGTCTATAACTGAAGTCCTGCTAGGACCCACTCCTGCTCTTCCCACATCCTTTCACAAGTCAATTGATGACAACAGAACTTAATGCTCAAGACAAAATTCTGTAATCAATCTTGACTCCTCTTCTCATTTCTTCCACAGTTATCTCTGTGATTCAAACCACCATTACCTATACCTCATTTGTTAAAAACACCTATTTACTGGTGTTTTACCTTCCATGTATGTCTTTCATTAGTCTATTTTTAACACAATACCCAGATCTAGTTTGTTAAAACATAAATCAGCCATGGTGCTTCTCTACTCTACTTCTGCTTCTCTACTCAGCGAGTTCTGCCTTTTGGAATCCAAGCTCACATCCCAATTGGGACCAAGGCTCCATCTGAAAAGCCCTCACTTCACTTTCATCACCTCTCTGGGTTATTCCCTTCTCTTTCCTTGCGTACTGGCTCACTAGACTCCCACTCTTCCTCACAGAGGCCAGGTTTACTCCTGCATCACAATGTTTTCATTTGCTGTTCTCTTTGCCTGGGATGCACCAATATGAACACATAGAGCATCGGAGCTCATGACATCACTTCCTTCAGACCATTTCCAGAATGTCACCTTCAGAATAGGATTATCCCCTGACCATCCTAGCTACATTCCATATACCTTTCTCCTATGCCTTGTATCTGTGTTCTTGCTTTTTCTCTTTTACACACGCCACTGATATGTTTACTATTAATGTTATTTTCTGATTTATCCTCTAGAAAGAATTTAATCTCCACGAGAACAGAGATTTGTCTACTGTCTTTACAGCCACAATACCCAGTGGAGAGTTTAACACATAATAGAAATGCAAGAAATATTGGTTGATTGAATGAACTAACTGATGATAACTTATTATTATTATTATGATAAAAGAACTTCTAAATAAAAGCTATATGCTTCTGTCTTCCATAATACCCAAATACGTATTTAACAATGGAAAAAATATTACTTATTTAGCCATTTAAGTAGTAACACACTTTTTTTTTTTTTTTTTTGAGACGGAGTCGTGCTCTGTCGCCCGGGCTGGAGTGCAGTGGCCGGATCTCAGCTCACTGCAAGCTGCGCCTCCTGGGTTTACGCCATTCTCGTGCCTCAGCCTCCCGAGTAGCTGGGACTACAGGCGCCCGCCACCTCGCCCGGCTAGTTTTTTGTATTTTTTTTTTAGTAGAGACGGGGTTTCACCGGGTTAGCCAGGATGGTCTCGATCTCCTGACCTCGTGATCCACCCGTCTCGGCCTCCCAAAGTGCTGGGATTACAGGCTTGAGCCACCGCGCCCGGCCAACACACTTTATTTAGCAATACAAACAAATGCAGCCATCCTTTGAATAGGTGACTTTGTCTTTATTTCACTGTCATTCAGAAAATGCATTTATGCACCAATTTAGCATTAAGAAATTGGGTAATACTAACTTTTTAATTATAATCACTATAGACATAAACATATTTATGCTATTTTCTTTGTCCATAGGTTGTTTGCTTTTTTCCCTCTCAGCATATTTCTGTGAATTTTTCAGAAGGAGCCCAAATAGAAAGAAATTTGCCTAAGAAATCACAGGAAGCATTTGGTGTATTTATTAATTTTCCAATTTTAGGTAACATTTTGGACTCATTAGACCAAAATTTCTTAGTAGTCCCATAATATTTTAGTTTTATATATGATACATTATAAATCTATTTTGCCCTGGTGTTTTTCAGAGCTCTCTTATTATTTAGAATTTTGCCTTTGGACTATAACATGTACTTGCCAAGGCCTCCATTAACCAAATTACTGTTTTGCTCTTAGATGATTCTGGTTACTGGCAAGATTATTTCCTGTGGTAGATAATAAAGATGGGGGGAACTTCTTTTTTGTCTGAAAAGTTGTGACTTCATGAATTCAGAAGAATAATATGAAAACAAATATAATCTTTAAATTTTGTATCAGGTAAAAGAACAATATCTCCTCAAGTCAGAAACCCACTTGGAAGTATTTTGCCATGAACCTGAGAGGGGCACAGATTCTATTTTCATATTCTTAATATGTTAATGTTATGACTATGGGAGGTGGAATGAGTCATTTTTTTAAAAAAAAATCTTGATAACTGTAATTGTGTAAATAGGAGTGCAACTGGAATTTGATAGGCTGGGGCACATAACCTGAAAGTACATAATATCTAATACTTTTAGTTTAAACAGCTTAATCAAGTCCTTTTTTCTAATCCCTACCACGTTGAGTCAACATGATTTTATGAAAATATATTTCACATATTTTTAATGTTTCTGTTAACAATTTATATTTAGTATATAGAGACACAGATGGTATTAAAACTAAATGCCCCTATTTAGCTACTCTGCTCACATAAGGGGTACAATTTGCCTGCAAATGCTAGTTCAAATCAGCTGATTGAAAGTCATCTCTGTGTATTAAATCTGGACAAATTATCTAATGTGGTCCCTGACAAAGATGTGAATAGAGTTATAAGAATATACACCCCATCTCTACTAAAAGTAAAAAAATTATCCAGGCATAGTGGCGGCGCCTGTAGTCCCAGCTATTCGGGAGGCTGAGGCAGGAGAATGGCGGGAACCCGGGAGGCGGAGCTTGCAGTGAGCAGAGATGGTGCCACCACACTCCAGCCTGGGCGACAGAGTGAGACTCCGTCTCAAAAAAATATATATATACATACAGTATATTATAAATCTGGTATAATTTACTTAAATAAAATTTTATTTTTTCTCTCTGTTACTACATCTTTTAAAAGTATTGATTTGAAGTTCTGTACATTAGAAGGCATTTAAAGATCTACAACTTAAGGTCTAGGACATTGGAACTTGTGAAATTCATTTTGAGAAATTTGTTTCTGTTCAGAAAATTCTTTCTGTCCCTCTGTTCAAGGGACACCTTGAACAGAGAATAGAAAGGGTGATTTTACATTGAGGCCCAAATTTGAAGCCACAATAAGAGATACTGGTGATAGCCATTGTTTTGGAATTGATCTACTTCTTAAATTGGCAACTATTCTATTTAGTGTCAGTTACAGTTGTGATAATGAGTTGCCTGAGGAATACTGAGAATCAGCTATTATATTTAAAACAAGACACAATAGAAAAAAGCAATAATTTGATGTTAATTTATGTTCCTTCTTGGTTAAGACACTTAGATATGCTTATAAAATCTGTCCCTACTCATGTCATTTCACTGTCCTTTGTAATACAAGGAAACTCAATGTTCTTTTAGTTCCTCTGCTTATCTCTACTAACAAAGCTGTTTTTTGATATGAAAAATTTTATGTCAATTGCTTATATAAATTTTTTTATTTCTGTTTTCAATCATTTATGTTATCCATTTGACTCTATTTTTTTTAAGCATACCTGCTTGATCCTAGTCCCACTGTTTTGCATTTTTACATCCGTGAATCTGAGGTACATAATTTCTTTGGTATGTTTATCTCTAAAAAGATTTGGGTTATGCTACCCTGGAATAAAAAAATTAGATAAAATTGATTTAATTTTTTTCTTATGGTGGATCACATCTTGAAATCAAGTAAACATAGCAAAGGAGAAGTAATATTTTCCGCAGTGACATTTTGGAAATACTGATTGTCTATTTAAGACCAGGAATTATTTTCATTTGTCATTGGTTGCAAATCAGTTTTTCTATCTTTCACAACTCAATGGAATTGAGATATGATTATTGATTTCAAAGTCGTTGGACTTTGTGTCAGGAGGATTCCTTTCAAGGCTATATCCCAAATAAAAAATAATGCTACTTCTATCTCAAAAGTTTTGGTGTCTTAATACTACTGTGTAACATTATTAAATACCTCTACTCTCAAAGAGCTGTACATTTTATGGTTTTCTGACTCACACTTGTGGATCTAGACTGGACTGGCATATTTCATATAGTTCAGAGTTAGAATCTTGGCTCTGAGCAGTTGCTTTGATTGACCACATATTAATAATTTCACTACACCCTATAGAAATCAAAGAAAAAATACATTCTTAATAATCAATTACTATAATTATTCATAAAATACCCAGGGGGAAATAACCTATTGTTTAATTTTCCCATCTTCTCCTGTGTGTTTTTAATATTTCATATAAAACAAGTCATTAAATAAATATTTAGCTAGGATTAGTTGCACAAGCTGAACCTATTGAAAGAGTTTGATTAACACAGAGGAACATACTTTTGGTAAAAACAGTTCCAAGTTTATTGACTATAGCTAGTTTTCCAAATGTTCTGCTGTGAATGAGCCAATTTCTGTTTAAATGGATACTTATTTTCTTCCATATAGCAAAAGAATTCATTTGGCCTTGACAGAAGCAGGATGAATAAAGATGTGTCGGCTTTAAGTGCCTCCAGACACTTGCATTAGGAGGAGTCCATAAAAAGAAATACAGATAGTATTCCTCAGTTTTCCTCTATGTGCTATAATCAATATTCTCACCAAGTAACAGGACTCACATCTGAATGGAGAAGTCTTCTGTGATTAAGCTCTGAACTAAGCCCCAGGACAGCCTCAGCTATTCCTATTTGGATGTGGAATCACGTGGCTGACATTTGCAGTTTTCATCAACCATTTTGGTGTTAAACATGAAAAAGAAGTAGACCTTTTCTAAGTATTGCTAATTAGTGCTCTCTGACCGTGTCTTATCACAGGCCAGTGTTGGGAATTCCAATTCGTTTTCCCCTTAAAATCCTAATTGTCAGTATTGTTATAATGTCTGATTCAGTTTCCTGACTTTTCCCTAATTAAGTATGTGTTGTGTCTGGTGGCAAGCAGAATTTTCAGCCTGTTTCTGTAAATGTCTTCCTCACCAATTAAATTAATTTTACTACTAAGCTCAGGAGGAAGCAATGTCTTATTCTTTACAGGGTTTAAAAATATTTAAAGGTGAGTAACATTCTTAAGTGTTCTGAATATTTAAGGACATACAATTCTACTTTTACTAACCTCACAAGGAGAGGACATTAGAATAGAAATAAAACTGCAGATATTTTCATTGGCTATTTAAGTCACTTAAATCACAAATGATTATATATACAATAAAAAATATGAGAGTCACTTCTATAGTGACACAGGTTTTTAAGCCACATATTTATGGATCTTACAAGTTATATGATTTGGAACTAGGTCCAAGATCTCTTAATCTTACTTAATTTACTTTTAAAATCCTCATTCTTATGTGCCTCAACACTCAGGCATTATCTTCCCCAGAAAATCTTTCCAGTCACCTGCTAACCTACCTCTGGTGATTTCTGTAGGTTTACTCTCTTGTGGCAACATAACATATTGTTGTGCTACTATTTGCTGTTTGCCTGTGTACCCCCCGACCCCATCCCACCTGCACTAGATGACAGGTAAGTAAATCAGAGGCTGAGCCTCGTTTCTCTAAAGAACGTCATATATGTCACAGTCATTTATTTCCTCTTTATTCAATGAGGCTGAAAAGAATTATCCATAGTTAGTTAAATGAGAAGGACATATGTATTGAATGGGTTAAGAAAAAATGCCCCAAACCTGCCTACACCTAAGGATGACCTGAATATTCTTTTGTTTTAATTTGAAGAAAAATATTTAATTTTAATAAAAGTCCTAAAATAAAATATTAATAAATACAGAAGTATAACATTTCTGGATGAGACAACACAATAATATACCACCATCAAATCTCTCTAAATTAATGTGATCACAGTCAAAACCCAAACTGAATGTAACATGACATTCAAGAAGTGTTGTGGAAAATGCATGCAAAAGATAAAATGTACAAGAAGAGAAAATAATATTTTGAAAAAAAACCACGGAGGCACTGGCTCAAGTGTATCTCAAAAACATATTACAAAGTCATAATAATTAGGTCAGTGTGGATCTAATACAAAAATAGAAAAAAAATTTTTTAAATGTAATTCAGAAAGAAATTCATTAATATATGATAATTTAGTTTGTATTGCATATGACATTTTAAATCAGTGAGGAAATAAATAACTATTAAATCAAGCATATTTAAACAACTAGTTATTTGGGAAAGGAAGCCAGGTACCTAGTTCATATGTTCACTCACACAAACATACAGAAACACACATTTATTTCACATAGATAAAATGTATATGAATTAACTCTTTGAATACTTAAGAGTAACATAGGATAATTTGTTTTTAATATTGGAATAGAGAAGTTCTTTAAAATAAAACACAAAATATTAAAGAAAAATACATAAATTTACCAATATAAAAATGGTAAACTCTTGTAAAAATAACTATTTTAAAATTTATATGGAACCAGAAAACAGCCTGAATAACCAAGGCAAAAGAAAAAAAAAAAAGCTGAAGGCATCATGTTACCCAATTTCAAACTATACTACAGGGCTACAGTAACCAAAACAGCATAGTATTGGTACAAAAACAAGGACATTAACTAATGGAACAGAATCTACATCTGTGACCATATGGTATTAGAGAAAGCTGACAAAAACAAGCAATGGGGAGAAGACTCCCTATTCAATAAAAGGTGCAAGGATAACTGGCTAGCCATAATGCAGACAATTGAAATTGGACCCTTTTCTTTTCTTTTTTTTCTTTTCTTTTTTTTTGAGACAGAGTCTCGCTCTGTCACCCAGGCTGGAGTGCAGTGGCCCGATCTCAGCTCACTGCAAGCTCCGCCTCCCGGGTTCATGCCATTCTCCTGCCTCAGCCTCCCGAGTAGCTGGGACTACAGGCGCCCGCCACCTCGCCCGGCTAGTTTTTCATATTTTTTACTAGAGATGGGGTTTCACCGTGTTAGCCAGGATGGTTTCGATCTCCTGACCTCGTGATCCGCCCATCTCGGCCTCCCAAAGTGCTGGGATTACAGGCTTGAGCCACCGCGCCTGGCCGAAGTTGGACCCTTTTCTTATACCATATACAAAAATCAAATCAAGATGGATTAAACAATTAAATATAAAACCCAAAATTATAAAAGCCCTGTAAGACAACCTGGGCAATACCATCCTGTATGTAGGAATGATCAAAGAAATCATGACAAAAACATCTAAAGCAATTGCAACAAAAGCAAAAATTGATGAGTAGCATCTAATTAACCTGAAGAGCTTCTGCACAGCAAAAGAAACTATCAACAGAGTAAACAGACAACTTACAGAATGAAAGAAAATATTTGCAAACTATGCATCTGACAGAGATCTAATATCCAGGATCTATAAGGAAATAAACAAATTTACTGGAGAAAAACAAATAGCCTAAATAAAAACTGGGTAAAGTACATGAAGACACACTTCTTAAAAGAAGGAATACATGTCGCTAACAAGCATAAGAAAAAAGGCTCAATATCACTAATCGTTAGGGAAATGGAAATCAAAACTACAATAAGATACCATCTCACACCAGTCGGAATGGCTATTATTAAAAAATCAAAATACAGTGGTTGCTGACAAGCTTGTGGAGAAAAGGGAACACTTATATATTGTTGATGGGAGTTTTATTAGTTAAACCATTGTGGAAAGCAGTATGGAGATTCCTCAAAAAGCTAAAAGTAGAACTACCATTTGACCCAGGAATCCCATTACTAGGTATATACTGAGAGGAACAGAAATCACTTCACCATAAAGACAGATGCACATGAATGTACATTGCAGCACAACTCACAATAGCAAAGACATGGAATCAACCTAAATGTCCATCAATGACAGATTGGATAAAGAAAATGTACATATACAACATGGAATACTATGCACTATGAAAAAGAACATGATCATGTCATTTGTGGGAACATGGATGTAGCTGGAGGCTATTATCTTTAGTAAACTAACACGGGGACAGAAAACCACAAACCTCATGTTCTCACTTATAAGTGGGAGCTAAATGACAAGAATTTATGAACACAATGAAGCAAGTAACAGACACTGGGGTCTACTTGAGTGGGGAGGGTAAAAGGAGGGAGAGAAGCAGAAAAAATAACTACTGGGCTCTGAGCTTAATACCTGGGTGAAGACATAATCTGTACAACTAACCCCATGACACATATTTACCTATATGACAAACCTTCATATGTATCCCCAAACCTAAAATTTTAAAAGTAAAATAAATAAATAAATAAATAAAAAGTGAAAAATAAAGATAAAGCAAGAGAATAATAAAAATATTTGCAGCTTATTCTCTAGATAAATCTCTTATATCTGGAGCATACAAAATTGCCTAAAATCTACAAGGAAAAAATAAACAAAACATTATATAAACAAGCAATTTACATAGGAAGTACAAATCATTAGTAACTTGTGAAAAGGCACTAAGTCTCACTCATGACCTAAGAAGTGCAATAATAAATAAATAATAAAAGAATAAATAAGAATGCTATAACTTTTTTTATGCATAGGGTTAATTTTTTAATGATAACATCAAATATTATCGTAGTACAGGGACCACACTGGTGACAGCAGTTTAATCTATCAAACAATTTTGTAGAACAATTTAGCACAATCGGCTAACATTGAAAATGTGCATACGGTACGACCCAGCAATGCTGATCATTTACGCACCTGAAACACTCTCACATATTAACAAAAGAGGGTATGTAAAATAGTATTTTACAGTCTTGTTTGTAATAGTGGGAAGCAATCTAAATCTTCATCAAGGAAAGAATGGCAAAATAAGCAAGCATGATTCCAAAGCATGAAATACTATCTAGCAGTTAAAAAGAATAAAATAATTCTGAACGTATTTACTTGGGAGTCATAAAAGGCACATTTAGGTGAATAATATTGTTATCTTACAGATGCTATTCACGTAGCTTTCACATTTCCTCACAGCCCAGGATTTAAATAGGGTAAAGATAAATGATTGCAATGCCTACCTTGGGTGAGCTCTAAATACGTTGAGTCAACTGGGGTAAGACCATCTTCTAGACTAATTGGTTCAGGTGATGGAGGCCTAAGATAGTTGGCTTACGCCATTCTCCTGCTTAAGAATATCATTAGGAAGAGCATGTGACTCAATTCAAATTAATGATCTGTGAGGAAGGTTTGCTAGAATCATCTATAAAGGTAGTGTCTCAAGCTTCTAACAGAAGCAGGGAAACCTTTTGTCTCTTCGTCTAGACAGTGTAAGCTGTAAAGCTTAGAATTGCTTTAGTCACTTCTTTTCTCTTGTCACAACCTAATATTGTAGTTGGACTTATCAAAGTATTGTTTGTTTTCTGGCTTTCTTACTAAAATGCAAGTACCATGGTAATAATGAATTTAATTATTTTATTTTCTCAGCATGTCCCCAGCGCCTAGAAGCATGGCCATTCCTTAATAGGTACTCAGAAAATTTTGCTACATGAACTAGTTTACAGTCCCACCAACAGTGTAAAAGTGTTCCTATTTCTCCACATCCACTCCAGCACCTGTTGTTTCCTGACATTTTTATGAGTGCCATTCTAAGTGGTGTGAGATGGTATCTCATTGTGGTTTTGATTTGCATTTCTCTGGTGGCCAGTGATGATGAGCATTTTCTTGTGTGTCTGTTGGCTGCATAAATGTCTTCTTTTGAGAAGTGTCTGTTCATATCCTTTGACCACTTTTTGATGGGGTTGTTTTTTTTTCTTGTAAATTTGTTTGAGTTCTTTGTAGATTTTGGATATTAGCCCTTTGTCAGTTCAGCAGATTGCAAAAATTTTCTCCCATTCTGTAGGTTGCCTGTTCACTCTGATGGTAGTTTCTTTTGCTGTGCAGGAGCTCTTTAGTTTAATTCGAACCTATTTGCCAATTTTGGCTTTTGTTGCCATTGCTTTTCGTATTTTAGACATGAAGTCCTTGCCCATGCCTATGTCCTGAATGGTATTACCTAGGTTTTCTTCTAGGGTTTTTACGGTTTTAGGTCTAACATTTAAGTCTCTAATCCATCTTGAATTAATTTTTGTATAAGGTGTAAGGAATGGATCCAGTCTCAGCTTTCTACATATGGCTAGCCAGTTTTCCCAGCACCATTTATTACATAGGGAATCCTTTCCCCATTTCTTGTTTTTGTCAGGTTTGTCAAAGATCAGATGGTTGTAGATGCGTGGTATAATTTCTGAGGGCTAGTTCAACCATTGTGGAAGACAGTGTGATGATTCCTCAAGGATCTAGAACTAGAAATACCATTTGACCCAGCCATCCCATTACTGGGCATATACCCGAAGGATTGTAAGTCATGCTGCTGTAAAGACACATGCACACGTATGTTTATTATGGCACTATTCACAACAGCAAAGACTTCGAACCAACCCAAGTGTCCATCAGTGATAGACTAGATTAAGAAAATATGGCACATATATACCATGGAATACTCTGCAGCTATAAAAAAGGATGAATTCATGTCCTTTGTAGGGACACAGATGAAGTTGGAAACCATCATTCTCAGCAAACTATTGCGAGGACAAAAAACCAAACACCACATGTTCTCACTCATAGGTGGGAATTGAACAATGAGAACACTTGGACACAGAGCAGGGAACATCACACACCAGGGCCTGTCATGGGGTAGGGGGAGGGGGAAAGGATAGCATTAGCAGATATACCTAATGTAAATGACGAGTTAATGGGTGCAGCACACCAACATGGCACATGTATACATATGTAACAAACCTGCATGTTGTGCACATGTACCCTAGAACTTAAAGTAAAAAAATAAATAAATAAATAAATTTATATAGAAGTTAATCAAAAGAAAAAGATAAAATAAAATAAAAATAAAAACACTGAATGGACTTAAACCAGAATGAGGACAGCAAAGGAACAAGTTAGTAAACATAGAGCTAAATCAAAATAAATTATCAATTTGAAGAACAGAAAAAATATTGAAAATAATGGACAATATTAAAATGTCAGAATACATGTAATTATAATAGAAGATGGAGAAGAAAAAGACTGATGCGGAAAACAATATTTGGGGAAATAATGACCTGAAATTTCCCCGACATGGTGAAAGACATGAACTGACAGATTCAAGACTCTACAGGCAGGATAAGTTTGAAAAATTCATGCTCAGGCACATTAGAGTCAAATTTTAAAAAAATGATAATGAGAAAATACGAAGCAGCTGGGTTACTACAGTCAATAATAACATGATTGTACATTATAAAATAACTCAAAGAACATAATTGATTTGTTTGTGACTCAAAGCATAAGTGCTTGTGGAGATGAATACCTCATTCTCCATGATGTGATTACTACACAGTGCATGCCTATATCAAACATCTCATGTACCCTATAAATATAAACACCTACTGTGTACCCATAAAATATATATATTTTTTAATTTTAAAAGAGGAAGACAAAAGAAAAGAACTCAAAACAGCGTACAGAATAATAGTTATGTGAATTGATCACTGACTTTTCATCAGATAGTGCAAAAACCAGAAGATAGCCGGACAGCATCTTTAAGGTGATGAAAGGAAAAAAAAAACAAAAAAACAAAAAAAACTATGAGTCTGGGATTTAATATTTTGCAAAAATATCCTTCAAAAATGAAGGCAAAAGTAAAACTATATTAAGATACTAAAACTAAAAGGTTATGTCACCAGCAGACCCATACTAAATTAAACAGCCAGAGATGATCTTCAGGCCAATGGAAAATTATACCAGAGATAATGCAAGATCTTCCAAAATGAATAAAAAGCATTATGCATGGTAAACTTCTGTGTAAATATAAAATGCTATTTTCTCTTAACTTCTTAAAAAATATGTCACTGTTTAACGCAAAATTTATAATGCTGCCAAGTGGAGATTGTAATATATGTTGTTTAATATGTGACAACTGCAGTAAAAAGGATAGAAGGGGAAATAATATAGTTTTTTTTAAAAAAAAGAGAAAATAAAATTTTGCTAAGTGAAAAAAACAAAACTTCTCTGAGAAGAGAGTCACAACAAAGGACAGTGAATTTAAATCAGAGCACAATGGGGCCACTCTCCAGATTAAAGCGCACATGCACCTGCCCCCAAACTTTTCAGTGAGTAAACCACCAAAATACCCTTTAATATGTGTAGTCAACAGGAAGTGGGAGGAAGAGATGTTGGGGAATGTGAGTAAAATGTGAGTAAAAAAGGAATCACAGAATGCTAACTTAAAAAAATAAAATCGTAGGAATATATGTAGAATGCAGCACATTTATAGAAAAAACTAAAATGCTATATGCATGTTTAACTACAAACACACTGAAAGGCCACTGATCAAATGAAAAGACTCAGAGCCAAAGTCCCCCTTGTTTGGAACCCAGAATTATAATCTTTCCACATACTCAATTCTTCCAATCAAACATTTTTTACTAGAAAGTAGTTCCTTCTTACCTAGCCCATGTCAGTTTACTAGAACTGATCCAACAGTTATGAACAGACATAGTGAAAGACTTGTTTATTGCTGATGCCTATTCTTCATCACTGCAAGCATCTTTATTGACCACAATCAGTCCTCCCCAGATGACACATCACTGGATATACTAAATGACATGATGACTCAAAGTTGCACAAAAAGGGCACGGTAAGCACATTATATTGACTCGTCTAAATGATTTTGTTGCACAAAGAGGGCACGGTAAGCACATTATATTGACTCGTCTAAATGATTTTGTTTTTTGACCATGCTGCCATAAAGCCACAGATCAGTTAATAATCTTATCATTTTACTTAATTCATGATGATTTGGACATCATTATATTATGAAGCAGATCTTTTGCTAGAATGAAAGGATTTTATGGTTCAATCATTTGTTCATATAGAATTGCATTAGTATTCTCATACAGCCATTAAGAACAGGGAGTGATAAGCTTTCATATTTCTAGGTTTCTAAGAAAACATAAGGCATAGTACAGGGTTGGAAAATAAGATTGGATCTGCTACTTTCTGACAAAAACAAGATGATTAACACAAAGCAAATTTGTTGCAAGGTAAGGACAAGAGCTGGGACACTAACCTGTGACCTAGGGTTAGTTCACGGGGAGCCTGGTTCCTCACAGAAGGAACAACTCAATCATTAGTTGTGACTTTGCTGTGTGCCAGCCCACACATGTATTATTTCTAATCTTTAAAAACTAGAAATAACTAGATTTTATTGTACCTATTTTACAGGCTATGAGCCTGTAAGTCTGATGGTGTTCTACTTCTCAAATATCAAGCGATGAAAACCAAGAGATGTAGAATGCAAATCAAGTTTTGCTGACCTAAATATAATTGTGAAGAAATTGATAATTGAAGTTTGTAATTGTCAAAAATATTTTCCTTCTCATTAATGAAAGATTAATGTAACCTCACTAAAAGAGCTGCCAGTGTTAGCTCCTTACTTAAAGAGCCAGCTGTGTGATATTTAGTGAATCACTTAATTTCCTGACTGTAAAATTAGGGTGAGATTAGCAATAGGGATGTATACATTCCAATAATTCTAATTTGGCCACTGTATGCCTAAGTAAGGTTTATAACATTAATACTTTACAAAATATAAGTAGGACGGGTGCAAATAGTATATTCTATCTACATTTAAAAGCTATATATGGCTCCCTGAAGAAGTCTCAAATGTTTATATGTATTTTTTCTAAAACACTGAGTACTGTTTTCTTTTAAAAAGTACAACTTCTGATCAAGTAATGTATTAGAGCGTGGTAAGAAGAAAGATGATGTTAGTTCAACTTCAACTTCCAAGGGACAAAAGGAGTAAACAAACAACAGAAACCAAGATGTGTTAGAGCAATAAAATAAAATGTTATATTGCAGATGAAAGGAATAAATAAATGTATATATGAATGAACATCCTAAAGACATAACATCGAGAGAAACATAGCTAGATGCAGAAACATATATTTAATATGAAGGTTTATATATGTGTGTTTGTGTGTTTATGCTTATATTTAACACAAATTTTGGGAAAATAATGGTGGCAGGGTATAGGTTTTGAAATTCTCCAAATCCCAAATGAAAACCTGCATAATAAATACATACCTAAACCAATATCAATAAACATGTGTTAACCAAACTAGGTAAAAATGCATATCTGCAGAATAAAATGAATTTAGGTAGTAATAAACCACCAATTGCTACAATGTTCACGTAGATTATATTGTCATCTGCAGGAGACAGCAGAGAAAAATTGTATACCAATATGAAGAAGAATAAAACGGGACCCCTGTCTCTCATCACATACAAAAATTAACTCATGATGGACTAAAGACTTATATGGAAGACTGAAACTATGAAACTACTGGGGACATATGGCAAATTTGAGAAAAGAAAAAAAATAGCCAACAGGTTTTCCTTGGAAAGCATATCAGACAATCTGAAAATATCAGCTGAGGCAGGAAAAATGAGAGTGGCCCAATATTGTTAAATGTCTATTCTACCCAAAGCAATCTACAAAGTCAATGCAATCCCTATCAAAACGCCAGGGCATTCTCCACAGAAATAGTAAAAAACAATCCTAAAATGTGAATGGAACCACAAAAAGAAGTTGAGTAGCCAAATAAATTTTGAGCAAAAAGAACCAAGCTGAAGTCACATACTGCCTTACTTCAAAATACGTTACATGCTATAGTATGGTGTTAGTGTAAACATGCACCAATGGAACAGAATAGAGAACCCAGAAATAAATCCCTATATTTAGAGCCAGCTGATGTTCAACAAAGGCACTAAGAACATACATGCAATGGAAAAAGGAAATTTTCTTCAATACTTGGTGCTTGGAAAATTAGATGTCCACATGCAGAAGAATAAAACTGGACCCCTATCTCACCATATACAAAAATTAACTCAAATTGCTGGGCACGGTGGCTCAAGCCTGTAATCCCAGGACTTCGGGAGGCCGAGGCAGGCCTATCACCAGGTCAGGAGATGGAGACCATCCCGACTAACACGTTGAAACCCCGTCTGCACTGAAAATCCAAAAAAAAAAAAAAAAAATGAGCCGGGCATGGTGGCGGGCGCCTGTAGTCCCAGCTACTTGGGAGGCTGAGGCAGGAGAATGGTCAAAACCCGGGAGGCAGAGCTTGCAGTGAGCTGAGATCGCGCCACTGCACTCCAGCCTGGACGACAGAGTGAGACTCCGTCTAAAAAAAAAAAATTAACTCAAGATGGGTTAAAGTCTTAAACATAAGACTCCAAATTACAAAACTACTGGAAGAAAACATAGGGGAAACCCTTTAGAACATTGGTCTAAGCAAAGATTTTGTGGCTAAGACCTCGAAAACACAGGCAACAAAAACAAAAATAGATAAATGGGACTAAAACTAAAAAGCTTCTGCACAGCAAAGGAAAGAATCAACAGAGTGAAGATATTACCTGTTAAATGAAAGAAAATATTTACAAACTGTTCATCTTACAACTAATATTCAGAATATACAAGTATCTCAAACAACCATAAGAAAACAAATAATCCTATTAGAAGATGGGCAAAGGGCATGAGTAAATATTTCTCAAAAGACATGTGAATAGCTAACAGGTATATGAAGGTATATGAACGTTTAACATCATTAATTATTAATCATGCATAAGACATGCACAACAAAACCCCAAGATATCATCTTGCCCTGGTAGAATGGTGGTTTTTAAAAAGACAAAAAATAACAGTTGCTGGCGAGTACATGGATAAATGGGAATTCTTATACACTGTTGGTGGGAATGTAAATTAGTTGAACTACTATGGAAAACAGTATGAAACTCCTTCAGGAAACTAAAATTAAAACTATCATATAATCCAGCAATCCCATTATTGGATATTTATCAAAGGGAAGAAAATCAAAGGGATACTGGCACTCCGATGTTTATTGCAGCACTGTTCACAGTAGCAAAGATATGGAATCAATCTATGTGTCTATCAGTGGATGAATTAATAAATTGTAGTACATATATACAAGGAAATACTATTTGGCTGTAAAAAAATTATGTCATGTCATTTGCAGCAACGTGAATCAAACTGGAGGTCATTATATTAACTGAAATGAGCCAGGCACAGAAAGACTTATCACATTTGCTCACTCATAGATGGGAGCTTAAAAAGTTTATCTCAACTTTTTAGAGATCAGAATATATTTTGTAATTTTATAAAGAATTATTCTCTTTGTAGAGAGCAGAATGATAATTACCAGAGTTTGGAAAGGGATGTGTGTGGGACGGTGTATAAAGAGAATTTGGCTAATGGGTAAAAACATTCAGTAAGAAGAAACAAGTTATAATGTTCAATAGAAGAGTAGGGTGACTACGGTTAAAAGTGATGTATTATATACTTCAAAATAACTAGCAGAAGGATTTGAAATCTTCTCTACATATATAAATCATAAATACTAGAAGTGATGAATAGCCTACATACCCTAAATTGATCACTACACATCTTAACATGCAACAAAATATCACATGTATTATATGTATGTACAAATGTATCAATTAAAAAGAAAAATTTAAGTAAGATAGTTGTTTTGTGGGGAAGAGTTAGTGATCTGAATGGGGCGCAAGGAGGGGCTTAGAAGGTGGCTGTTAAAATCTATTTCTTAATGTGGGGAAAGGATATGAGAACACTTACCTTCTATGCATTCATTAAACTATAAAATTTTTGTATGCTGTTCTGTATTTGTATTTTGGTTTGTAATAAAATAACTAAAATGTTAAAAAACAGTATTTATGGCTGTTCCTCACTTAATTCTTCCATCATGTAGGTTAGAAAGATCATATGGAATACAGCACGATGACAGTTTTAGTCTGTAGAAGTTTCTCACAAACTTGCCTGCTTATAACTGATGCCATCGCTGTAATTGTTTTGGTTCCCACATTACTGTTATCATGTTTACAAAGAAATGAAGATCACTGATTAAGCATTTATTTTTTCATGTCCCAGTAGAGTGCCAGCTGTGGGGATACAAGAATCAAAAAGATATAGATATATTGCCAAGGAGCTTATTACCTAATGTAGAGGATAATAAAAATAAACTTACATGAAATATGTGCTCAAGTTTAGCCAGCTCTTCATCAAACATATTTCCTCTGTCACCTAGACACACAACAATTTCCAGCTTCCTCTTTGGAAGTTCTGGCCATGCAAGTGAATATAAGTGGAATTTATTTTGCCACATCCACAACTGGACGTAAAGAACCTTTGCAGGCAACCTGGAATGTTCTTTCCCCTCTTCCTACAAATGGAGGAGCCATGTGTTGAATACAGAAATCACAAGTTGCTAGGAGCTACTTCCATTAATGACCACTTGAGGCAGAGTCTTGCCTATCAGAAACACTCATTTCAACTTTATTTTAGTGACAAATTATTATTTTGTTGTCACAGATATCTGGGATTTATATTTTATGGCAGCTAGAATTATAATAACTAATACAATGTCGGCAACTTTAAGTGAGGTGTCACCATTTTTAAAACGCCTAAACTATGTAACTCAGTGGTAGAGTGACAAAGAAAACTGCTATCAGAGGCTGGAAAAACGATCTTCTTAAGGTATTGTGAAAACACAGTAGCTACTGTCAGCAATGCCAGAGAAAGCAACTGAGTGCCTACTGAGTTGGCTCTAGAAGAAGAGTTTGGAAAACCAGCTTTCAGTGAGGTAGTTGATTTTAACAGATTGGGTTAGTAAGATATTAGAAATAAGAAATAAGCTGAAAAGAAAAGAATTAGCTGTTCAAGAATAGAAACAAAAATGATACAGGGAGTTGATAAATCTGGGGTCATAACTGATTTGAAAAGTTATCTCTAGATATGAAACAGAAAAAATAATGATTTAAAAAAACACACAATTTTGAGCAACAAAGATTCTTTAAAAGGTTCAGCCCTGTGGAAAATAATGTTTTTATATTCTCATCCAAGCCAGATGGGCTCTAGGCAACCTTTGCTAAACTAGAATACAGACGCCAGGATGTCGGAAAGTCATATATAGAGAGAGAGAACTTGAGAAGTATGCCTGGGAAATAAATTTGGATATGGTTAATGGTACATGATCTTACTAGAGTAAAAAAATAAATAGCTCATTATTAAGTTTAAAAAACTGTATTACCCTAAAAAATAAACTGGCCTAATAATGATAATAACAAGAAATCCTTATATAAACATGAAAGAAGCACAAGCTGTATAGCCCATAATGCAGGTATACTTCTCAACATGACTTTAGCTGTGGCCATATTCACGACAAGTTGAGAAAAACTCATTGAATGTGGGAACAAGAGTCATGGAGAATAATATACAGAGAACAGAACTGGAATCTAACCAAAGACCTTTTCCATTGTCATGTTAGAGAGATCGCCAAATAATTGCCTAGGAGGACTTCATCATTTTCATAAGCCAATAGTAGCTATGTATTTCCTGTTTGTCTTTGTTTTAAATGTGGGTTTTCATTGTGGGTATATAGGCTCAGCTCCACTATTGTATATAGGATGTATATGTGGGGAGATGATAAATTGCCTTTTGCTCCTTGGTTACCTGATCATGAAAAAAGCAGATAGTGCAGTATTGCTTGGTTTTATACTTCCTTTTTTAAAAAAAGTATTAGATTGAAGATAGTTTTCTAGGACTAGCTTTTTTCACTCTGAATTATCTTAATGAGATTCATCTGTATCTTTTTTTAATCATGATCATTATTCATTTCCATTGCTATAACCCATTCTGTGAATATCCCACAAAAACTGTGTTTGTTTTCCCTAACATGGACATTTGAGTTGCATACATTGTTTGTTGTTATAAACATTGTTACACACACTTCCTGGTAAGCATTGGCAAGATTTTTATATACATCTAAGGATGGCATTGCCCGGTGTTAAGAGTATGCAGATATTTAACTTCCTGAAATAATACCAAATTCCCCAAATGAGACTACTACTGATAGCAAGTATTAAAGTTCTCATATGATTTGCATTCTTTCCAACATTTGAAATTTTAAGGTCAAAAATTATTTTTGCCAAGTGAATAATTAGTAAAATAGTAGATCACCATTGTCTTAATTTTTATTTTCAAAATTGGTGAAGTTAAATACCTTGTACTAAATTACTGGCCAATTATATTTTCTCTTCTATAAACTATTAATTTTCCGAACTTGTTTGCTTTTACTTAATGATTTTTATAGTTTGTTATATAGTCTTGATGCTAATTACTTGTTATCTGGAATAGCACTTCTGCTGGATATTTGTAGTTTGTCTTTTCATTTTGTTTATTTACCATAGGATGTTTCAAAATCAGATTTTTGGAATATTCAAATGTACGAATAATTATAATAGCTAGCGCTTTATCTACTTTATGTAGGAAACTGCTCCCTACCCAGAAGTTGAAAAGATAATCACCTATTTTTTGCTTCTTACATTTAACTTTTAATCCAATAGGTTTTGGTATTTATGTACTGTGTGCTTATGAATGGTAGAAGTTTATACATAATGTGACATGTATTGAATGCTGCCTCAGCATATGGAATATATTTTGTAAATTCACAAACAAGTCTATATGGAAACTAGCCATATTATGGGGCACTGGATGCGTGATATAAAGAGTAGACAATGTGGGAAATGAAAAGGATCACTTTATTCTGCCAGTGGCTGAACATAGACAACAATGAAAAGGATGTTGAACAACATGTTTACGGGGACAGCTGTGGAATATGGGATGAGGTCCTGATACCTTATCTCACTTGACACAATGCTAAAGAGTGCAATTAATCCAACTCTCTGTCTGCTGCTTTATTATAGTGGCTTTCTACTGAGTTGCAATGGTCTTCAAGCTCAGCTTTCATTTATTTTCCTGCCTTGAGTTTTAATCTCCTTTTTCCCCCTCAGATGGGTTGACAGTAAATGTTTCATGAAATCATTGAATTATAGAATTAGAGGGATCTTCGATTCATATGCATACAAATTTGGGTGATTGTCAGAATCACACATTTTAAAAATATAGTTTGGAGTGACGTCAGCAAGATGACTCACTAGCAATGCCTAGCATTCATCACTCCCACAAGAAAGAACCAAGACAACAAATAAACAGCTGGAATTTCACTACAGCGTCGAAGCAAGCAAGTGAGAGCTCGGCGGGGCAGTGGAGATACACCTGTGGTGCTTGGAAGTCCAGGAAGGTAGTGTGGAAGCATGCAGCCCCTGCAGCCTTGTCTCTTCTGCCCAGACACGATCTGCCTGGAGCCAGGAAAGACTCCTCATTGTAGGGGAAAAGGTAAACAGAAGATTCCCAGTAGCTCCCAGTGCTACTGCCAACACCTACAACCCTTAGAACAGGAGAATCCCGTAGTGCTCACAAGCCCTGAGCCCACTCTAGGAAGCTCCCAGCAATTCACTCGCTGCCTTGCCCCAGATTAGGAGCATGAGGAACTCACTCTCCACCCCTAAACCACTCTCTGTAAGCCAAGCTGCTGCTGCACAGCACCATCTTGAGGCCAGAGCCACTTGTAGAGCACACCATCCTCTGGGGGCCAGTAGCCACAGCAACTCTTCAGCCATGGGGCTCCATCTTTATTATGCGAAGCCAACAAAAGTGACCGAACACTATATCCCCTACTACATGGATCTTGGGCCTAGGATCTGCTGTAAATTTGGTTCTTCATAGCAGGGAAATCAACCTTCACTGCTGTACTTCCAGCCAGAGGAACAGTCTGCTAGTCCACCCCAAGACAAACCTGCCTTTGAGATGGCCAAATGACTGTGCACCTTCTCCTTAGCAGGAGAGGCCCCTCCAAGCAGCTGATACAGTTCTAGACCAGAAGATTGGCTATGTTCCTGTGTTCAAGAACAGAGAAACATCCTTGCGAAGCTCTGCCATTCCCCAGACATACTCATGACCTGCCTAATGGCCCTACACCCACAGTAAGCGCCTGAGAGGCAATTCTGCAGACAGCCCCCTGAGGCAATGCTGCCAAGGCCATCGAGCAGCCAAGAACCCATGTCTCGGAGCTGAAAAAGAGCCCTAAGTGTAACCCCTGGTGGACATATCCCAGGTTGGCTAAGCAGCCACGTACCTGCACATTGGGCCTGAAAAAACTGTCCGGTGGGTCGCTTCTAGTGGACATACTTCAAGCTGGCCAAGAAGCCATGCATCTACATAGTGGGCCCAAAAAACAACCCTATGGGCCACCTCTGGCTGACACCCCTAGCCCTGGTAAGCAGCTGTGCATCAGTATCAAGGCTTGAGAAATACTCCAAAGACCACCTCTGGCAGACATACCCACAGGGCAACCAAGTAGCCTCATGCCTGTGTCCTGGACCTACAAAACAGCCTCATGGACTAGCCCCAGCAGAAACACCCACAGGCCAACTGAGCAGTAGTACAGCTGTGCCACAGGCCTGAAAAACAGCCCTATATCCACTCCTGGCAGACACAACCCCAGGACAGCTGAGGAACTGTGCTGCCACTTCCTGGCCCTGAGAAACAACCCTGTGGGCCAACACTAAGAAACAAGCTTCCAAGCCAGCCAAGTAGTTCTACACCTGCATCTTGGGCCAGAGAAACAACCCCATGGGAGGTTTCTTGTGGGTATGCCCCCAGGTTGGATAAACAACCATGAACCCATGGTTCTGACCAATGTAAGAACCCCCACGGTTTCTAACACCAGTTAGGAGACAGACTTTTCCAGTATTTGCATGCACACACTCCTGATATGGTTTGGCTGTGTCTCCACCCAAATCTCATCTTGAATTGTAGCTCCCATAATTCCCACATGTTGTGGGAGGGACTCAGTGGTATATAATTGAATCATGAGGGTGGTTTCCCCCATACTATTCTCATGGTAGTGAGTAAGTCTCACAAGTTCTGATGGTTTCCTGAGGGGTTTCTCCTTTTGCTTGGCTCTCATGCCGTCTTTTCTTCTGCCATGTAAAATGTCCCTTTGATCTTCGTTTACCTTCTGTGATGATTGTGAGGCCTTCCTAACCATGTAGAACTGTGAGTCAATTAAATTTTTTAATTTATAAAATACCCAGTCTCAGGTTTGTTTTTTTTTTAATTAGCAGCATGAGAATATACTAATACAACTTTCAACCTCAGAAAAAGCCCAGCAAGGCCATGCTTGCAAAGTCATACCATCATCACCACAAATTCTCAACCTAGGTCAATTAGAACGTCACAATAACACTAGTGTAGATAAAAGCTGAAGAAGCTACACAGAGACTACACTGCTGCATCCACCTAGAACCAAGGCCAATGTACTCCACCAAACCTATGCCCCAACACCCATTTTTACAAAAAAAAGCCTTTCTTATGAAACCTTATCAATAAAATTGGAAAAGGTGATCCACCAGATGCAGAGAAATCAACAAAGAAACATATAAACCATGAAAAAGCAAGGAAAGATATCACCTCCAAAAGAAAACGAATTCTACAGGAATAGATCACAATCATAAGGAAATATATGAAATACCAGAAAAAATTCAAAATAATAATACTAAGGAAATTCGGTGAAATACAAGATAATACAGAAGAAAATACAACAAAATAAGAAAAATAATTAATGATTTGAATGAGAAATTTAACAAAGAGAGAGATATCACAAAAGAGAACCAAATAGAACTACAGCTGTACAAGTTCAAAAAATGAAACCAAAAATACAATTAAAAGCTTGAACAACAGACTAGATCAAGCGGAAGAATCTGTTTCTGAACATGAAGATAGATCTTTTGAAATAACAAAAGAAGACAAAGTAATTTTTAGAAAGAAAATGAAGAAAACCTACAGGATTTATGGGACACCATTAAGCAAACAGATATTGGTAACATAGGTTTTCCAGAAGAAGAGAAGGGGAAAGGTGAGGAAACCATATATAATAAAATAATAGCAGAAAATGTCCTAAGCCTTGAGAGAGATGTGGAAATCCAGATCCATGAAACAAACAGAATCCCAAATTAATTCAATCCCAATACGTCATCTCTGATGCACATTATAGCAAAATTGCCAAAATATGATATCCTTATATGTGTCTTTACATTATATGAGTGTATTTCTCAGCTGAAACCTTACAGGCCAGGAGAGAATGAGATAATATATTCAAAATATGAAAAGAAAAACAAACGAAGAAGAAATACTGCCAGGCAAGAACATTATACTCATCAAAGCTATCTTTCAGAAATGAAAGAGAAATAAAATCCTTCACAGACAAGCAAAGGCTATGGGAATTCATTGCTACTAGACTGGCCATACAATAAATGTTCAAGGGAGTCTTACATATGGAAGTAAAAAAACAACCACCACCATCATGAAAACATGCAAAACTATAAAAATCGCTGCTAGACAGATATACCAAGGGGAAAAATACAGAAATCAAAACTTATCAATAAAGGAAACCAACTACCCTCAAAAAGAAACAATAAAAGAGGTAGTAAGGAACAAAGGATGTACAAAACAATCAGATAACAATTAATAAAATGACAAAACTAAGTTCTCATTTATTAATAATAGCCATGAATATAAGTGGATTAAATTTCTCATTTAAAATATATAGACTAGTTGAATTCACTTGAAAAAAAGAAAAAAAAAGACTTCTTTAAATGCTGCCTACCAGAAACTGAACTCATTGGTAAAGGCACACATAGACTGAAAGTGAAGGAATGTAAAAAGACAGTCCATGGAACCCAAAACCTAAAGCAACCAGGAGTAGCTATAATTATATATGACAAACAGGCTTGAAGTTAAAAGCTGTAAAAAGAGACAGAGAAGGATATTATATAATAATAGAGGTAAACTTAAAAATAGCATGTAATAACTATAATATATTTGTACCCAACACTGAAGCATCCAGATAGAAAAAGCAAATATTATTAGATCTAAAGGGAGAAGTTACTTCAGTATAACAATAGTTGTGAACTTCAATACCTAACTCTCAGCATTGGACGCATTATCTAGACAGAAAATCAACAAAGAAACCTAAGATTTAAACTGCAACACAGAGCAAATGAACCTAACAGATATTTATAAAACATTTTACTCAAAAGCTGCACACTATATATTTTTTCATCAGCACATGGAACATTATGCAGAATTGCCTATATGGTTAAGTCACAAAAGAAGTCTCAAAAAATTTTTAAAAATCAAAATTATATTGTATATCTTATCTGACCACAATATTATAAAACTAGATACCAATAACAAACACACAGAACTAAACAAATACATATAAATTGAATAAACAATGGCAGGAGGAAGAAATTAAGAATAAAATTTATTAAAATCATTGAAAGAAATAAAAATAGAAACACAGCATACCAAAACCTATAAAATACAGTAAAAGTAATACTAATAAGCAAGATTATAGCAATAAATGCCTATATCAAAATAAACTAGAAAGATTTCAAATAATCAGCCTCACTATGTACCTCAAAGAAATAGAAAATCAGGAACAAACCAAACTCAAAATTAGTAGAAGAAAAAAATCATAATGATGAGAGCAGAAACAAACAAAATTGAGACTATAAAAATACAAAAGATCAAAGAAACAAAAAGTTAGTTTTTTGAAAAGATAAACAAAATTGACAAACTGTTAGCTAGACTAACTAAAAAATAGAGAAGACTCAAATAATTAAAATCAAGAATAAAAAAGGAGACATCACAATAGGTAGCACTGAAATACAAAGGATTGTTACAGACTAATATGAACAACTATATATCAATACATTCAAAAACACAGAGAAAACTGATACATTTCTAAACATACACTAAGTACCAAGAATGAACCAAGAAGAAATAGAAAACCTGAACAGGCCAATAGCAAGTAATGAAATTGAATTAATAAATAAGTCTTTCAAAAAAGAAAAGTCCAGGACTGGATGGCTTCACCACTGAATTCTACCAAACCTTTAAAGGAGAATTAAGACGAATTCTTCTCAAGCTATTCCAAAGAAATTAAAGCACAGGGAGTTCTTTGTAATTCACTCTATAAGGCCAGCATAACCCTTGTACCCAAACCAGACAAATACACAACAGCAACAACAAAAAACTACAGGCCAATATGTCTGATTAACTTAGACACAAAAGTTCTCAACAAAATACTTGCAAACCAAATCAAAAAGTGCATCAAAAGTTAATACACCATGATCAGAAAGGATTTATTTCAGGAATGCAAGGAAGGTTCGACATACACAAATCAATAAACACCATACATCACATCAATAGAATGAAGGTCACATACAATATAATCATCTCAAATGACACATAAAAAGCTTTTGATAAAATTCAATATTATTTTATGATTAAAAGCTCTTAATAAATTTGGTATAGAATGAAAGTACCTTAACATAACAAAGGCTATATATGACAAACCCACCACTAACATGGTTCTAAACAAATAAGCTTTTAGTTTTTCCTCTAACAACTGGAACAGGACAAGGGTGCCTACTCTCAATGCTCTTATTCAACATATTACTGGAAATCCTAGCCAGAGCAATTAGGCAAGATAAAGAAATAAAGGGCATCCCAACTGGAAAGGAAGAAGTCATATTGTGACTGTTTGTAGATATAACCTTATATCTAGACAAATCTAAAGACTCTACCAAGAAACATTTCAGACTGAGCAACAAATTCAAGAAAGTCAAAAGATACAAAATTAATATACAAAAACCAGTAACAGTTTCTATACATTACCAATGAAATATATGAAAAAGAGATCAAGAATGCAATCCCATTCGAAATAGCCCTAAAAAAATACCCAGGATTAAATTAAATCAAAGAGGTGAAAGAATTCTACAAGAGAAACTACAAAACACTGATTTAAAAAAACCGAACAGGATATAAACAAATAGAAACACAGTCCATGCTCAACTATTGGAATAATTAATATTGCTAAAATGACAATATTAACCCAAAAATATACAGACTTTTTGCAATTTTTATAAAAATAACAATGATATTCTTCACATAAGTAGACAGAAACATCCTAAAATTTGTATGGGACCATGAAGAACCCCAAATCACCAAAGCAATCCTGAGAAAAGTATAACAAAGCTGGAGATATCACACAGTAAGATCTCAAAATATATTACAAATCTTTAGTAAACAACATGCTACTAGCACAAAAACAAGTATGCAGACAAATGGAACAGAATAGGGAACACAGATATTACTCCACATAGCTACAACCAACTGATTTTTGACAGAAGTGCCAAAACACTAATTGGGAAAGGACCATCTTTTCAATAACCAGTGCTAGAACAATTGGATATTCATGAACAGAATAATGAAATTAGATGTACATATTTTATCTTTTACTAAAATCAACTGAAAATGGAACAAAGACTGGAAGAAGACCTTGGAGAAATGCTTCAGAACATGGGTCTTGAAAAGATTTTATGAGTAAGACCTCAAAAGCATAGGAAGCAAAAGCAAAAATGAAAAATGGGATTATATCAAACTAAATACCTTCTGTACAATAAATAAATCAACAGAGTGAAAAGACAATCTGCAGAATGGGATAAAATGTTTGCAAAATATTCACCCAATGGTGTATTAATGTCCAGAATACACTAAGCACTCAAACATCTCAACAACCAAAACTTCAGTTAAAAAATGAACAATCTGAACAGATATTTCTCAAAAGAAGACATACAAATTGACAAAAATCATGAAAAAATAGCTCAACATTATTATTCATTGGGTAAATGCAAATTAAAACCAAAATGGGGTTCCCTCTCACCTCACTTAGGATGATTATTAGGAAAAAAAATGAAAAGGGAACTCTTCTCCACTCTTGATGCCAGTGTAAACTAGTACAGTCACTATGGAGAACAGTATGGAGGTTCCTCAAAAAACTACAAATAGAACTACCATATGATCCAGCAATCCCACTCATGGATATTTTTCCAAAGGAAAGGAAATCATTATATTGGATAGACATTTGCATTCTATACTTATTGCAGCACTATTCCCAATAGCTGAGATATAGAATCAATCAAAGTTCCAACAACAGATGAGTAAAGAAAACATGCTATTTATATATACACAACAGAATACTACTCAGCCATAAATAGAATGACATCCTGTTATTTTTGGCAACATGGACAGAACTGAAGGACATTATGTTAAGCGAAATAAGCCAGGAACAGAAAGATAAACACCACATGTTCTCACTTATAAATGGAATCTAAAAAAAAGTTTATCTCCTGGAAGTAAAAAGTAGAACAGAGGATACTGGAAGCTGCAAAGGTTGGGGAGAAGGGAAGGATGGGAATTTGTTAAAGAACATAAATTTATAGCTAGATAGGAGGAATAAGTTTTAGTGTTTTATACCACTGTAGGATGACTATAATTAACAATAATATATTACGTGGTATCAAATAGCTAGAAGAAGGATATTAAATATTCCCACACAAAGAATTGATAAATGCTTGAGATGATGGATATGTTAGTTACTCTTATCTGACCACTATACACTTTCACGATGTCACTAACTACTCCATAAGTATGTACAATGGTTATTTGCCGACTAAAAATACAATTACAAAAAATAAAATTTAGAATTAAAGACCATGTCTTTTAAAATTTCTCATTAAATAAGTTTACCATGGAGTCAATAAATCATCCTAAAATATTGTACAGGCAATTTTAGCAATTAACCAATTTGGAGAACTATCAATCAAATCAAAACACTTTATTTTGTAAGTGAGAACAGTGAGGGCCGGAGAAGAAAATTATTTTTGGAGAGATTGCACCATTTTTAGCAGAAGAGCATGTAAAAGCCTCAAGACCCTGTGCAGGGTGGTGTAGTAGAGATAAGATTTCATATCTATATATAGATGATGTAGATATATAAGTAAATAGGCATTTAGAGAGAGGAGCTGACATATGTTAGGCATATATGCATCAGTCTATTTTAATGTCTACTCTAAAGAAGGAGGCAATGGAAAAAAGTTCACTTGACAAACAAGGCTAAGATTGCAGTGGAGCAGAAGGAAATAATTTTAGCTCCAATCAGAGTTGGTCATTTGGGTTTTTCCTATTTTTGTCAATGCTTTATTTTTAGCAACTAGAATACTGCCTGATGCACAGTGTGCCCTTGATAAACATATGTTTAACAAATGAATAAATTGACAATGAATAACTGATTTGATGAATGACTATGATGGCTTCCTACCTGATGCCTTTTGAGCCTCCTCCCTAGGTCATTTGCTCTATTTGCTGATGGGTGCTGAAAGTTTACCTTTATCATTAATTTGTTTAATTTATTTTACTTACGGCTTTGCCTCACATTAAGAGGAACATAAACGTGCTTAAGAGGGACTGATCTGTTAGCTCTTAAACTCCCCTTCTCAATGAGAACGATTTTATTTAATCTCCTTATAGATCAATTTTCACAAGTTTAATGGATAAATGAGAATTTCGGTTCAGTTAAAAAGAGAGAAAAGGAACCAAATGAAAAACATAACAAAACAGACAAACAAGAACTCACCATCGCCAATTTTCCCAAGATCAGTCTGGACCATGAATGCTCTTAGACTAGAAAATACTCCTCTGCCTGAATCTGTTCTTTGCTCGGTGCCAGCAACACACACTGGAAGACTTAACAGTTAACTCTAAACCCTATGGCTGGACTCATTTCTTCCTGCTGCTATCTGCTAACAGCAACTATAAAACCCACTTTTTACACAAAAGGCAACCAAACTCAATCTCCAAAATGTGGAAAGAAGAAGACAAATGTGTGTGGGTCCCCAGGACTACAGGAGTAGCACAATGAGGAGGCATGTTAGTTTCCCCTCTCAATAGAAGAAGGTTACACAGATCCAGAATTTCCTGACCCTCAAACTAACATTAAAGAAGGCAGCCTATGCAGGCCTTTTCTGTCCTTAGAGCAAATCATAAAAAAAAAAAAAAATGCAAGGTGATCCAGGAAAAACCATCAGTAAAAATCTATCAGTATCCTCACTAAATAAGCTAAAAGACACTGGAGAAGCAGGTCAGAAGGATCTAGCCATGACAAGCAGAACCAGGAAGCCTTTTTCTATCTCCCAAAGGCTGAGGTGATTCTGCTATAGCAATCAACCAGCTTGGTTAGTTCCTGTAGCTCCAAGATTGCCTTCTCCTACTGAGAAACACAGGAATAAGCAGAGGAGCAGTTAGAACTCACAAGAGGGATACAGCCATCACGAGCAACCCAGCCCAGAAAGCTTTATTGTTATCATAGGCCTGGCATTTTCCTTCTCTGCTTATACATATCAGAGCAGGTGGGTAGTGCCGGTAGGGGGATCATGCTGCAGCATGGTTCTTCCCGGGTAAACCACTTCATCTTGGATATGGAACTCCTTTTCCACATGGACAGAGACACACAGAAACCTGGCCCTGGAAAACCTTTTATGCTCCCTCAGGCAGCACTAGCTGAGATCAGTGGGGACCACAGAAGCATCAAGTAAACCGTATAAAAAACTTACACTGCAAAAGCTTTAAAATGTAAAGCACCATTGAAACTGCAGCCTACAAAACAGCCCAGGACCTGCATGCTGAACCTAAACAGAGTGGCTGCCTGAGAAATAAAAGATTTAAATAGGAACCATATAGGCAAAACATCTAGGATAAAATTGAAAGTCACCTATTAAATTGAGAATCAAAAATTACAACCTGAATCAGAAAAGGCACAAATACTGATATAAGTCAGATGTTGAAATTTTCTGGCATGGATTTTTTAGTAGCCATTAAATAAATACTCCAAGAATCAATTACAAGTTATTTTGAAGGAAATGAATAAATAGCAAATATTACCAAAGAAAGATGTTATTTATAAAAAAAAACTATAGAAATAAAATTTAAAACCCAAGAAATTTAAAATTTGCTTAACGGTTAAGTGTAAATAAGATAGTTGAATGTGACAATAAATGAACAGAACTACCCAATCTAAAAACCATGAAAAAAACAGACAAAAAGTAAAATGAATAGATCCTAGACTTGTGAGAAAAACAACAAAAATCCAATATTTGTTATATCTGAATCCCAGAAAGACAAAAGTAAAAGAATGATGCTAAAAGAGTGTTCAAAGAAATAATGACTAAAAACCTCTTAAATTTGGTAAAACATGCAAATTTACATACTTAAGAAATTGGCTAAATCTCAAAGAGAATACATCCAAATAAATCTATGTCATGGCACAAAATGATGAAAACTAGTAACACTAAAGACATTTTTAAAAAACTTGAAGATGCCAGGGAGAAACAACACATTATGAGGCCAGGCGTGGTGGCTGACGCCTGTAATCCCAGTACTTTTGGAGGCTGAGGCGGAGGATCACCTCAGGTCAGGAGTTGGAGACCAGCCTGGCCAACATGGTGAAACCCTATCTCTACTAAAATTATCAAAATTAGCCAGGCATGGTGGCGAACGCCTGTGGTCCCAGCTACTTGGGAGGCTGAGGCACAAGAATCACTTGAACTGGTAGGCAGAGGTTGCAGTGAGTCAAGAGTGTGCCACTGCACTCCAGCCTCAGTGACAGAACAAGTCTTGATTTCAAAAAAAAAAGACAGAAAAGAAAACAAAAGAAAAATAAACAATACATTATGCATAGTTGAACACAAATTTGAATTTTAATAGTTTTAAAAAATCTGAAACCATAGAGAATAGAGGGAGAGGTACAAGTTCTAAGAGCTGAAAGGAAAGAACTGCCAGCTATAAATTCTATACCTAGCTCAACTGTACATCAGGAAGAAAGAATAAAATGAGGACATTGGCATACTATAAACAACTAAAAGGCTTTTCTTTTCCTTTTTTGCTATCAGACTTACCCTTCAATGCTGCTTAAATAAAATACTGCATTACAGAGGAAATGATAAAAAATAGTGAATCTTAGAACATCAGGAAGGAAGATAAGACAATGACAAGAGAGGAAATATGGGTACATATAATCGACTATTATTTCCATTGTGACATTTATAAATCATATTTGATGATTAAAACATTATAGTACTGTTTACACTGAAGACAGATTATTGTTAGGCAACAGTAGGATAGGGGACAAGAGGTTAGGCAACAGGATAGGGGAGGGAGCCAGGTGTAATTATAAAAGTGAAATAGGAGGGATGTGTGTGGTGATGGAACTGTTTAGTATCTTGATTGTGGTGGTGAATACAAGAACTAATACTTGTAATAAAATTGTGTTGAATTCTACACATACACAGATGGTTTTAAGTAAAACTGAAGATATCTGAATAAGATGGATGGATTGTATCAATGACAGTAGTGTTGTTGTAATTACATTATAGTTTTGCAAAATACTATCATTAGGGGAAACTTTTTATTATTTCTTAAAACTCCATGTATCTGCACAAGTAACTTAAAAACATTTAAATTTAAAATACACAAGTGATATTATCAGAAAGTTGTATATTTCCTCTTAGAAATATTTTCTTCTATAGAATCGTCCAAAACCAGAGATGAGTACATACACCTTTTCTAGTTTAAGCCGGAGGCCACTAAGAACTCATCAGATTGTACTACCGTTGTTTAAACTACATAGTAAGGTCATTGATGAAAACTGGCCTAAAACTAATCAAGGAGGACCTACAATCATTCTAGGTCCCTAAATTATGCACATTATGAAAGAAAAAATGTATATCCGTGAAAAACTCCACAAGAATACCCTACCCTTTTGTTCCCAGGTTGCACTAGCTTCAATAGAATATTCCGAGTGGTACGTCAAGACTGAGTTTGAAAACATGCAAATGCCTATAACCATGCTTTGTTGTTCTATCTTCCCCTCAAGGTTCAAACAGATTCTCCTTAAACCTCAAAGCATCAAGCGCCTGATGATATCTCATCTTCTAGATAATTACTATGCTCCCACTTCTTTAAGAATAACTACCCTCAAGGTCAGCATAAAAGCTCCGTTCTTCTGTAGAACTAGCAACTGCATGTCTTACTTCAAATAAGAATTAATACCATCCCATAACTTCCTTCTGGTATCATTTTACTTCTTCCTAAAGTACTTCCTTTATTAGGTGATGAATCCATTTAGGTATGTCTTAAAAAGTCTTTATTTCCATTTACTTTCACAAAATATATTCACTAGATGTAGAATTCTAACTTAATAGTCGCTTTACTTGCTGTTGATTTTTTTTTCTTTCAGTAATTTAAAGACCTAGCTCTTTCAGTTATTTAAAGACTTAGTAAGTTAAAGACTGTCTATCCTTAAAGAACTGTTTTATGCTGATTATGAGGCCACCACACCAAGCCTTATAATGTGTTGTTTCTCCCTTCTGTCTTTAATTTAATTATGTTTACACAATTTCTGGGGAAAAAAGTGCTGTAACTCATATCTTTGCTATTCTGCCCGTAACATAGTTTTTTTCCTGCCTGCTTGTGAGAAGTATCTTTATAATTGATTTTGAGAAATTTGATTGTATTGTACCTAGGTCTAGATTTTGTTGTTGTTGTTTTATTGTACTTGGGTTTTATGGAGTTTCTTGCAAATGTGGGACTATAATTTTTTAATCAAATTTGCAAGTCTTTTTTTGTTTCAGATTTCTTCCACTGCTCATTGATGCTCTGTATGCTTTTGTATTTTTCTCTTTTATCTTGGATGCCTTCAGTTGATAGGTTTTCAAGTTCACTAAGATTTCTTCTGCAATGTGTAATCTACCAGCAAGACCATCTTTGCTTCATTTCAAATTGTATGGATTTTTAAAGTTTGATCTGATTTTATATAATTATTGCTCTACTTAACTATTTGAAAGTATATAATGCAGCTATAATAATTTCTCATGCACTTTTCTAACAATCAACATCTGTGCCAATTCTGGATCAGATTCTTTGATTAATTTTTTCCTCATTATGGGCTATATTTTCCTGCTTCTTTTCATTACTGGTAACTTTTGGATGGGTATGAGAAAATGTGAATTTTACCTTGTTAGGTATTAAATATTTTTGTATTTTTATTAATATTACTGCTATTATTTTTCTTGTATAAACTTAAGTTACTATAAAACAATTCAATGCTTTTATGCCTTGATTTTAAGATTTAGACATTTTAGATGGTTTTAAGGTGTTATTATCAAATAAATGTTCAGTCTAAGGCTAATTTTTCCCTACCTGTGAGGCAAGCCCACTCTGTTAATTCTACCAACTACCCCACAAATTATGGAGATTCCTGAGACAAATAGGAATAATTCCTGTTTCCTTATGAATTCTGAGCACAATTACTTCTAATCATTTTTATGCGTTTCCCTCTTTTTTTTAGGTAGTTTTTTTTTTTTTTTTCCATAGGCATATGATCAGCTCTCTGCTGAGTATTCATTCGAAGGGGACACTTTGCAAATCTCTGTAATTCTTGTAATGTGCATCTATCTCCTCTGTGGTACTTTGTCTTGGAAACTCTAGCTGCCTTGCTTTCCCCACACTCAACTCCATCTCTGCTTGTCAGGGAGTTTGACCTCTGCGATGGCCTGGAAACTATTTTCAGACAGTAGTAAATTGGACCAATAACAGAAGTTACCTTTTAAATGCACAATTTCTCCAATACCACTGTCCTTTGCTGTCTATGTTCAGTGTCTTTGAAACTATCTCTATCTATCTACCTATCATCTGTCTATTATCTAGCTAGCTAACTAGCTGCCAACCAATTTTTTGTTTGTATCAGTTGGGTGAGTAAATCCAGCCTCTTTTCCTTTATCTTGATGAAAAGTGACAGCTTTCCATCTCTATATTTGAAGTCACAGAATCCTTATGAGGTGGTGTCATCTGCTCTGATTTACAAACAAGGAATCCTAAATGGCACAGAAGGCAAGGTTTTTGTTCCCATAGTCAGAAAGTTTAAAAGCAAGAGAGCAAAGACATAAATTTAATTCTGTCTACTTCCAAATTCTGTGCTTTCTTTATGGGAAGAGAAGATTAAAGTGGTTTTTAAGTGTTACCACAATAAGCATGTGACATTCTCCCTGTTGGCAACGTAACAATACAATTTTTCTTTACCTGGCAACCTTTTATACTTTATGACTTGAGTCAGATAGCATATCCCCTGACCAGGTTAAAAGATGCTCTCACCACCTTTTGCTAATTCTTTTCACTCATATCTGAAAAGTACATTGTGACTGTGTTTGCCTTTAGCATGAGACTGAATTTGTGGGGGAGGGAAGGGTTATAAGTTTTGTATATTTTATCTTTCTTTTCTTAGTATCAAGCAAAATTCCTGGAACATGGTGGACAAAATCTGTACTTGTAGAATTGAACTGACTGCTTGAGGCTTCCTCAAAGCAAGCCAATTTTAATAATGGCCTACAGGTTGCACAGCAGAAGATACTGACAAGTAAAATCAAAATGTGTATTCCAAAGCTAAAGAGAGTTTTGTTTTGTGGTATGGGTTTATCTCTCTGACTGTCCTATTCATTGAAATAATTTAAAAATGTAAATAAAAAAAGATTAGTTTCTCAAGTTGGAGGGACTAGGCTTTTAGAAAACCTGTCCTAAAAGACTTGGAAAACATGCTAAACTATAATGTATTGTTTAGGTCTGTGTTACAGCAATAATAAACAAAGAATCATTTAATTGCATGGAGAAATCCATTTCAGGATCTACCAAGAGGATCCATAGTGTCATACATTTTTGAAGGGCAGTTTGAGATAGCAGCAAAGACTGCAATTTCAACTCATGAAACCTCAGGTTTCATGCTACCTTCTAATACCACACATTAAATAATCTTTGGCAGTTGACTTAACTTCCTGAATTTCCTCTTATTTAAAGTGTGGACAATTGTATTACCATGTGGGGATGTAGTGATGAGGAAATGAGAGTTTGGTATAGGACAGTTGACAAAAACACAGACTCATGTTTCCCTTCCAGTGTAGACTGAATGCTGGAAAGCATCTGTCCAATCAAGGACTGTATCTGCCAGCCCCCAGCATTCAGGAGACACTTCATGACAAGTTCTTACCAACAGAATGCAGATGGGCATAATATACAGTGGAGGTGTATGAACATTAGGTTTGAGATTCTCTATGTTCTCATATTTCTCATCTGCCAACTAAATGATCATGGCAAAGAATATCTGCACTGGCATTTGTTGAAGGGAGAAACCACACTGGTGTGCTACGTCTTTGGGTTTGGGGGATTATATCCATTTCAGAAGTTAGCCTATTCTGATTACTAAAGAGAAAATGCTCATGCAGAACATAACACAGTAGTTCAGTACATGATATATGTATTATTATTTTCTCACAGACATAATGATTCTTGGCTCTAACTGTATAAAGTGATGTGACTTTGGACAAAACAATTTACGGCTATGGACATTTATCTCTATCACTCTGATAGTGCTGGATTAAAAGATCTCTAAGGTCCTTTTCAGCCTCAACACTATGTTTTCTTCTCTTAAGATTATTTGCTTATTATGACATATGAGCTGCTCCAAACCACATTCCCGGGGTACAAAGAGTGATATCTCTGCCTGTCATGGCTACATGATAAGTAAGCACATATGCACGTTATACATTATTAAAAGGGATCAGTTTGCAATAGTTCACATCATGAACGAAGGGAAAGCTAAAATGGGACATGTAGAAAGATTGATAAGCAATGCTGTATGCCTGCATGTGTTAATCACAAGGCAGTACATACTCATGGAATTTTATCCAAGAGTTTCCAATATTCCAAAGTAAAACTAAAATGTAAGCATTTATGACTGGTATGCATATGACATACCAGTCAAGTATGACAGGTCCACATATTTTAGGTAACGTGGCAAAAGACAAAAACACAGAGGTATTAAGAGTCCTGGTAAGAAAGTAATTCAGATATTGGATCAATCATGTTGCTGAGCCTGGTTAAAAAGTTAGTAATTATAGAATGGTTACGTAGATTGTGATATGATCAAAGTCTCCAGATGGCCATGATTCCATGGAAGTGAGTTGGTGAAGAAGGGATAAGAGAAATGAGGAAGTGTTTAAAACTCTGGAGGTAGGAGGTATGACAGTTCTGGAAGATGGTTAGATGGATAGTATGGTCCGAGGATGAGGGGATAAAGTGGTATAGAGATAAAAGTTAGGAGTGCTTTATGTTAAACTTGGTTAACCACAGGATATGGGCATTTTCAATGGCATGTATTTGGGTGGAGAAGTAAACCATAACCCTCTGTTTCTCTTGCTAATGAAAGTGAAATCGTAACCCAGAGGACAGTAAATGGCAAGAGCATTGGAAAGTGATAGAATCTTGTTATTTACATTTCAGGAAAGGAACTTTTGAAAGAGAAGAGGAGAATAAGTGTTTTAAAACTTAACTGGGGAGATTTTAGAAATGGGCTCCAACTCCAAGCCTTGTGAAATATCCATCTGCAGGAGAAGTAGCTCAGTAGAGTCAAAAAGGTGTAAGGATATCTGTTCAAAAACGTTAGATGTAGGCTTATGTATGTAAGATGGGTCTGGCATTTACTGTATGCAGTTATTGGAAGTAGGCATTTCCTACATGCATTTATTGTGAGTAGGGCTCAATGATAGGTGGATTCATTAGGTATGAAACACAGGTTGTCTTCTAAGTCCTTTTATTTACTACATTACCACTCCCTTAGATCTGTTTCCATATTAGTTTGAAGATATGAGGTTTAGACTTAATAATTATCAGAATCTTTTCTAGTTCTAGTCTTTTCAATTATTTTATTCCCAAGATAGACTTTCCCCAAGCCCCAAACTTACTAATATGACAAAAGGCACAGACTGTGAAAACGGCAGTTGAATTTTTAGGAAGTATATTTGCCAAAGGTAGTAGTTCAGGAAAAGAAAGATCTCAAATCCTATTCTTACAGATAAAAGAGAAGGAAAATAATACAATGTGGTTTTTCAATAATTTACCAATAAGGAGACACTGTAGATGATGGACTGGTAAGGTGATGGACTTGTTTGGCTTAATTGAATGCAAAAAAATTCTACTTTTTAAAGAATTCCTTGTTCATATAATCTGATCATCTTTTGATTTTTATTACTTATGATTTTTATCACTCAATATATTTTCTTGTTGTGATAAATCCTAAGGAACATGAGCCCTAACTAAAGCTTTCTTATATTAAATCTTTGATGACAAAGAGAAAGAAGCTGTGAAAATTTCTGTATGTAGGTTGAAAGTTGAGATGTAAGGCAAAGATTATTTATGAGGTTAATATATCACTAAAATTGAAAGCTGGAAAGCAATATAGTATCAAAATTGGTCTTAGCTGAAAGTGTCAATCAAATCATTACATATTTTTAAACATTGACCAGAGCTCTAGTAGGTGTAGTACTCCGTCAAAGCTTAGAACTTCATGGTAAAATGAACTGTTACATAAATCAGTTAGCCAAGGAGTATTCATACTATAGAATAAAGTATTATAAATTAAAACAATGAGGCTTCTCTATAATTATGCAATTTCTGGCTTATAATAATCTATAAGGCACATTTTATTTTCAAATAAAAAACTTTACACTAATAAAATATGGTAAGATTTTGGCAAACAATAAAGCAAAGCTGTATTTTTCTTTGCTGGAAGAATTTACACCAAACCACTATTTCTCTGTGAAGAAAACAGAATTGTAGAGAAGCAAGAATTACTTTGATTTTAGTTTAATCTGTTGGAACAGTATGTATAACAGCTAAGAATTAATATATTTGTTATGTGATAATTATATAAAAATTAAAAATAAGATAAACCTACATGTGCTAATGTTGAGGATATAGTCCCATATATATTTAAATGAAAGCACTAAGCAGCAAAGGAGTGTGCACGATGTCCTTTCATTTGCATGTATAAATATTTGTGTGTGTGTGTATTTTACATAAAATTTTAATTTTCCCACTTTGTCTTTCACAAGCTACCTGGTGAAAGGAATTGCCTCCTGCATAAGAGTTTCCTCAGGGCCCATGACATTCTGTGTTTTCTTCTCATTCTGAGCTAAATGATCTTATTCTTAGGTAAATCAAGGCACAAACCAGGTGTCTTTCAGAGTCAAAACTGTCCAATATACAATTCTAATAATAACTTTGTATTTGTCAATGTCCACAAAAGCCCACTCCACCACCATTCACGTTCTAGCAGCTCTCTGGCTATTTCTCCAGGTTGGCTGTGGGGAGGGAGGAAAAGTGAAGGAACAGAATACTCCGTTTTGATCTGGCACCTTAAGTAAACCTGTATTATGCTCTTTGGAACTGAGAGTTTTATAAATTACTTTCCCTCAGGAGGCTTCTTTGAAAGGTCCACAGCTGGACCATTCTCCTCTGCTCTGGTAATTGCAATTATCTACCACTGGTTGTATTGGCTCTCCTCCCCTGCTAATGATACCTCAGCTTGGAGCATTTTACTGCTGCAGTTCCTCTGCTTCTCTAGGGGCATATTTTGAGAGGATGTTGAGAACTCTAAGCCAAGTGCTTATATGTCCTCTACATCTCTATTTTGGGTCTCTTTTATGGCATGCCTGTGCATCCCTGGAAAGACTCCTGCATCTTTATCCTAACAGAAACCCTTGAAATACAAGCAGATTCCAATGGTAAGAAGCTCTCCCAGCTCTATCACTAATTCTGAGGGTAATTAGGAACTCTCATCTTCTCAATTTCTCAAGGAACAGTTAGGCCCAGGCTATAATGTCACAAAACTGCAGAAAACCACATGACAACCTCTCCCAGGGGTCATGTTTAAATTTGAAGTTTCTAGGCATAAGAAGAAAGTGGAATCACACCAAAACTCTCTCCTGGTAGGAGCAAGACAGCAGTTTTCCCCCAAAGAAATTTCTTCACAAATCCCGTCCACACTCTGAGTAGTTTTTTCATCCTGGAACTTGTTGATGGGACAATAGTAGAAGATCTATTTCCATGAGATATTTATTTGTACATTCTGCGTTTGTTTATTTGCCTGTGAAATGTCAACTCCATCTGATTAGTTTTCTGTCTTAGGCCTCTGTTTTTCAGAACTTCAGAACACACTGCTGTTATTATTATTGTTTTTGGTTTTGTGGTGGAAATATCACTAAAATGGATTAGGCGACCGGGCGCGGTGGCTCAAGCCTGTAATCCCAGCACTTTGGGAGGCCGAGACGGGCGGATCACGAGGTCAGGAGATCGAGACCATCCTGGCTAACGAGGCAAAACCCCGTCTCTACTAAAAAATACAAAAAATTAGCCGGGCGAGGTGGCGGGCGCCTGTAGTCCCAGCTACTCGGGAGGCTGAGGCAGGAGAATGGCGGGAACCCGGGAGGCGGAGCTTGCAGTGAGCTGAGATCCGGCCACTGCACTCCAGCCTGGGCAACAGAGTGAGACTCCGTCTCAAAAAAAATAAATAAATAAAAATTTAAAAAAATAAATAAAATGGATTAGGCTTTGTAAATGTTGAACAAAGTAAACCCACTAGGGTTCTTGGAATAAAATTTAGGAGCAATCTAAAAATGAGTACAGACATCACTAAACAAGATTATACATATATATACATGTATATAATATATTATATATTTATCATATACATGTATATATATATGTATACACATATATATCCATTTTAGTGATATTTCCACCACAAAACCAAAAACAATAACAATAACAGCAGTGTGTTCTGAAGTTCTGAAAAACAGAGGCCTAAGACAGAAAACTAATAAGATGGAGTTGACATTTCACAGGCAAATATATATATATACACACACATATATATAATATATATATATGTATATATGCCTGAAACATAGGCTTATGTGCATATATTGGATTGGTAAGCGATCCAAGAAACTACAGTTGAGAGTCAGCGGGAGAAAAGAAAAGAAGAGGAGTTTAGGAAGATAATGAACTTTACCCCCGCTGCAGGCAATTGGTTACTCTATCCCATGAGAATGGACGATAAGTCATATAATATGCTTTTGGGGACCTTCTATCCCCAGTTGGTCAACTTTTTCATCATAAGGTTAATTCAAGGGCACCAACTGAGTTTCCTGAGAAAAGAAATCCACACACAAAAAAATGCAAAGGTCCTCCAGCTTTGTTCTTTTCACTGTCCTGAATGGTATTGTCTAGGTTTCTGCTAGGGTTTTTGTGGTTTTAGGTCTAACATTGAAGTCTCTAATCCATCTTGAATTAATTTTTGTATAACGAGTAAGGAAGGGATCCAGTTTCAGCTTTCTACTTATGGCTAGCCAGTTTTCCCAGCACCGTTTATTAAGTAGGGAATCCTTTCCCCATTTCTTGTTTCTGTCAGGTTTGTCAAAGATCAACACAGGAAGGGGAACATCACACACCGGGACCTGTGGTGGGGTGCAGGGAGTGGGGAGGGACAGCATTAGGAGATATACCTAATGTAAATGACGAGTTAATGGGTGCAGCACATCAACATGGCACATGTATACATATATAACAAACCTGTATGTTGTGCACATGTACCCTAGAACATAAAGTATAATAAAAAAAAAAAATGCAAAGAGCAGGAAGCAATAAAGTGGAGCCATGCCCCAACTGGCCGACCGTAATGAGATTCCCATCCATTTGCATTATATTGGCAAGATTTAAGAAGTCTAACACCACCAGCAAAACACACGATTATGGAAATACAAATTTCCATGGCCCAAGAAAGGAGCTAAAGTTTGCACTCAGCGTGAGTTTGGCAAGGCTCACACTACAGCAACTAAGAAAAAGAAAAAAAGACTGAAGACTGACATGGAGCAGAAAGGTGCTCCATATACTGGTAAAGCTTCCATTTCAATGTCTTATTAGAGATATGTATAGATACACGCTTCGAGAAGGATGCATACTTCTTTGCAGGAAATTAGGATGCCTACATTTTGATTGAGAGATCAGACAGAGTGAGAGGTAGATATACTTCATATTTTTCCCTTTTTAAAATTTAAATTTGAAATTAAGAAACAATTAGAGAGTTATCTGAAGTCCCCTATCCTCCTATGTACCTTTTCTGAACCATATTCACCTTTCAAAGTCTTCAAAGAAACCCATATATAATATTGGGTGATTTTTATTAATATTCATTTAAAAATATTTTCAAATATGTTTATATTATCTAAACAATACATTATTTTGGATGTTTTCAACATTTAAATAAATGGTATCTATCATTAACTTATTTTCTCAGAATTAATATATTTTAATATTATCTATGTTGAGACTCAGTCTTCTATTTTATTAATAATAATTACAGTGTTCCACATTTGAAAAAAATATGATACTATATTCATTCACTTCTGAATAAGCATTTAAATTTTCTCAGTTTCTTTATGACACTCAAGCTGCTAGGAACATTCTTTATATATGTCCCTGGGCGTGTGAGCAAGAAAGTCTCTGTGGTTTATGTCTGACGAATAAATAGTTGTTTCAGAAGGAATGTACATATCCAATTTTACTTTATATTGCCAAGTTGCTCTACAAAGTGGTGGCATAAATTTATATTTCCATAGTAGTGCTTATTGCTCTACCTCCTCACTGCCAGTATTGTTAGGGATCTTAAATCTTGCCAATATAATGGATATGGATGGGCATCTCATTATGGTTTTATTAGGTATTCACCTGATTACTACAGAGGTTGAGCATCTTTTCAAATGCTTATTGACTCTTTTGGTTTCCTCCTTTCTGAATTGCCTGCTTAAAATCATTGCCAATTTTTCTGTTCAATTGCTTGTCTTTCGTGATTGTTTTGATTCTTTGTGTATTTTGGATGCTAAACCTCTAAAAGTAGTATGCATTGTAAATATCCTCTCTCAGGCAGTGGCTTGCCATTTAACTTTTCTGCATAGTGACTTATATTGATCAAAAAGTTTACATTTTAATGGAGTCAAGCTTATCGAATTTTTATTTGCTTTTTATAAAAATAGTTCTCTATACCAAGTCATAAAATTTAAACCTATATTTCCTTTAAGAAATTTAAAAGTTTTGTTTTTTTCATTTGGGCTTTTTATGCACTTGGAATTGGCAGGTGTGTATGTGTGTTTTTTAAGGGTAGAAATACTTGAGATTAAAAACGGTTTTCTTCTGTACATATTACCTCTTACTCCATTATAATTTTTAGGTTATGTTTACCCTGATTAAAAGTGTTATTTTATTAACATATGAAGATTCTCTATAAGAGCTCTTTTTTTCTGGTTTATTCTACTCTACTAGGCTATTTGTGTATCTCAGTTATAATACCATGTTTTTAAAAACTCATATAGCTTTATGTTAAGCCTTGAAGTCTAGTAGGACATCTCTCAAGTTCTTTAAATTCACTTTGGTTACTGTTGGTTTTCCTTCTTTCATATACATTTTAGGATCAACTTTTCACTTACCAAAATAAAATATTCTTGTAGAGGAAAATGCATGAAATGCATGGATTAATTTGGCTTAGAATGGATATTTTTATGATATTGAGAAGAAACCACATGTCATTGAATTTTCTTTGTAAATGACTTAACATTACAGTTGTGTGTTATTCTCCTTATATATTGTCATCTTAAGCCAATATCTAAGCCATTTTTTGGAGAGGGTCATTGATTTGTTAAGAACCCACAATGTAAAGTCTACTACTCTTTTAAAGAAAGTCTATAGAAGAAGGAAGATCCCCTTCCTGTGAGAAACTGAGAAGCTTGTGGTCTCCTGGAGCTGCAGGCAGCCATTCAGTATTCCATGAAAGGGACCTATGTGATTAATAGCTTTTAGATCATTTATTTCCAATTATTAGTGTGATATCAGTGCTCATGAATGATTTTACCCATTGGCCAAAAGAACTTTACTGCTTCAATTATTTCAGCAAAATACACTGATATATGCCCATAGCATGTAATAGTGGCATATAGTATTGAGTCCTCTTGAAAGTATTCTTTCTCTATTTGTGTTGTGTATTTATCAAGAGTCACTTTTGTCTGTTCCCAAACCAAATTATTCCAAGCTTATTCATTAATGCAATAACATAATTCAATTATTATATAAACCAATTAACATGAGTATGAAAAATGATTCTTTCATAAAACATAGATATAAGTTTTGCAAAAAATAATAAAAAACAGTATAATGAGGTATGGATAAGAATAAAAGGGAGAATCATGTAAATAAGGAAGATTCTGCATTCTTTGCTTCAGGTTTATGGTTATATTTTAAGTGAAACAAAAACCGGAAGTAGCAGAAGCTGCATCTGCCATTGCAGATTCAGTTCATGCAAAAAAAAAAAAAAAAATTTGGAACTTCAATCAAGA
The DNA here is from genome assembly GCF_000951035.1 of Colobus angolensis palliatus. Taxonomy (NCBI): domain Eukaryota; kingdom Metazoa; phylum Chordata; class Mammalia; order Primates; family Cercopithecidae; genus Colobus; species Colobus angolensis. Next base: position 7,459,796 of record NW_012115155.1, on the reverse strand, counting down.
ATGTTTGCTAAAATGTCTTGGCCTATGGTAAAGGTTAACAAAAATTAATTATCATTGATATGTTCTCGGTAAAAGCAAAATATTTAAGACACATATATGTTTTTAACTACTGATGCCTCTTAAGTTTCAGTATATTTGTTTCCTTAGTGCACAGAATTAAAACCCAAAACTTTGTCAAATGATTTCTATAAAGATTTGGCTTCCCCGTGAGACATGTTCTTAACTGCTATCTGTAGCTCTAACCCTTTATCCCTCTGCCCATCTGATGTGAAACTTTATGCCTCTTTTCTCCACAAGTCAGAATTCTCTGCCTGCTGTGACAATTACAGGTATTTTTAAGGGATGCTTTGAAAAGAGCACTCTCTTCTACGTTGCAGCTTAAATTGAAAATTCCTTATCTTTTGAGCAAAACATGGATAACTTGAAAGTTTCTGAGAAACTCCATCCAAGAACCCTCCTGAAGCACTGCCCTTTGGCATACTAACTTATTCTTCAAATCCAACACATATGTACTACAAAATGACTTGGCATGTTATTGATCATGTAGTAGAATCTCCACAAATATTGACTAAATCACAGTAAGAATATATTAACTGCCTTATCGTACAACTGTCTTAGCTCTGTTTTCATATGTTCCTTGTGTATGGAACTGACTACCCTGAGGAGTTGGGCCCTTTGTGTTTTTTCTTAAAGAAATACTAAGAGCTTAAAAGTTGCTGTTAGTTTTCTGATTTCAGATGCAAAAACATCAATTTCACTTCAGAACCACTGCTATTTTTATTATTGCCTTTGGTTTTGTGTTGGGAATATCACTAAAACGGATTAGGCTTTGTCAAGCCTAATGAATATATATTATACATGACACACATGTATAATATATATTCATACATTTATATATGCACACACACTTTTATAAAATACCACCTTCTCTATCCTTAGTTGTACCTTTAGTATAAAGAATCAAGTGAAAAAAAATCTAATCACATCAAAAAACTTTATTTTTTAAAATCAAATTCCTTAATATTCTTAGGATAAGTGTTCATTTACCTTTGTATTATGTTTAATATCTCTGATCAAATATAATTAGTGAACTTTATAGTAAAAAGTCCAATATAATTTAAGTAATCATCATCGAAAATGAAATAGTATCATTTAATAAGATTTATTGTTTAGTATTTTATGTTTTGTTAAAGATGGCAGAAAATGTATACTTAAAGTAAGACCTATATCAACTCTCATATTTAAGATGACAAAAAATGTGTATTTCAAAAGAAAGACTGAAATCAAATGTTTAAGTTATTTTGAAAATTTATATATCACATATATTAGAATTCAGCAAATACATGTTTATTTAAATATCAAAGGCCTTCACTTGACTAAAACCAATGTTGAAAGTCCGTGTTAACTACATGGAATAAACTAATGGGCTATAAGAATTAATCTATCATTTTAAACTACAATCTTATAGTTTAAGCTATTGCAATTTTACTGTTATACATTTTGTAATTACATTGGTAAAGTTTTCATTTGTGTCCAGCAACACGACTTACTCAGCCCTTTTCATGCTGAGGTACTTCCTGCCATTATTAAATATGAAGTCCACAGAGAAGAACATATTTTTGAGAAACCACATCATTCTCTAATACCTTTTAGTTCCTTTCTAATATTCATATTTTATTAGTTTAATGTAATTAATCATGCCTACTCTTTGATCTAAATTAGTATTCACTTAAAATTTTGTATCAAAATTGACAGAATTTTTATTCATTCTTATGATACATCAACTTTCAAATAGAAATATTCGCTTGAAATTCTCATAGCCTAAGTATAACTAAATAACTAATAGCTCCAGATATTTTGAAATTCTTCTCTAATTCCACAAATGGTAATAATACACAGTTCAATTCTATAAAAATTAAAATTATATGACCAGGCACCATGGCTTACACCTATAATCCCATCAAGTTGTGAGTTCAAGGCAGGAGGTTTGTTTGAGCCCAGGAGTTCGAGACCAACCCTGGTCAATATAGAAAGACCCGCATCTCTACAAAAAGTCCAAAAATTAGCTAGACATGGTGGCATGCAGCTGTGGTCTCAGCTACTTGGGAGGCTGAGGTGAGAGGCTACCTCTGAGTTAAAGGTTGCAGTGAGCTGTAATCATGCCACTGCACTTCAGCTTGGGCCTTAAAGTGAGTCTCTGTCTCAAAAATATATATATATATACATATATACATACATACATATATATATACACACATA
>NW_012115155.1:7448988-7455884 GCF_000951035.1 Colobus angolensis palliatus | reverse complement strand
AATAGTGTTTCTGCTAATACAATATTCTCAATAATCTTGTGGATCTCCCATATATGTGAAAAGATCTATATCGTTAGACAAGAAGATTCTCCTTGAATCCTGCCTGGATAACCCTCCTTTTGTATTCCTGGCTTCTGCTGAGCTGGATCTATAATATTACTCACTTAACTCATTTCTGCAGCAAAATGTTGTCCAGTCACACCCTTGACCCTTTCTCCAGAATACACTTTAACATCTTTTGTAATCATCATAGGATAAGAATTTTCCAAATCACCAAGCACTGTTTCTTATTTCCTTAATAGAACTTTCTTCAATTTGTCTCCTTTCTTTGACATTTAACAATGAGCAGCAAGGATAAATCAGATTGTGCCTTCAACAGTACTTGGAAATCTCCCCTGATAAATATTCAAGTTAATCACTGACAAGTTCTGCTTTCTATCCATTGTTAAAGAACAATGCAGTCATGTTTTCTGCCACTTTATAGTAAGGATTATCTTTCCATCAAGGTCCAATAATATGTTTCTCATTTCCCTCTGAGAACTCAGCAGAAGCACTTTTTTAATGCTTATATTTCTACCAACATTCTGTTTAGGATGACATTTGTTTATTCTCTACAATGACACAAATTTTCTTTACCAGAATCACCTTTCTCACCAGAATCATCTTTAATGTCCATTTTTCTACCGAGAGTCTTGTCAAAGTAATCTATATATACATTTGTTTTTAACCTATTACGCTTCTAAAAGTTCTTCCAGCCACTGCTCATTGCCTAATTCCAAAGCTGTGCTCACATTTTTAGGTATTTGTTACAGAAGCACCCCACTTCCCAGTACCAAAGTATGTGTTAGCTTCCTAGGGATGCCACAATAAATTATACAAACTTGGTGGTTTTAAATAACAGAAGTTTATTTCCTCACAGTTCTGGAGACTAGAAATCCAAAATCAAACTCTCTGTAATATTTGTTCCTTGTTATATCCTTGGGGGAGCTATTATTTCATTCATCTCTTCTATATGCTGCCTTTGCTAGTAATCAGCATTCCTTGGCTTATAGACACATCACTCTAATTTCTAATGCCATTTTTTGCATTATTTCTCAAAGTTAATGTTGGTCCTTTCCTGCCTTTTGTAAGAAAATTATTAATAAATTTAGGACCCATCCTAACCCAGCATCATCTCATCTGATTCTTACTTTAATTATAATTATAAAGATCTGATTTTCAAATAAATCACATTCTGAGGTTCCAGGTGTACATGAATTGGAGGGGAGAGGAATATTCAAACTACTACACTGAAAGAAATGTATTAATAACTTTCTGTATGTGGTATCAGCAGCTTTTCTAACAATCAAATAATACAATAGATTTTACTCTTGAAATAATATATAATTCAATTGAGTGATACAATGCCAACAAAGAGAAATTAAAACTTTTGAGTTATATAATATTGAGAACAATCACCTACATTTTGAATTGTTTATGTTTTAATAATGCCTATGAATAACAAACCTTGATGGTATTACTAATACTGTTACTCTGTTTAGATATGATGGTAACCTACCTAATTAAAATGACATCATCTAAGAGTATTTAGCACTTAGATCAGTCTTCAAAAAGTTTGAAACCAAAGGAAAACATACTTAGCAAATATTAGCCAATAATCAGTTCAGAGTTATGACAGTGGTATTAGAAATTGTCTGAAAATCCCAGGCCTGTTACAGTTTCTGTATGCCAATTAAATTGGAGAAATGATATTTATTTTTTGTTAAATGAACTATTCAGACAATCATTTAAGGAGTCAAAATTTTGCAAAAGCTTTGTAAGTTCTCCATAAGTGGTCGAAGATCTCTTGTTAGTCCTTTTCTTTTTTTTAATTATTGGACTGTTTTTTAATTGAAAAATCAGGGATCATCAATGAAAAAGAATGACAATTAGCGGCTCAAATCTTACCCTCAAATTTCAAATCATTTGAAATCATTTGAAATTGAGGGTACATGAGCATATTCACTGGTAAATATTCAATAAATTTCTGTTTTTTTATTAGAATATCAACAATATATAAGAATATTAAAGGATTCGTTCAACTTTACAGAAAGTTTAATTTGAGTTAAAATAAATAAATAATTTCTCTAGAAATGCCCACTTGGCCGGGTGTGGTGGCCGGGTGCAGCACTTTGGGAGACTGAGGCAGATGACTCACGAGGTCAGGAGTTTGAGACCAGCCTGGCCAACATAGTGAAACCCTGTCTATACTAAAAATACAAAAATTAGCCAGGTGTGGCGGCAGGCACCTGTAGTCCCAGCTACTTGGGAGGCTGAGGCAGGAGAATCACTAAAACTCCAGAGGTGGAGGTTGCGGTGAGCCTAGATAGTGCCACTGCACTCCAGCCTGGTTGACAGAGCAAAACTCTGTCAAAAAAAAAAAAAAAAAATTGAAATGCACCAATTAATATGGCGTCTCCTACCCATATGTAGCAATTTAAATTTATTACATAGGATTAAAATGCATTTTCTTTGTTGCAGTAGCTACAATGCTCAACAGCAACATATGCTAGTGGCTACTGTAATGAACAGTACAGACAAAGAACATTTTTCTAATATAATAGCTGAACGTTCTACTGGATTGCATCACTTTAGAACATCAAATATTCAATATTGTTAAAATATACATATACATCTATGCATATGAACATGTATATTAACATGCTTTATATGCTAATGAATGAGTACTAGATGGCTAACAATGAAATGTGCAAATAACCAGTCTACTCTGGCACACCCATTTACTATTGGCTACAATAGAATTGCATCACCTAATTGCAAATCTTACTTTTTCTAGAGTACACTAATAGCATTGTGGCTCCCTGAAACTTGATTACAGAAAACAAGAACTTTAGTTCAGTTGATGTGTTGATTATGAGGCTGAGAAGTTAGAGAGACAGCCTACTCCATCACTGGAAATTTGCACACAGACAAGGAGAAACACCCATCAGAGTGATTAATGGGAGTGATTTTCATCTTACTGTCTATGTCACTTCCAGCTCAAATTCCCAAACAATATTCAGATTTCATGGGGAGCACAAAATGGAGGAATTATCATACACATTTTATTTCTTGTCAAGAAATATGAGACATTTATATAAATATATATATATATACATATGCACACTTACGATACTGATTTCATTTTTACTTTTTTAATCTTAGAAATTAAGTAATTTTTACCATGCATAATCCAAAACCTATTTCTTCTTTTAAGATTATAAAATACTTTAATTAGAATTTCACAAAGGTGGAGCCTCAGGATTTGCTGATTGCCATGCCACATTTTTTTCCAGGGTTCAGCACAGCCTCAGAGACAGAAAAAAAGCAAACAGTGTTTTAAGGCCATGTACAATGTGATGATAGTGATAGATATGCTAATTTCTTCATTCACTCCACACACTTCTTTTATTCCTCCAATTAAAGCAAATGCTACTGAAACTGTAGTTAAGCCCGCGCTGGTCTCTGAGTGCCTGCTGTTTTAATAAAACTCTATTGATTTTCCTTTTCTTTTTTATCTTTTATTTTAGGTTTGGGGATACATGTGAAGGTTTGTTATACAGGTAAACTCATGTCACACAACTTTGTTGTACAGGTTATTTCAGCACCCAGGTATTAAGCGTAGTACCCAACAGTTATTTTTTCTGACCCTGTTCCTCCTACCACCCTCCACTCTCAAGTAGACCTCAGTGTCTGTTGTTCTCTTCTTTGTATTCATGAGTTCTCTTCATTTAGCTTCCACTTATAAGCCAAAACATAGTATTTGGTTTTCTGTTCCTGCATTGGTTTGCTGAGGGTAATAGCTTCCAGCTCCATCCATGTTCTTGCAAAAGACATGATTTCTTTCTTTTTTTTACGACTGCATAGTATTTCATGGTGTGTAAATATTATATTTTCTTTATCCAGTCTACCACTGATGGTCATTTAGGTTGATTCCATGTTCTCACTATTGTGAATAGTAATGCAATGAACATTAGTATGCATGCGTTTTATAGTAGAATGATATATATTCCTCTGGGTGTACACCCAGTAATAGCACTGCTGGGTCAAATAGTAGTTCTGTTTTAAGCTCTTTGTGGAATTGCCATACTGCTTTCCACAATGGTTGAACTAATTTTCACTCCTACCAACAGTATATAAGTGTTCTCTTTCTCCATAAGTTTGTCAGTATCTGTTAGTTTTTGGCATTTTAATAATGGCCATTCTAAGTGGTGTGAGATGGTATCTCATTGTGGTTTTGATGATCATTTCTCTAATCTCAGTGATATTGAGCTTTGTTTCATATGCTTGTTGGTTACATGTATGTTTTCTTTTGAGAACTGTCTGTTCAAGTCCTTTTCCCACTTTTTAATGGGGTTATTTGTTTTTCTCCTATAAATGTGTTTAAGTTCCTTACAGATGCTGAATACTAGAACTTTGTCAGATGCATATTTTGCAAGTGTTTTCTCCCAATCTGTAGATTATCTGTCTACTCTGTTGATAGTTTAGTTTGCTGTGCAAACCTCTTAAGTTTAATTAGATCCCACTTGTCAATTTTTGCTTTTGTTGCAATTGCTTTTGGTGTCTGTGTCTTGAAATCTTTGCTCAATCCTATGTCTGAGGTTGTATTGCCTATTTAAGTTCCTTACAGGTGCTGGATATTAGAACTTTGTCAGATGCATATTTTGCAACTGTTTTCTTCCATTCTGTAGATTATCTGCCTACTCTATTGATAGTTCAGTTTTCTGTGCAAAAGCTCTTGAGTTTAATTAGATCCCACTTTCCAATTTTTGCTTTTGTTGCAATTATGCTTTTGTGTCTTTGTCTTGAAATCTTTGCTCAATCCTGCGTCTAAGATGGTATCGCCTAGGTTTTCTTCCAGGGTTTTTATAGTTCTTGCATTTTAAATTTAGGTATTTAAGTCATCTGGAATTGATTTTCGTATGTGGTAAAAGGAAGGGGCCCAGCTTCAGTCTTCTGCATACGGCTAGCCAGTTATCCTAGCATCATTTATTGAATAGGAAGTCTTTTCCCCATCGCTTGTTTTTGTCAGATGGTCATACATGTGCAGTCTTGTTTCTAAGCTCTCTATTCTGTTCCACTAGTCTATGTGTCTTTTCTTGTACCAGTATCATGTTGTTTTGGTTACTGTAGTCCTGTAGTATAGTTTGAACTCAGGTAATGTGCTGCCTCCAGCTTTGTTCTTTTTGTTTAGTATTGCCTTGGCTATTTGAGCTCTTTTTTGGTTCCGTATTAATTTTAAAATAGTTTTTTGTTGTTGTTGTTGTTCTGTGAAGAATTTCATTGGCAGTTTGATAGAAATAGCATTTAATCTGTAAATTGCTTTGGGCACTATGGTGATTTTAATAATCTTGATTTTTCCTATTCGCGAACCTAGAATTTTTTCCCATTTGTTTGTCTCCTCTAATTTCTTTCAGCAGTGTTTTGTGATTCTGATTGTAGAGCTCTTTAACCTCCCTATTTAGCCGTATACCTAGCTGTTTTACTCTTTTTGTGGCAATTGTGAATGGGATTGTCTTTCTGCTTTGGCTCTTGGCTTGGCTGTTGCTGGTGTATAGGAATTCCAGTGATTTTTTAACGTTGATTTTGTATCCTGAAATCTGCCTCGATTTAACAACCTAACAACAACTGAAAAAAATAGAGATGCAAGAACAAATCAAACCCAAAGCTAGCATAAGACAAGAAATAACCAAAATCAGAGCTTAACTAAGCATATAGAGACACAATAAAATATTCAAAAAATCAACAAATTCAGTAGTTGGGTTTTTCAAATACTTAATAAGATAGATAGGCTACTAGCTAGACTAATTAAGAAGGAAAGACAGAAGATCCAAATAAACACAATTAGAAATGACAAAAAGGATACTACCACTGACCCTACAGAAATAAAAACCACCAGAAACTACTACAAACACCTCTGTGCACACAACTAGAAAAACTAGAAGAAATGCATGAATTCCTGGACACACACACTCTCCCAAGATTGAATTTAAGGAAGAAATTGATTCCCTGAATAGACCAACAGCAAGCTCCCAATTTGAATTGGTAATAAATAGTCTACCAACCAAAAAAAGCCCAGGACCAGATGGATTCACAGACAAATTCTACAAGATGTACAAAGAACTGGTATCATTCCCACTGAAACTATTATAAAAAAAAAAAAAATTGAAAATGAGCGACTCCTCCCCAGCTTACTCTATGAAGGCAGTATCATCCTGATACCAAAACCTGACAGAGACACAACAAAAAAATAAATCCTCAAGCCAATATCTTTGATGAACATTGATGCAAAAATCCTCAACAAAATACTGTCACACCAAATCCAGCAGCACTTCAAAAACCTAATCCACCACAATCAAGTAGGCTTCATCCCTGGGGTGCAAGTTTGTTTCAACATATGCCAACCAATAAATGTGATTTATCACATAAACAACTAAAGACAAAAACACAATTATCTCAATAGAGGCAAAAAAAGGCCTTAAATAAAATTCAATATCCCTTTATGTTAAAAATTCTCAATTAACTAGGTATTGAAGGAACATACCTCAAAATAATAAGAGCCATCTATGATAAACCCACAGCCAACGTCATACTGAATGGGCAAAAACTGGAAGCATTCTTCTTGAAAACTGGCACAAGATAAGGATGCCCTCTCTCACCACTTCTATTCATCAGAGTATTGGAAGCCCTAAACAGAGCAATAAGACAAGAGAAAGAAATAAAAGGCATCCAAAGAGGAAAAGAGGAAGTCCAACTGTCACATTTTGCAAATGACATGATTCTGTATCCTGAAAATTCCATAGTCTCAGCACAAGAGCTCCTTCCGCTGATAAACAAAACTCATTTCTATTACTCAT
>NW_012115155.1:7434697-7444543 GCF_000951035.1 Colobus angolensis palliatus | reverse complement strand
GGGGGGCGGGGGGAAGTAATTATCACTTGCATTTGTTTACTGACATTTTAAATGATTAAAATTTTTAAATTTATTTCATCTATTTTAGATGGAATGAGATTTGATCTTTTGTGCCAGTAGGTGGACGTAATGATCTTTCTTCCTCGACTGCCACAGTGACTTTCCCAAGGGTATTAGTCGGGATCTGAGTACTGGAACACACATTTACAAAGTTTTACTTCCCCTTTCTTATTTCTTTCTATTGAGCATAAAGGTTACACATAGGTGAAAAAATGCCTCCACAGTCACAGTGAGAAAATCTCCCCAAGCTGGCATGCTGCATGGCGTGCAGACTGTGCTCCACGGGTGAGCTCAGCACACCATGGCTCCCAGGCTTACTCGTCATTCCTGCTTCTCCCAAACGTCCTCCCACATCTTCAGTATAACTCCCCTCTGTGGTGTTTTTCCAAATAAGCCTGCAGCTATTTTTGTTTGTTTGTCTTTGTGCACTGCCCCTATCGCCGTGTCATCACTCTGCTCATGTGTTTTAGGGTTCCTTCGTTGCCTATATTATAATTACTAAACCCCTTCATTTGGTATCTGAGCTCCTTTTGGGTCAGGCCTCTTTACAGCTTACCCCACTTAGTATGCTGAGTCCCAAACAAGACTATTGGAGTGAGCTTATGGGTATCCTTGAAATCTCACATAATGTCAGCTCCTGGTTTTTCCTCAGAGTGTTTTTTTTTTTTTCAGATCCATTAAACTCCTAAAGTAGTAAGTTTTTATTATTTCCCCTCACAAGAGTTTTCCACTGTTTTCTTTGTGTGCAAAAAAACCTGTGCCTACTCTTGTTATTTCAAACTCACAGTGTATTACTATCATTTCTGATTAAAGATCTCCTTTTAAGGCAGAGCCCTTGCTTCATTCATCTTTGCGGCTGTCATGCTAGGTAACAGGACGCCCTTTTACTTAGTAAATTGAGTTGACTCACATCACAGACCCTTTTTAAAGAATGTAAGAAAGGTTAGGTTTGCACACTGAATACACACAAAATCAGCATAAATACAAAAACCAATCCTGTAACCCAAGGCACATTTGGGTTGAACTGTAAGTCATTTTCAACTCCCAGACCTCAGAGTCTATGAGCCTCCTGTAAATACAGCTCCATATCGTATTCATCGATGATAAACTATTCATCTCTCAGGTCATATGTCCTACTTGAAAGCATGTCCACTAGTTGTTATGACATCACACATAACCATGTGTTTAGTAACTATGTTGACCAAATACTACCTGTCAAATGCTGTGGTGGAAAATTAGAAGCTATATACATTATTTAAACCTGACAGTAAACTAAGATTCATCTTCATTTTTTTGTTTTTGTTTGCTTTTTTTTTCATTTTGTGAATAAGGAAACTGAAGCTCAGGGAGATAGAGAAACTTATCTAAAATCCTCCAGTTAACAAATTCTAGATCCAGAATACTTATCTACAATATAGGTCAGACAGGTGTATGACATCAAAACACATAGGTTCAGCCACTATTTGACCACACCATGCTACTATGTCATTATTAAATTGTATCTGTTTGTCACTGCTGGAGATGAAAATATAAGGCTTTGGGAAATGCTAAACTATTACATATTGCAGATCTTTACACACATTATCTAATGGTTAATTTTACCTTTTATATTCTAGTTTTCCTGGGAAACTAAAGGCATTAAAATGTTTTTTAATATGTGAGACACAGTAATTATCTTCGATTTCATTTTTACCTAGTGTCTTTGTGTTGTTTGGTTTCCAAAAGTTTGCCTTTAGGAAGAAAAACTTCTGATAAGATTGACACAAGGCTCTGGCTTTCTTGACAGTTATGTTACTCAGAGTAGATGAAGTAATTGACATGCACATTCATATTTTATTCTCTTGTGGGTATTTTTAGTGTGAGATCAGTAAGTATAAGCTGGCATCCATGAATATAATCAATTCTAGGAGATCCAGAATTATGATACATTGGAAAGTCGATCCCGAAAGCCACTTGGCTAGTACTGCTTTTGAAAGTTGGGTGAGTGTCACTGGAGAAACTCCACCCAGCCTGCCCACTAAGGTGGAGCCTCAGGAAGTTCACACCCTTTGTAGAGAGGAGGAGTCCCGCCCCCTTCTCTTCCTGTGTGAAGAGCCTGGGATTCCAGCTCCTTGGCAGGAAGCGCTCTAGCAGAGGGACTCTGGTCTTGTGAGAGTCTCTGTTTTCCCCCTTTTTTCCCCTTTCAAAAACCCAATGAAAGCCTGCTTTACTCACTCTTTAAACCGTCTGTGAGCCTAAATTTTCACAGCCATGGGGAGGACAAGAACCCAGTCTTCAGCTGAACTAAGGAAAAGTTCTGCAACATTTTTGGCACGCAATGTGGGGACTCCAAAAGCGAGTAAAATGGGGACTCAAAAACCTCACTGCTGCTTCTAAGACTTTTGATCTCAGACTTCTGAGGACAGAGGAAACCCTTATAATTTTTTTTTTTAAGTGAGGACTAGAGAGTGAGAAATTATGTTCCAAAACTTATACATTTGCCACTAAATTCTAAATTCACTTGTTGTTTTTAAGTTTTCACATACATTTTAGACTACCCTGATTGTTCCTGTAAACCAACCAGTCATCCCTGGGTGCAGCTCAGAAAGAACAAAATGAATTGTTAATGTAGAAATCCGGATCAATATTCTAGTTCTGAGCAATTATCTTGCAAATCCTGCCACGTGAGAGAATAAATAGGGTATCCATCACCCAGTGGTTTCCTTTTTGGGAAAGTAAAACTAAGGGAACTAACCAAAGGCAAGCACCATGCACCCAAATCCTAGCAAGCAAAACTATAGCTTCCATTTATCTGGAGGTGCCACAAAACATCCTTTCTTCTACCTTGTTGGAGGAGGACTCAGTTCCACAGTTTCTCCTTAGCATTTGGCTTATGATAACCAGTCCATGCAACACCCCGGGAGACACATTTTTGTTCCAGACTCAATTCCAAGCTTCGGGTCAAAGCCCTAGAAAGGAAAACTGGATGTAAGGGATCCAGAGGCAAATGACAACAGAGGTTAAAAGGCACAGCACAGGTGAGCATGGCTGATTCCTGCCAATGAAGCCAAGCCCAAGCTTCCTGTTTGATGGATAAAGGCCCTGTTAGTGCCAAAGGCATAAATGAGTTTTAGGGAATTCCAAGGTCACTAATAGTAGGGGGATTAGAGGCATAGGTGAGAGTGGATAATTCTTATTTTCTAGGCCCTCCCTGCTTCATGGGTACAAGCCGCTTTGGCACTTATGGCGAGACCTGCCAAGTTTACCAGAACTTGGGGATGCAAGGATGGAAGATGGAAAGAGAATGCTCTTCCCTTTCTCCCTCACATACCCTGCCTATCTCCTAGGAAAAGAAGGGAACCAATGATGCCTTCTCCCCTCTTTCTAGATGGGTAGGCATTCATCTTCAGTGTGTACCCCTTTCAAATGCATCCTGAATCCCTGTGACTCCTTTTAAAAAATCCTTTCTTTTTTCCTCTCTCCTCCTCTGTCCCCTCTTCACTGACAGGTAATTGTATCTCTGTACTATGGGACACCCCCCTCAACTGCATCGTCCAAACTGGACAGAGTTAATTTCCCAAACCTTAAACTGGTTGGCTTAGGATTGGGCTCTGGGGAAAGGAACTCAGGAGCCCAACATGACAGCAAAAGGGTGAAGTTTTTTTTTTTTACCAGTCAGGCTTTTGCCCTCCCCTCTCCCCATGCAAGCTGGTAAAAAGGCCTTGGGATTTTTGAGCTGTTTTAATACATGTTTTCTTTTTTCTTTTTTCTTTTCTTTTTTTTTCTTTTTTGAGACGGAGTCTCTGTCGCCCAGGCTGGAGTGCAGTGGCCGGATCTCGGCTCACTGCAAGCTCCGCCTCCCGGGTTCACGCCATTCTCCTGCCTCAGCCTCCCGAGTAGCTGGGACTACAGGCGCCCACCACCACGCCCGGCTAATTTTTTGTATTTTTAATAGAGACGGGGTTTCACCGTGTTTGCCAGGATGGTCTTGATCTCCTGACCTCGTGATCCGCCCACCTTGGCCTCCCAAAGTGCTGGGATTACAGGCGTGAGCCACCGCGCCTGGCCGACATGTTTTCTAATAACCCAGTTTGTCTGTCTGTTCCTGCCTTCAGGCCATCAAACTCCAAACGGTCATGCAACTGGAGCCCCAGAGGATGGCCCCTTCTGCTGGGAACCCTTACACAGGCCTGTGAGGGAGCTCTTACTGCCGTTTCTCCAAAACAGCACCCCCAGTCAGCAGGAAGGCGTTCAGATTGGTCTCTGTTCTTATCCTTAATCTAATGACAGTTGGATATACTTCTTTAGATGGGGGAATGAGACAGACAGGTGGGAAGGGGGTTCCTGACGAAATTCTAACCAGTGTGCCCACTGAGGTGGAGCCTCAAGAAGTTCACACACCCTTTGCAGTGGGAGGAGCCTGGCCCCTCCCCTTCCTGTGTGAAACCTGGGATTTAAACTGCCCAGCTGGAAGCCCTCTAGTGGAGGGACTCTGGCCTTGTGAGAGTCCCTGTTTCCCCCATTTTTTTTTTTTTTTTTTTTTCTTTTCACCCAGTGAAAACCTACTTTACTCAGTCTTTAAACTGCCTGGGAGCCTAAATTTTCATGGCCATGGGATGGGCAAGAACCCGTGTTTAGCTGAACTGAGGAAGAGTCCTACAACACCTTTACCCTGGATTAGAGGGCATGAGGCATGTGGCCATGATGCTAAGCCTGCACCTTTCCAACTGAATTTAAATCCCTGTTAATCATCAGGCTGTCAGTAAAGGTTTGTTCACTTCATTACATTCACTTAATTAAATTGTGCTAATTTTAATTTAATTGACCCAAACAATAAACTTATTTCTTACATATGGTACATTATGAAAATTTACTTTAAAAATTTTGTTTCAAAAATTTTCCAAATGAATTAAACTTCGTCATGGAATTAGAAGTAGGGAGCTAGGATACAAACTTATGATTTTCAATCCCCAGTTACTGCTAAGTCTTCATTTATATGTAATACTGAATTCACCAAGACAGTTTAAAATAAAAAAAAACACATAGTTCATCTCAGAGAAACAGAAAAAAAAGAATGCTTTAGAAAATAAAGTTCAATAATTTAGTCAGTGACTAGAACTGTCATAAAAAATAAAAAGAAGTTTTTTGTTCAACTTAACCACATTTTCTTTTCTCCTATCACTATACGTTTTCATCTCAAATATTTGAGGTTGTAAAGAATGCATAGTTAATGTGAATAATTTTCTTTCAGTTACCAGCTTCTGAAGAATGTTTTAGGCAAAATAAAGTGAAAATGTGGTTTTCTTTTTCTTTTTGTTTTTTGTTTTTTTCATAGAAAATAGAGCCTTTGTATTAGGACAATTCGGTAAACAAAAAACAGGACATTTATTCAACTTAGATAAGATTTTTGTTGTTCAATGGGAACTTTTGTTCTCAATTTTTTGACAAAAATCTACAAATGAAGGCTTTCATTATTGATTTAAGTCTCCCAAAATAGTGTTAGTTTCTTTCCACCTTTGAGTAATCTGACCTCTTCTCTCTTCTTGGGTCCTGGTTCTCTGCCTGTCCTCTATACTGACACCAGCTTGTTCTTCCTGTGGTTTTGCTTTGAGAATGCTTCCCCGTTAACTCCTCCCAGTGGTTTCTGTGACCACATAAAGGCACAACATCTCGATCCAGATTTCAAGGGCTTCTAGGTTCTTTTTTTTAATCACCTCTTCTTTCTTAGTTTCCAATACGTCTGTTTTACTTCATTCAAATTGAGTTGTCTCTACTCTCTATGACTTATATGTTTATATGTTAGAAAGATCATTCTTGATTCAGTGTAGAGAATGGCTCTCTACACTGGTGAGAGGAAAGGAAAGAGATGACACAATATATAATGTCCCTACATGAATTGTTCCAGAACAAAATAATATAGATCAATAATAAAAGATATTTAAATATATAATAATGACATTATATTTTGTTTTATTTGTTAAATAAAAGAAAATGTATATCAAAATGTAGAATGAGAGCACTAGGTCCAAGAAAGAAAAATGCTGAATTTCAGGAAAAAATGTGGATATATCCTGGTGAAGTTGACAGAAATGTAGAAGGAAAAATATTGAGAAAATAAGTATTAGACAAACACTAACAGAAAGAGTAAAACAATATGCAGCAAGCACGTAAAATATGTTTTAAAAAGTAAATGAAAGAGAAAAGATGCCCTTTTTTATAAAGTTAGTATAATAATATTTCAAAAAATTACGAGTCTATCAGCTGAAAATATTCATTGGGCACTAGTGATCAATGGAAGTAAAGATTTGGTTGGAGCAGTTGTTAGTAATTTTCATTAAAATACATAACTGTGAGATGTCAATAAATTAGGGAAATGTACATATTGAAAATATAGTGAGATAAAATAGGGAGAAGAAGCCGGGGGAATTGGAGGATATTTGCATTTTTTTCAAATGCAGGAGTCAAAAGAGCCACCTTGAAGAATTATCTTGAAAAAAAAATTATATTTAAATACAGGCTAAATTGTGCAGGCTTTTCTTCTAATTGCAATGGCAATAGGGGTCTCACTTTATAGTAGTGATTTTGTAACAAGCAAATAAACCCAAAAATTAATTAACAGAGCCAAATGTGATTGAGGTAATGGCATTTCAGAGGGAAATCCAAGGAGTGATTTGGAAGAATGCATGACAGCGGCAAAAGACAGATTATAAAGGGAGGGAGTGGAATTGTCTACAAATATGAGTTGGGTATTGGATATAGTAAATCCACGTTATTTTGTGATGGGTTTACTTACAGGAAATGAAAATAAATCTGTAGTTGCAGATACATATCATTACACTCATTTTACCAATTTGCAATGTTGCTTTAAGAACAGTTTCGACTGAAAAAAGTGGCACTTTCCCTTACTTATGTAGTAGTTTACCTACAATGGATTTCTCCCTTGCCTTTACTGCAGGCTTTCAGGAATGAAACTGACAAAAGATGTGAAGAAATAAAACTGAGAGGTGGTCAAAGGATTATTAAAAACTCTGACATAATTTGTAATTAATCTAGTTACAAAATATATTATCTGCTGACATCCTTAAATGCAAATAAGAGCAATTATAAATTATAGTAAAATATTTCATTTTTAATAACAATAAAGCAGAAAAACTATCCAGGAGTTTAACCAAGTTTTGGCTATGAAAATAATTTACTTTCTTAGCTGGAAAGAACTAATCATATAAAGATCACAATTATATTACAATCACTTGGGAGATCCCATGGGATTTGCATAAATCCATTAACCAGATTTATTATAAGAAGATGGGGAGTATGGGCAAAAGTCCATATGAATACTTGTACACTACTGGTGGGAATGTAAGTTAGTTCAGCCACTGTGGAAAGCAGTTTGGAGATTTCTCAAAGAACTTAAAACAGAACTACCATTTGACCCAGCAATTCCATTACTGGGTATATACCCAAAGGAATATAAATCATTCTACTATAAAGACACATGCACACGTATGTTCATTGCAGCACTATTCACAGTGGCAAAGACATGGAATCAACCTAAGTGTCTATCAGTGGTGGATTGGATACAGAAAATGTGGTACATTTTTTTTCTTTTTAGTATTTACCATGAAATACTAAACAGAAAGAAATCATGTCCTTTGCAACACCTGGATCCAGCTGGAGGCCGTTATCCTCAGTGAATTAATTCAGGAACAGAAAGCCAAATAACACATGTTCTCACGTATAAGTGGGATCTAAATATGAGGTACTCATGGACATATCAATGACAATGATGGGGACTACTAGAAGGCCGCAAAAGGGAAGTGGAATCAAGGGTTGCAAAACTACCTATCGGGTACTATGTTCACTACTTGGGTAATTGAATCATTAGAAGCCCGAGCTTCAGCGTCACACAATATCCCCATATAACAAATTTCTACATGTACCCCTGGATCTAAAGTAAAATAAAGTGTTAATAAAGTACAAAAGAAATGTAGGATTCAAAAAGGGAGGTTCCACAGACATATACAAAAAGTGAGGGGCTTACATGTACTGATAGGAAAAAATTATTATTTTAAGACAAACATAAATGTGGCCCCCTGTGTAAAACACAGAAAAACACAGAAGTCATATACAGTGTGTGTATGTGCATGTGTGTGTGTGCATGTGTGTGTGTGTGTGTGTGTGTGAGAGAGTGAGAGAGAGAGAGAGAGAGAGAGAGAGAGAGAGAGAGACCCTATAGTACAATGCTCAAACAATTCTAGTAGCTGCCTCTGGAAAGGGGGACTGGAGAGATAGGGTAGGAGAAACAGAGAAACACATTTTATCACTTTTCTGTTCTTCTCTAACGTTTTAGCATGTATGAATTAAATTTTTAGTTTAAAAAAGTGTTTAAAAACTATGCTGTAATATGGCCTGAACTTAGGGATTGAAGTATTGATGGACAAAAGATAGCTGTAGAAATTCAACATATGAAAACATTGAAAAAAATATTAAGGTGGTAGAGCTGGCCTGGCTTTGTGATTGACTGCATGGGGTTAGGGTTTAGAGTGAGAAGCATTAATGTTGAATTACTAATATAAATTAAGAAGCAAAGAAACTAGAAGTTTCAAAATCTAAGACAGAAAACACATGATAAATAGTAACATTGGGAAAGCATGTAATTACGTCAGCTTTGGATATCATAATAAAAACTAAAATCTATTCATTCCTTATAATGTGCCAGTCACAGTTCTAATTACTTTACATGTATTAACTCAAGTTGATCACCATAACAACCTAATAAAGAGGTATTAAGTTTACGTTGCCTTTTCAAAATTCTTAACACATAATTCAACACACAGTTCACATTCCATTTATCATAGCACACTTCCATCAGAGTCCAAGACAGCACCCTGTTTAATAAATATATTAATATTTTTCATAGGAATACATATGAATATTTATACTGAGGGTGGTAAAGAGACTCTTAGCCTCTTGATCATACCAACCTGAAAGTTTTTTGTTGTTGCTGTTGTTGTTGTTTGTTTGTTTGTTTTTGAGACGGAGTTTCACTCTTCTTACCTAAGCTGGAGCGAAAGGTGCTATCTCGGCTCACTGCAACCTCTGCTTTCTGGGTTCCAGCGATTCTCCTACCTCAGACACCTGAGTAGCTGGGATTACAGGCATGCACCACCATGCTCGGCTAATTTTGTATTTTTAGTAGAGACAGGGTTTCTCCATGTTGTTCAGGCTGGTCTCGAACTGCTGACCTCGGGCGATCCGCCCACCTCGGCCTCCCAAAGTGCTGGGATTACAGGCGTGAGCTACCGCACCCGGCCAAAAGTTTTAAAGTTCTCTGGGAACATGAAGGGCAAGGAGTTGAGAGAGGAATGAAATCCAGAGAAGAATCTGGGAGCCATGATCAGAAGGATGGCCGTTGTAGGCATGAGATGGATGAACTGATCAAGGTCAGTGCACACACAGAGAGAGGAAAGGGACTCTTGGTGTGAGCCTGAAGGGAATCAACACTGAAGGAACAGGGGAAAGAAGGTATTGTAATAGCTAATGTGTGTGGAGCATTTTCTGTACCAGAAAAAACACATGCATTATTCCATTTCATTTTTTCCATTAACCTCATCAGAGTGTTTTCAGAATCTTGCTGATTAAGAAACAGACTCTATCGGGTATGTTACAATGAGAATGAATGTCAAGGTCGCTGTACTGTTCCAAAGATGCTAGGCTTCCCAACACACCACACTGCACAAAATGGGGAGATGCAGAGTCAAAATGTTTGACCTTATTATCTTTGTCACTAGTGATATTTCTTTTTTT
>NW_012115155.1:7432834-7434512 GCF_000951035.1 Colobus angolensis palliatus | reverse complement strand
CATAGGCACAGGAGACTAAGTGTTTGAATAAAATAATACATAAATAAAGTTTTGTTCTTAAGTAGCTTATAGAAAGAATAGACAATAATTACAAAATAAGGTGCTCATAGCACTCAGGTGGATCACAAACTATACTTGAGAAGTATCAGAGGTGCTTTCTTGAAAGAACTGAAATCTGAACTGAGAACTAACATATGAATGGGGAAAAGAGGGCAAATTCTTCATTAAGAGTCATAACAAAAATGTTCACAGAAAAACAAGGCAGCATGAACATAGGAGAAGCATGAACAAATGCATTTTAATGTAGAACAGAAGGTAATGCCAAGTGAATGATCACACATGATCACTGGAAAAAGAGAGTATTGAGGAGAGGCCAGAAAATGAGGAGGAGCGAAATCAAGAAAGCCTTTCTATGCCATGTTTAGGAATCTTTGCTGTTGCAGACTGTTCTACCACACTATTAGCCTGTGACTCACCAAACTAGATCAGGACTTTTAAGCATGTATTTTATGCATGCACTTAGCAGGTGCTCTTGGAAAAATGTATGTGAGCACATTGATAAGCTGCAGAGTGCATCTCAAACATTAGATATTATTTTGATTCTATACAAAATAGTTATTGTTTTCAATTATATGACATACTCAAGGTTTGGTTTCTGAACAAAATAAAGTTTGAGTATGGTTATGGACTTTCCAGAACTCAATTTTACTTGAACAGCAGAGACAGCAATAACTTGTATTCAACTTTCTCAAAGCAGATGAAATATTGGAAGGTGCCTTGTCTGGGGAATATAGAAGCCTTCCTTGGGTTTCAGTGCAATCTCTTCTGCTTTCACCATATTTTACATTGGGAACTTTTCTCGCTTCTCGAACTTTAATTTTCCCACCTATCAAATTTGTTCTCTTAAGGAGCAGAAATCGGATAGATGGGTTCCCATTGCCCCTCTTTTACTGTTTGAAAACTAAGATAAAAAATGTTCTTGTTTTCACTCTAAAGTTTCTTTTTTTTGCCCTTACCTGTGGAGCTGGGGGACAGGTGTGGTTTACTTATTCTATTGACATTTATGTTTGCAAAGTAGAAAAATGAGTGCAGCACACAAGATTAATATTAATAATGGTAATAAAAGCTCCCACAAAGGTTTCCCACTAATCTTGTATTATTCAGGCTCTGGTGCATAATGAATATCCTGAATATTTAATAACTCAAGGAAAGAAAACCCAGTTGAAAGTACATCTTGAGCTGTCATATATATGCATGAAAAGGCCCCTTAGCCCATGACAAGAGAGAACAGACGGGATCTGTCAATGGTAAAATACGACATTTTTACACCTTTAGTCAAATGTCACCAGGGATTGCAAGTGACATCTTATAACAAAGAACAACTTCCTATACAATATGAAAAATATAAATCCTTTCCTCACTATGAATTCATATTGAAAGGTCATTACAGTGCATATAAAATCCCACTGAAGCTGCTTAATGCACTTCCTATTTTCACTCCATTATCATCAGGTGGTGAGAGTGCACCTTGTAATTAAAAGCAGGTTGCAATTTGCATAGGCAGAGGCAAGAGAAAAGCAAAAAAGTGAAGTCTGCTTGGGGAAACTGATTGATCAACCAAGAAATAATGGGAAAATGGAGGAATTAAAATGTCTAGCCCTTTGCACTTCATTTGTAG
>NW_012115155.1:7417391-7432784 GCF_000951035.1 Colobus angolensis palliatus | reverse complement strand
GCCCCTTAGCCCATGACAAGAGAGAACAGACGGGATCTGTCAATGGTAAAATACGACATTTTTACACCTTTAGTCAAATGTCACCAGGGATTGCAAGTGACATCTTATAACAAAGAACAACTTCCTATACAATATGAAAAATATAAATCCTTTCCTCACTATGAATTCATATTGAAAGGTCATTACAGTGCATACAAAATCCCACTGAAGCTGCTTAATGCACTTCCTATTTTCACTCCATTATCATCAGGTGGTGAGAGTGCACCTTGTAATTAAAAGCAGGTTGCAATTTGCATAGGCAGAGGCAAGAGAAAAGCAAAAAAGTGAAGTCTGCTTGGGGAAACTGATTGATCAACCAAGAAATAATGGGAAAATGGAGGAATTAAAATGTCTAGCCCTTTGCACTTCATTTGTAGGGAAAAAAAGTTGTTTTCTTTTTTATTCTTCTTTCTTTCTCTCTCAATACCTCCTCCGACAAGGCACAAGCATCTCCTTCGGGCAAAAGCATATTCCTCTAAAGCACATAAAGACTTTATGAGATACATAGTTTTCTTAAGAAAATGAGATTTTTCCGATTCAGTTCACCCTCAAAATGAAATTAGTTTGGTGTATTATGTGAATTGTGGCTTTTTTTTCTTTCTTTGTGTATTCAGCATTTTGAATATAGCAACAGAGACTAAGACTATTTGGGGGAAGGGAATAGACCTCAAAGCAATTGATTTTTATTTGGCAAATGTAAAAAGCTACCATCAAAAGAAACCTTAGCCTGCTTTTTATGGCTGTTACACTGAATTTTTCCTCTTCATTTAATAACTGTTACCTTTTCAAATCAGGCCTCACTGCAATATCTTCCTTGCTTTCACTGTGCTCTTCTTTCTACCTCAGAAAACAGCACAAGGCTTTTCAGCATTGCTTCTCGCGGCTCCTCTTCCCTGATGTTAATATGTTTATGTTTGGCCTGATAGAGTCCTCATAAAAGACTGACAAGCCCTGAAACTCAAGGTCAGAAACTCCGAAAACTTACTGGAAGCTTGAATTTGCCAAATGTGTCCAAGATCACACAACAATTGGTGCTGAGTAGGATTTCTGTTTATCAAGGTATTGGGGCAAACACAAACAGTGCTCTCTGAAAGTTCTAAAACCCACAGACTGGCAGGGACCTTCTGAGCTAATCAGTCCATTCCCTGGATATAAAATAGGCATGAAATCAAACCAGGATTAAGAGATGGAAAATCCATTCTGTTATAAATATTCAAAACATATAAGGTATATAAAAAAGTACACTCTTCTTCTATGCCAATTTTTTAAAACTTAGGTATATTTTACTATGCCTGGCACAGTTCTTTTTCATTTTACAGAAGATATATCTTCCAAAAAATGCCAGACGGAGATACTGAAACTGAAGAGTGAAGGATTGCTTATATATTATATTGATAACCATGAAATCACAATATGCATGTAAGAAGACTAGAAAAATACTTTAAATATTAAAAAAGATGGTTTCTAGGTGTTGAAATGTGAGTGATTTTTTCTGCTCTCAGTTTTAATTTATTGGCTACATTTTCTGAAATGTAAATGGTTAGATTTTTGTCATGTAGAAAATTTTACTAAATAATCACTTCTCAGACTTTTGGCTAAGATCAAGTATCGTGTAGAAAATTTTACTATAAAAGCTATACACTCTAAATATATTTCTGATCAAATTTCCTACTACTTTATATTATAACATTTACAAGGCCTCTTTAGTTGAACTAAGTTGTGAAATTTCAATGGAAAATATTGGTGGCATGATATTCTGAGGGTCTATTCATTCGCTTATTCAATAGCATGTATGAGTATTTCTAAAATACCTAACATGTTGCCAGGTGTACAGTAGATATTTGGAAAATGTTTAGCAGATTAAAAAACAAATATGACACTCTCCTAGGGAATGAGATTATTGGGGTAATCAAGACAGTTTCCCTTCGCTACAAAATATCACTATAAAATACGTTATATATATATATATATACACACACACACCCCTATACTGTGCGTCCACACACATACACATATATAGTTTGTAGATTTTGCCAGTACAAAGGATTAAAAATTCACATATTGATTAACTTTGGAGAATCTCACAACTCATTTATTTAAAAAGAAATGGGAAAGATACCACATGACATTGCTTATATGTGGAAACTAAACAAGTAGAAATTATAGAAGCAGACGATGGGGTGGTTACCAGGAGTGGGTCTGGGCAATCAGGAGATGTTGCCCTAAGGATACAAAATTTCAGTTAGGAGAAGTAACTTACATTATATGTACATTATATGAGTCCATTCTTGCATTGCTATAAAGAAATATCTGAGACTGTGTAATTTATAAAGACAAGAGTTTTACTTGGCTCAGGATTCCACATGCTTTACAGGAAGACTAAATGCCAGCATCTTCTCAGCTTCCAGGGAGGCCTTAAGAAGCTTACAAGCATGATGGAAGGTAAAGGGGGAGCAGGCACATCACATGGTGAAACCAAGAGCAAAAGAGAGAAGGGGGAGGTGCAACACACTTTTAAATGACTAGATATCATGTGATCTCACTTACTATGATGAGGGCAGTGCCAAGGGGGATGGTGCTAAATCATTCATGAGTAATCTACCTCCATGGTCCAATCACTTACCACCAGGCTCCACCTCCAACACTGGGGAGTACATTTTAATATGAGATTTGGGCAGGGACACACATCCAAACTGTGTCATTCCTGCCCTGGCCTGTCCCAAATCTCATGTCATTCTAACATTTCAAAATACAATGGTACCTTTCCATTAACCCTCCAGAGTCTTAATTCATTCCAGCATTAACACAAAAATCCAAACTCTCATCTGAAACAAGGGAAGTCCTTTCTACCTGTGAGCCTGTAAAATCAAAACCAAGTGATTTACTTCCACAGTGGGGGTACAAGCATTTGGTAAATACTCTTGTTTCCAATGGGAGAAACTGGCCAAAAGAAAGGGGCAACAGTTCTCATGCAAGTCTGAAGCTCAGCAGGGTAATAATTAAATCTCAGATCTCTGAAATAATCACTTTTTACTCCGTGTCCTACGTCTAGGGCCCAATGGTACAAGCGGTAGGCTCCCAAGGCCTTGGGCAGCTCCACCTCTGTAGCTCTGCAGGGTACAACCCCAGAGACTGCTTTCACAAGCTGTTGAGAGCCTGCAGCTTTTCCAGGTGCAGTGGGTGTTTTGCTGGTGGATCTACCATTACAGGGTCTGTGGAACAGTGGCCCTCTTCCCACAGCTCCCCTAGGCAGTGCCTCAATGGGAACTCTGTGTGGGGCATCAAACCCTACATTTCCCATCCACACTGTCCTACTAGAGGTTTTCTGTGAGTGTGCCGCCCTTGTAGTAGGCTTCTGCCTGGACACGCAGGCTTTCTCATACATCCTCTCAAATCTCGGGTGCCAGGCCTCCTTCCCACTTGCCCTCTGTCTACCTGCAGGCTTAACACCACGTAAAAGCCACCAAAGCTCATGGCAAGTTGTCCAATCCACCGATAAGCCCAAGTTACACCTCAGCAGCTTTGAGCCGAGGCTGGAGCTGGAGCAGTACTGGATGTGAGGAGTAGTGCCCTGAGATTGTGCAGGGCAGTGGAGCCCTGTTAGCCTGGCCCACGAAAGCATTCTTTCCTTCTAGGCCACAGGGCATGTGACAGAAGGGGCTGCCACAAAATTCTCTGAGATGTCTTTGAGGCCTTTTCCCCATTGTCTTGGATATTAGCACTTGGGTTCTTTTTAGTTAATGCAAATCTCTGTAGCAAGTGGTAGCTCCACGGCCTACTTGAAATCCTCTCCTGAAAAAGCTTTTTCTTTGCCACATGACCAGGCTGCACATTTTTCAAACTTATATGCTCTGCTTTTCTTTTAAATATAAGTTTCAATTTCAAGGCATTTCTTTGCTGTCATATCTGAGAATAGGTGTTAGAAGTAACCAGGCCACATCTTGAATGCTTTGTTGCTTAAAATTTTCTTCTCCCAGATACCCAAAATCATCATATTCAGGTTCAAAGTTTTGTAGCAGGCCAGGTCTCACTAACACAGGCCTCCATTACATCTGTCTCAGCACTTAATGAGTAGCTAGGTTAAACATTAAAAGTTGATTGAGCCAGCACCCTTATACAAGGCTGAAATGTAACAGAAAGTTCACCAAGAGTTTGCCTAGATCTTTCCTGGGCCTTGAAGCATGACAACCTAATTAAGGAATTCTTAACAGGACTCTTTTAGGATTAAACAAGTTTTCTTGGGGATCTGAAGGAACTGCCCAGGCCTCCACAAACAAGTTTACTGGGGGTCTAAAGGAACTCCCTAACTCTCTATGATTTAGCAGGAGACAAGACAAGGGTAATCACACCAGTACCTGGACCCATTTAGGTTAAGTAAATTTACTGAAGCTCCAAAGAATGTCTTCAGGACTCAGATCTTAGTCATAGGTGAGAAGAAGTTAACCACATATGTCTTTAGATGAGTGAACACTTACACATGGACATATAGCTTAGAAGGTGTTAGGAACGCTTGTTCCCCGGTACCATAAAGAAATAGCACTTGAACATGAATTTAACTTCCTCGGCAAGGCCATTTTTACTTTCTGCAGAAAGGGTACACTTGCCAACAGTTTTGCCACAAGAGTACACCAAACAAAGGAGACAGGGTCATTTATAACCTGATGTATCCACCCTACTGCTGTGTCCGGTTTCCATTGGCTGGAACAGGACCTCACATTCTGTATTTGCCCTGATTGGCTAGCAACTTAGAACATTTTTAAAGAGGCAAAGGCAGAGGAGAACAAAGGAAGGAGGAAGTAACTTGCCGAATGCTGAGAAAGGTAAAAACACCTTTAAATAAGGAAGAGGATCAGGCTATAACCTAATGCTTGCTTGGACCAGTATAAGCATGCCAGGGCAAATAATTAGGGTAAATTGTGGGAGCCAAGAACATAAAGTACATCGATTTCTTTATCACAGCTAGCAGATATTTAAGAATGTTAGCACCGGTCTTTCAATAAATTTTGCTTCTAAGAGAAGTTACTATTTATTCCTAATTAGATGGGGAGGAAAGTCTTTGAAGAGGAACTGCTACTTTACTTTTTACAAAGGTATATAAGCTTTGGAAAACTTTGTAATTTTGAGTTGGTCTGGCAATAATTTCCAAGCCTTCTTCCTGTAACCAGTTGCAGAAAATAAAACTTCTCTTTCTCCCCAGTTCATCTACATCTCATTATTGGGCTGTGAGAAATAGCAGCCCAACCCTCAGTTTGGTTCAGGAATAGTTTCACACATCCCACAGGCAGGGGCACAATGCAGCTAAGTTCTTTGCTAAAACATAGTAAATGTGACCTCTGCTTCAGTTCTCAGTAAGTTCCTCATTTCCTTCCAAGACCTCCTCAGTCTGGACTTCATTTTCCATATCACTATCAGCATTTGGGTCGCAAACTTTCAACAAATTTCTAGCAAGTTCCAAATTTTCCCACATCTTCCTGTCTTCCTCTGAGCTTTCCAAACTCTTCCAACTTCTGCCCATTACCCAGTTCCAAAGCTGCTTCTGCATTTCCAGGTATCTTTATAGGAATGACCTACACCTCAGTACCAATTTTCTGTATTAGGTGTTTCTTGCATTGCTATAAAGAAATACCTGAGACTGGGTAATTTTTAAATAAAGGAGGTTTAATTGGCTTATAGTTCTGCAAGCTGAACAGGAAGCATGGCGATATCTGCTCAGGTTCTGGGGAGGCCTCAGGAAGCTGACTATTATGTTGGAAGGTGGAAGGGGAGCAGACACTTCACATGGCAAAAGCAGGAGCAAGAGAGGGTCAGGGAAGTTGCCACACACTTTTAAACATGCAGATCTCATAAGAACTCACTTACTATCATGAGTATAGTATCAAGAGGGATGGTGTGACACCATTCATGAGAAATTCACTACCATAATCCAATCATCTCCCACCAGAACCCACCTCCAACACTAGGGATTACAATTCAACATGAGATTTGGGAAAGAAAACATCCAAATTATATGTCATGGTGACTATAGTTAATACCAAAATATTGAATACTGAAAATTGTTTTAAAAATGTAGACTTTATATGTTCTTAATCCAAAAAAAAATTTAAGTATATGAGGTCAGACATATGTTAATTAGTTTGATTCAGTCATTCCACAGTGCACACATACATCAAAACATTACGCCTGTAATCCCAGCATTTTGGGAGACCTAGGCAGGTGGATTTCTTGAGACCAGGAGTTGGAGACCAACCTGGCCAACATGATGAAACCTCATCTGTACTAAAAATACAAAAATTAGCCAGTTGTGGTGGCTCATACCTGTAGATCCAGCTACTCAGGAGGCTGAGGCACGAGAATCACTGGAACTTGGGAGGTGGAGGCAGAGGTTGCAGTCAGTGGAGATTGTGCCACTGCACTCCAGGCTGGGCAACAGAGCGAGACTTTCTCAAGAAACAAACAAAATAAATCACGTTTAACATCATGAATAAATACAACTTTAATTTGTCAATAAAATTTATTTAAAAAAAGGAAAATAATTCTACTGTCACAGAATATTCTTTAGCATTTTAGCTATTCCTTGTAGCCAACATTCTTCATGTAGCCCATGGAAGGACAGTGCCTCAACAGATGCAAAATAGCTGGTGAAAGGACATTTTTACCACAACAAGAAAAATTGTAATGGCTCCCCACAAGGACACCTCATCTGAGTGCCTGGTACTGGCTAACGTATGCAGACATTTTGTCCTCCTGATCAATATGTAAAATGATCTTCATTTTACACATAATAAAACTGAGGGAGACAGAGCTTGCGTTCTTTCACACATCATGCTGTTGGCCAGTGGAGAGGCTGAGTCAGAACATTCCAGTATAAGAAGCTGGAATCTACTGTTGCCACTTCAGCAAGCCACAGTAAGTTTAATACCATAGAAATCTCATTTGATGGGTTTTAAATGCATTTATAACATTAAATATGTATACTGAAGGATACATGTAGTGCATATCTACAGAAGGAAGTGCAAAAATAAAATGAACCCATAAATCCACCATGCATCTTAAGATCTAGAATAGCATCAAGATAGTTTTCAGCAGGTGCTCTACGTCTGTCCCATTCCCCAGTTTCCAGAATACTTCTTTAAAATATCTCTTGAAAATGCATGAAGAAGACCATATTGTTGTGGATGCTTTGTTAATTTTATATTGCTTGACCTCTATTTCTAAGATTCATACACGCTATTGCTTAGAGATGATATTAATTTTTATTTCTGTATGATATTCTATTGAACAGATATCACACTTTATCCAGTCCTTTGACAATGTACCTATTGTTTTCAATTTTTTTTTTTATTTTACAAACAGCACATACACGTACATACATGCACACATATATATAAAGGTTGCTGTGAACATTTTTGTTCCCGTGTTCATGTATAAGAGTTACTGTAACATATATAATTAGGAGTGCAAATGTTAGATCAATATGTATGTGATTATTCAGTGTTGCAAAAAAATGCCAAACATTTTCCAAAATGATTGTTCTTAATCACACAACCTACAGCAAATTTGTCTGACATGCATCCTTTTCAATACTTTGTGTTGCCAGACTTTATAACTGTTAGCAATCTAAGCACTATGAAATTATATATTATTATAATCTCAACTTCCATTTTTCTGATTATTAACCAGGGTGAGCATGTTTTCATATGTCCGCGGGCCATTTATATTTTCTCTTCTGTGAAATACCTGTTCACACTTTCTCTGGTTTTCTAAAAATAGGATTATTTGTATATTCCTTGTTGATTTAAAAGTGTTATTTAAATTTTAGAGAGACAAATACTTTATTTTACATTTCTCCTACCAATTCAGAGCTTGCATTTTTAATTTTCTTATGATGCTTTTGTCTAATTGATATCTTAAATCCTAGTCTTTCCTTTTGTGATCAGAGTCTACATCTTATTTAAGACACATTTCTCTAGTCTGAGAAAATAATTTCCTACACTTTCTAACACTTTAAAAAGTGTTGATCTTTCAAATTTCAGTCTTTAATCCACTAGAATTAATTTTGTATGTAGTATAAGATTATGATCCAATTAATTTTTCTGTATGAATAACTAGACCTTTTATTAAATAACATTTATTCCTTAAAGATCTATATAGCCATGCCCATCATTTCATGTTTTCATATTATTTGTGGGTCTGAATCTAGTCTTTTTTTTTCTTTTATTTGTCTGTCTATCTCTGTGTGTGTCTCTATTGAGTTACTTAGTATAACACCAGATGTCTTAGTATATTGTAGGCAAGCTGAACCAACTTATGCTTGGACTTGCTCTACTGTACACATTTTGGAATTGCTTTGTCATTTCATTTACAAAATCGGTACTTGGGATATTGACTAAATGTACAAAACTCTTGATAAATTTGAAGAGAGTGGATATAGTGATTATATTGAATTGTTTTATACAAGAACATTGTACATTTTCTTACTTATTTAGGGCTTCTTTAATATTGTTCAATATGATTATATGATTATGTCTTTCTGGCACATATTTAATTAAATGTATTCCTCATTGCTTTATGATGTTTTGCTATTGTAAATAATACCTTAAAAATTATCTTTACCAAATCTTATTTGCTGGTGAATAGAAATACAGATTATTTTGATATTATATACAGTGATCTCACTAAATTTTTATTTATTTATTTATTTATTTATTTTTTGACACGGAGTCTCGCTCTGTCGCCCAGGCGGGAGTGCAGTGGCCGGATCTCAGCTCACTGCAAGCTCCGCCTCCCGGGTTTAGGCCATTCTCCTGCCTCAGCCTCCCGAGTAGCTGGGACTACAGGCGCCCGCCACCTCGCCCGGCTAGTTTTTTGTATTTTTTAGTAGAGACTGGGTTTCACGGTGTTAGCCAGGATGGTCTCGATCTCCTGACCTCGTGATCCACCCGTCTCAGCCTCCCAAAGTGCTGGGATTACAGGCTTGAGCCACCGTGCCCGGCCAATCTCGCTAAATTTTTAATAATTTGTTCGTAAATTATTGTTTCCCTTTCCCAATAAACAAACATATTTGCTACCAAAATTTAGTTTTAAGATTTTTGTTTATTTCATTTTTATAAAGCAATGTCTAATTTTCTCATCTATTCTATTTTGGATTATGTACCATTTTTATTCATATGTTTAATTTTCTCTGGTTATTTTTGAAATCTTCATCACCGTTTGAAGCATGTGTTTCCTAGTAGGGGCCAATTTTTAATAACAATTATGAAATAATTATAACATCAAAAGTCTTTTGGGTTCTAAGACCCTGATTTTAGTTTTTCTTCTGACGCCTATCCACAGTGGTTCATTTCCTTTAAATCTGGTTATTTCATTTGTGAGCTCAGATTTGCTTAATATAAATTTGCATCAATTCTGAGTGCTTAAATTGATGATTTTGGACACCGTTGGACATTTAGAAATCAGTAAATGTGACTGACTTGAAATCTCTGTGGTCTCTTTCAAAGGCCTCTAAGGTTCCAGGCCGCTGAGGCTTACTCCCTGGATCACAGCACCAGTCAGCATGTGAGCGTCTCTCCATTCCACATCAGTACTGACTGCTTCAGTTTCACGTTTTTACGATTTGTTTTTACTTGTTTGGTCTGAGGGCCCATGGAGATTTCTCTTACCTCAAATATTTTAAAAAGTATCTTTTCCGGCGGGGCGCTGTGGCTCACACCTGTAATCCCAGGACATTGGGAGGCCGAGGCGGGCGGATCACGAGGTCAGGAGATCGAGACCATCCTGGCTAACACGATGAAACCCCGTCTCTACTAAAAATACAAAAAACTAGCCGGGCGAGGTGGCGGGCGCCTGTAGTCCCAGCTACGCGGGAGGCTGAGGCAGGAGAATGGCCTGAACCCGGGAGACGGAGCTTGCAGTGAGCCGAGCGAGACTCTGTCTCAAAAAAAATAAATAAATAAAAGTATCTTTTCCATAGAACCTAGCTTTTCTGTTAGTGTGTTTCTTTGTCGTTACTGAGATGGAAGTTTCCTTAGATATCTGGTTTATATACTATAAGTAATGGAGTCTTCAGTTTAAATATTTTAACTTTGTAAATACATAGTTTGGAATATAAGTATTAATAAACAAAAACGATGACTAAAATCAAAACTTAGTTTGAAACCGCAGGTTCTTTAAACTAAACGTAAGTCATTGTTTTGTGGGAAAAAGGCCAATGCCTATCTAGTGTGTCATACTTGGTGGAATACATCCATAATGACATGTAGTTTTTGGCACTGCTGTAGTTTTGTTCTTTCATGTGGCTTTACCCATCTATTCTTTATATCTAGGGGTGCTTATAGATGTTAGCTCAGGCCATCTACAGTTACGTTCTCTCACTTTTGGATGAATATGTTTTAGGTTATGATTTCAGCCGCTTCCCTGAGACTGAAAATAGCAGAGACTCAAAGATCTCAGCACAACAGCTAAGGACAGGTGTAGCAGCTCCACACTGCCAGTGAGGCAGGTTCCACTGTTGTGTTACTTCAACAACCCTAGAGAGTGGCTCTCATCTACATGGTCTGCAGCACACTATTACATCACCATACGCCCACAAAGAGAAAAAGAGAAGGCACATCCCTTTCCACTGAAGAGTACAAGAAGCTACACGTCAAGCACCACATACATTGTAGGTCATCACATGGTAAACTTAAGACTAGAACCAGCCTTCAACAAAACTGTGAGGTGAACAAAGTTTATCTTGCCTGTTTTTCTACTTCTATGCCCCCATAATCTGGCTTCCATTTCTGCTTTGCCTTCAGAGACTGACATCCCTCTAAAATGACACAGGCTGAAAGATGTATATGTTTTAACCAAACCTCTTGGAAATCAAAAAGTCTTCAAGATCCATAAGGAGGAAACTATAATGGTAAGATTTCAGACCCTTTACAGATACTGAGGAAATACAAGGGTCCACAAGATCCTTCCCAAATCATGGTGGCATTAACAACTCAGTGCACGTTTTTGACTTTTCCTGTCCAAGAATATGAGTTTCCAAAGCTGACACATTTCCAGGATCCAGAATATCTTGCCAGTCTAGCTGTGGAAGTAATTGTGGTGCAATAACCCTAGGAATACAAACTGTTAACTCCTTCCCATCTTGCTACATCAGATCCAGGTGTAAAGGCTGACTCTGGTGCTTCATGCAAAGAGTTGCTGAATAAAACCATAACAAGATCAAGCTCCAAAGAAACCCAAGCAATTGTTATGAATAGCTTCCACTTCCTTCTTTCCATTGCCAGAGTTATTCCATTGGACAAGCTGGGGGATCCTTCGAGTTTTGTCACTTCCTTGGAAACATGGCCTTAACCTCTGATATCATTTTCAAAGGGCCTTGTGCTTTCATGCAATAGCGCTTATCCTAGTTGTCAGGGTATAGGGACCTGTGTAATTATTTCAAAGTAACCTGCTCTCTCTTTATAAGCCCTACAAGGACAGAGCCCATATATGCCATTTTCGCAAGGGTGTATGTCAGCAAAATGTAAATACAAAACAGGTAATCAAAAAAGTTTGTTAAGTGTTTCAATCGATTGTCTTCTAAAATTTTAGTCAAAGACAAAATAGAAGAAAAATTTAGCCACTTCTCCAAAACATAATTGTTTTTATTCTTCCATATAATCTTCCAATTGCTAACCACAGTTTTTAAAATTGATCCTTCTTTTTATCATAACGTAAATGTAATTCCATACTCTGCTGGATTGGGAACCTGATCACGTTGAGTATTTTTCTTCTGGTAACCATATTTTTTACACCACTACAGAGTTCCTGTGCTATTAATTCACGGGTTGCTGGCATCGTTGCAATGTCCTTAGTCCTCCAAGGCTGCTTACTTAAATTACTTCTTCTGCCATGTCTCTTTATATGCTTTTTGTAATATTATCCCATAGTAAACAACATTAAACATGATTTTTTTTCTTTTTCCACTTATTTATTTTGAATAAATTCCCAGAAGTTAAGGTCAAAATGTATGTAGCTATCTATTGCCCTAAAAAATTCTTCTTAAAATACTCCCTAAAAAACTGTGAATTTAGATTTCTACTAATTATACATAGGCCCCATTCTCTTTTGCTTCCTTCAAGATAAAATTAACAATCTGGCTGGATACCTTCATATCTTTCTCTGTGTTCACATAAACATAAAATCGTACATTGACATGGAAAGGACTATGCTTTTGTGCATTTCTCTGTTTCTTGATTTTCTCACCCAACCTTCCTCTGAATCAGTTAAAGAAGACTGAATATAACCTTTTAAATAACTACTATTTTATCATATGAATTCACCAAATTAATCTTTTAATAACAGGCGTTCAAAGTTGTTTCCAAGTTGTTTTCTTTTGTTTGTTTGCGTGCTTTTTTTGCAACATTACAAATAATTCTGTATGGAACATTCTTGTACATAAAACAAACTTCTCAAACCTCTGAAAAGGGATTCCCGCCAGTGAGATTACTGGGTCAAAGGTTATTTGAACTTTAAAATATGAGAGATATTGACAGATTACTTTCAAAATAATACCATAGAAATCAATCACCTCACTACATGAGAGGTACATGAAAATAGCCTTCTCTCTGAATCTGCTAGAGATAATTGACTACTGAAAATTTGTAGTTTTATTCTTTGCCTTACCTATTCAAAAAATCTGTCAATTTTTTATATGCAGTTTGCCTTTTTCTCCTTAATTTTAGGACCGAATACACATGCACGAATACACACATACACCCTTTTCTTAATAGTGTGAATTGCTTTGCAATGGCCTAAAATATAGTGTTTGTCTTTTTGCTTTTATAGTAACTTTAAAGTCATATGTAATTTTATAATTTTATATAGCCAAATGTTTTTTTCTATAGATTCTTAATTTCTTGTATAAATCACTCTCACCCTTACCACATTTACATAGTCTTCTAAATTTTCTCAATAATTTTGAACATTTTGCTTTCTACCTTGACACTTGTCATTTAGACACTGATTTTTACAGATGCTGTGATGTAATAATACAATTTTTTTTTTGTTTTGATCTAAATGGATAATCATAGTTTCCATACCATTTATTAAATGAATCATCATTTTCCTACTGAGATAAAACATTGTTCTCCATATATCCTTCCCTTCAGTGGTCTTCAATTCTGTCCTCATCTGTCTTTTCCTGTTTTAATAACATACTTTTTTTGCAGCCTCATATAATTTATGTGTATGGAAAATCATGGGTCTTTAAAAAATTGTTTGCCATTCTTAGACAAGTGATTTGTCATTATAAGTTGTTATTATTTTAAAATTCCAGTTCCCAATAAATGGCTTGCTAGGTTTCTAATGGAATTTGCACAAAAATTGTATGTAAATTTTGACTAATATGGTTAAACTTTCTTCATGTATACCTGCATTTTTCTAAGAATTTAACAGTTTTTGTTTTTCCTGTGATTATTTCTATTGATCTAAATGCATTGCTCTTGTAAATTCATAGAAAATGTATTGAACTTATGTATTTTTCTAAAATCCAACACCTTTGCCAATGTATCAATATTCTACTAGAATTTTTAGGGTTTTATAAACTATTATGTGGTCAATAAAAAGAAAGAATTTATTTCCTGACTTTTCATACTTTTAATAATTACTATCCTTTTGGAAAATACTGTATGGATTTTTCAAATACTTTTTCTGGTACTTTTAAACATCATAATTTTTTTCTTTGATTAGTTGATGACAGAAAAATGCACAGATATGTCCACCCCTAAAAACTGTGCCCAAGAAAATTACACAAATGAAGGCCCATGTAACCCATATCTAAATATTGAAAAGTCATAAATTAAACTATTATAAAATAAACTGTTTAATAAAACATGTGCTACCTTCCTACCTTGACTAACATGTCTCCATAAGCATCTGGAAAGTCAGTTGAAACTTACTATCGTCTTCCTCCGAATTCTACCCCAGATAATGAAGGCATGTGGATTATGGACCCTGGCCTATGAGACTGCGATGAGAATAGTGGTGATTTCTGTTTACTGAATTGCTGTCCGTAATCTTTGGTAACTTTCATTGCTTCCTTATTTTTTTGTGTGGACAATCATATTGCCTGCCAATAAACATCAGTGATAAATTATTCGTGATTTCAGCTGTTTTTTTGTTTGTTTGTTTTCTTCCTCTGCCCCTCCTTCTCTCTTTTCCTCTTTCTTTCTTTGTTATTACATTAGTCAGTTATTTTTTTAACAATGTTGAGTAGAAGTCATGGTAATAGTAATTCTAGTCATGCTCTTGAATTTATAGAAAATCGATTTAAAGCCTCATTGCTAAGTATGATGATTACTGAAGATTTCTTTGAGATACATTTTATTAAGTTAAGAAGTCCTATTATTTATTAGTTATTCCCAAAATGTTTAATGCTGGATTATTGTTTAATTTTATCAAAAGATTTTGCTTTACCTATTACAAAGATCGTTAAAGTCTTACTCTTTAAATTTGTTAATATGATGTATGACTTTATAATTTCTGATTTTGAGAATACATTCATTCCTAAAATAATCCTATAATTCCATGCGTATATTTTTAACTCACT
The DNA here is from genome assembly GCF_000951035.1 of Colobus angolensis palliatus. Taxonomy (NCBI): domain Eukaryota; kingdom Metazoa; phylum Chordata; class Mammalia; order Primates; family Cercopithecidae; genus Colobus; species Colobus angolensis. The sequence goes on along the minus strand of NW_012115155.1, from coordinate 7,418,167 downwards.
TTTTGGGGTTATTCACAAAATAGCTTAAAGCCTGACAAATTGTCTCTCTCTCTGTCTCTTCTCTCTCTCTCTCCCTCGCGCACACGCGCGCGCGCGTCTGTGTGTGTGTGTGTGTGTGTGTGTGTGTGTGTGTGAATTCTACTTTTGAAAGGTATTTTATTTTCTCTTTCCTGGATTTGTTTTTGTGTGTGTCTGCTTTTAGTAGACATGTACTTACTTCTTATGTTGCTTATATTGTGGTGCAATTTCCCTTAACACAAGTAGAGGTAATTGCTTTACAGAGCACATCAGGAAAAATTTTTTTAAAGTATGTATACATGCAGCTTTATTTGCCACTTTGTTGTTCTGTCTTCTATAGGTTGCTCCTGTTCATGTCTCTGTGTGCATACCAGCCCCGTATATTGAACTACACCATGCTTTCCCACATTAGCTGGGGCAGGGATTGTGGCTTGGAGTTGACAGCAGAAACTGGAGATGTGTGCTAAGTTTCCACTTAACCCTTGCCCATGTCTTCATGTACACACATCATCTGAACCCTATGGAAGGCTGTTATTCATTTAGTTGACTATTTTAGCTCTTGGGGTAGTCAGTCTGTTTCAATTTCTTTTTAGTATTCTCTGCTTCATTCAAGATGAGCTGTGATTTTTAAATAGACATTGCAGCTCTGCCTTAATAGCCTTCTTTCTTCCTAAGGCTACTATTCAGTCATGCATCACTTAAGAATGGGGCAACAGTGTAACAAAGGCATCATTAGGTGATTTTTTTCATTGTTTAAA
>NW_012115155.1:7410751-7417341 GCF_000951035.1 Colobus angolensis palliatus | reverse complement strand
AAAAAAAAAATACAAAAAAGTAGCCAGGTGTAGTGGTGTGTGCCTGTAATCCCAGCTACTCGGAGGCTGAGGCAGGAGAATCGTGTGCACCTGAGAGGCAAAGGTTGCAGTGAGCTGCGATCGTGCCATTGCACTCCAGCCTGGGTGACAGTGCAATACTCCATCTCAAAAAACAGAGAAACAAACAAACTGCACATATATTCTTACATTTTGCGTATGACATTTTATTATATAAAACTGATTCCAGCTTTTATTATTTAACATTGATTTAGGCTGGATGCAGTGATTCACACCTGTAATCCCAACACTTTGGGAGGCCAATCATGGTGGATTGCTTGAACCTAGAATTTCAAGACCAGCCTGGGCAACAAAGCGACGCCTGTTTCTACAAAAAATACAATAAATTAACAAGGGCCATTGATGCATTCCTACAGTCCTTGGGAGGTTGAAGTGGGAGGATTGTTTGTACTCAGGAGTTGGGACTGCCGTAAGCTATAATCGCACCACTCCAGTCTGGGCAACAGAGTGAGATCTAGTTTCTAAAACATCCTTTTTTTAATGAAATAAAATTGATCCACACGTTTAGTATTTCCATGTCATGACTTGTCTGATTTTTTCTTTTCACGTTTGCAGGTTGGATTGACAGAGTTATACTATATTTAACTTGCACTCAGATTGCAAACTGAGTCCAGAACTCTTAAGTCTTAGTCGGCTTGCATTTTCCTATACTTCACTTTTTACATCTTAAGATATGGTTATCTATAATTAAATACTAAGAATTTCCACATCACAGAGAATACTTCGTGACTACGTCTTTCATTTTTTAAATAATGCCCCAAAACTGTGTTGTCATTTCCATAAACAATAAACGAGACTGACAATATCATCAACAGCCCTATCTTCTCTCTGCACTTTTACCAGCTGGATGGGCTAAAGTTGCATTAAATTATAATTTTAGTTTTAGTTCTTATTAGTGATATTGAATTTAAATATCTTTATTGGTTATTTTGGTCCTCTTATGACAGAGGACAAGAGAGTTGACCTCCCCCTGGGGCTAGATAACAAACGTGTACTGTCATCCTTCACATATGAACGCATATGCAAAGGATGCAAACAGCTTTTCATCCCCTTTAGTGATAGAGATTGAAAATAAAATGCATGCACCATATCAGTAGTTTTACACCAAATGCCAGATACTTTACTAATATATTGATACAAATACTCATCCCCTGCAACTGCTGTTAAAATTTACACCTTGCAGTAATAAGTTCTAGTTTCTTGCCATTGGATTTTTGAATGTATTAAATGGGAACTAACTATAATTAAAATGGAGACCACTATACTTTTAGTTGAAGTCTTTGATGGTGGAGCATTTCATGGCATTATTCCTGGGATAAAATGTTGCTTTTGATTTGCTACATTGGTGAAATCGGGGAAGTTTCAGGAGCCTGCAGTCGCACTTCCTCATGTAATAACTCAACTCTCAAAAATAATCATAAAATGCAAATGATAAAGCCAAATGTGCTTATATTTCACTGAAGACTAATTTAAAAATGACTAATGAAATTGTACACTTCTGAAAAATTTGATAAAAAAGCAATAGAAGGAGTTGAAGACAAATAAACAGAATGATGTGCACACACACAAATGTTATTGTATCTAAAATGAAGTCAATTTTAACTGTACTAAATATTTTTTAAAACCCAGTTATAAGCATAGAAATATACTAAAATATTTGAAAAATCTTAAAAATGGCAGTTTTCTAAAAACATCGAATCACCAAAACTTGGTCAATGATAAACAAATCACAGGAATTAACCTATAAATATTAAAGTAGTCATATTATTTTAAAGCTCAGCTTCAAATACTAGGAAAATGTCAATATTAGAAGCCCTATAGGGTCATAATGTAACTAATACAAAGGGCACGCTCACAAAATCTTTTCAAATGCTATTGGGTTGGTGCAAAAGTAATTGCAGTTTTGCACCAAACTAATATATTTATATGCGGCTTCCACCCATAAATGTAGATGTAAATATTTCTATACAACCAGCAGCCAAAATTCAGTAATGTATAGACAATGTCACGTGAGAAAGTCAAGTTCCCAGAAATGTAAAAATTGTGTAACATTGTGAAATATATTGAGGTTCATCCCACTGTGAATTAAAGGAAAGTCACAACATTTTCCAAATAAATTTAGGAAATGTATTTGGTCTATTTCAGTACCTATTAGTTTTAGAACCCTTAGTAAACTAGGAATGGTAGGAAAGGTCCTTTACATGATAAAGTTTGTCTGCAAATCATACATGATGGAACAGTATAAGTTGCTGTTGTTGTTTTTTCTTTTTCTCAACTTTTATTTTAGATACAGGGGTTACATGTGCAGGTTTGTTACCTGGGTATATTGCACTAAGGTTGTGAGCGTAGTACCCAACAGGTAGTTTTTCACTCATGCCCTCCTCCTATCCTCCTACCTCTAGTAGTGTGCAGTATCTATTGTTCCCATAGTTTATGTTCGTGGCTGCTCAGTGTTTAGCTCCCGTGACAACATGCTGTATTTTGTTTTCCATTCTGCATTAATTCACTTAGGATAATGGCCTCCAGCTCCATCCAAGTTGCTGCAAGGGACATAATGTCATTGTTTTAAATGACTATGTAGTATTCCATGGTGTGTGCTCACCACATTTTCTTTATCAAATCCACAATTAATGGGCACCTAGGTTGATTCCATGTCTTCCCTCTTGTGAATAGTGCTGTGATGAATGCACAATATATGTGTCTTTTTAGTATAATGCTCTATTTTCCTTTGGGTATATGTATATACCCAGTAACAGAATTGTTAGGTCAAATGGTAGTTGTGTTTTAAGTTCTCTGAGGAATTCCCAAAGTGCTTTCCTCAGTGGCTGAACTGATTTACATTCCCACCAACAGTGTATAAGCATTCCCTTTTCTCCATAGGCTCATCAACAGAATCCATTTTGTTGTTGTTGTTGTTGTTTGTTTGTTTGTTTTTTACTTTTTAACAATAGTCATTCTGACTGGTATGAGATGCTATCTTATTGTGGTTTTGATTTGAATTTCTCTGATTATTAGTGATGATGAGCATTTTCTAAAATGGCCACACAACCTAAAGCAATTTACAGATTCAACACTATTCCTATCAAACTACCACTATCCTTCCTCACAAAATTAGAAAGAAACTCTAAAATGTATGTGGAACCAAAAATGAACCTGAATAGCCAAAGCAAACTGAAGCAAAAAGAACAAAGCTTGAGACATCCTACTACCTGACTTCAAACTATACTATTAGGCTATAGTAACCAAAACCTTATGGTATTAGTACAAAAACAGACACATAACCAATGGAACAGAATAGAGATCCCTGAAATAAAACTTCACTCTTAAACCATCTGATCTTCAACAAGGTTGACAAAAACAAGCAACGGAGAAAAGATTCCCTATTCAATGAATGCTTCTGGGATAACTGGCTAGCTAAATGCAGAAGAAAGAAACAGGGTCCTTACCTTTTATCATGTACAAAAACTAACTCAAGATGGGTTAAAGAATACTCCAAACTATAGAAGTACTAGAAGAAAGCTTAAGAAATACACTTCCTGACATAGGCATGGACAAATAATTTTTGCCTAAGTCCCCCAAAGCAATTAACAACGAAAACAAAATTTGACAAGTGAGACACAATCAAACTACTGAGCTTTTTTATAGCAAAAGAAACTTTCAACAGAGTAATCAGAAGACCTGCAAAATGGGAGAAAATATTCACAAACTATGTATCTGACAAAGATCTAATATCCATAATCTATAAGGAACTTAAATCAACAAGCAAAAAACAACCTCATTAGAAAATGAGCAAAGGATATGAATAGACACTTCTCAAAAGAAGACATAAAAGCAGCCAACAAACATAAAGTGTAATTTTAAATTAAGAAATAATCACGGCTGCTTCTGTGAATATAGAAATAGAGGCTCTGACCGAACTAACAGGGCTAACAAATAACAGAAGAACAATCTGGTGGGAAGACACAAATCTGTCATGAATTGAGTACATTATAATTTTCCACATATAAACACAAGTTTGATAAAGGTAAATGTGCAGTATAGTTTAGCAGGTTTACTGGATATATGATAAATATATACAAATTAATTAAATATAGTCATCAATTTATAGAAATATAGTTTCAAGTTTTTTTTTTTTATTGGTTTTAAAACTTAAACCCCCTATACACAACGCTTATACTTTTTGTATATCGTTTTTTTTGGGGAGATTTTTCATGTGTGTGTGTCTCTGTGTGTGTATGTGTATATGTGTTATATTTTTGTATATGTGTAATGTGTGTGTGTGTGTATATATACATACACATATACACATATTTTGCTATGAAAGACCCAGTATCGCATCGATTATTCTAAAATGTATTTATGTAGTGAAACTAGGCTTAATGAAGAACATTACAGTGTTTCATAGAACTTTACAAGAAATATCTGTTTTGCATATGAAAAAGAAAGGATCAAGGTTAGCTAAGAGCACAGCCTTATGAAGAATAAATAGTCAACAAATGAAAACAACCCAAATGTCCATCAACTGATGAATGGCTTAACAATATATGGCCTATCCATACCTTGGAATATTATTGGGTGGAAAAAATAGTGAAATATGGATACATGCTAAAATGTGTGAACCCTAAAAACATGCTAAATGAAAGAAGTCAGTCAGAAATAATGAGTATTATATGATACCATTTATAACATTAAATGATACATGTCATCTGGGTATTGGAATACCTAGAATGTGTTAAGCCCATAGAGTCAGAAAGTAGATTAATATGCCTATGGCTGTGTGTGATGGGGAATGCAAAGTGACTGTTACCAAGTCCAAGGCTTCTTTTTGGGGTGATGAAAATGTTCTAAACCTAAATGGTTGTATAACTCTGTGAAAACTGAAATACCACTCATTTGTGCATTTTAACTGGGTGACTTTATGGTGAATAAATTATACCTCTTAAACATGTGGAAAAATATTAGCTATGAAACATTAAAGAATAAGATGCACTTATGAAGATATCATACATTTGACACTGTGATTGATGATATCAAAATAATGAAAATAAAGATAGGGGTCAGAGATGGACAAATTCATTCATGAAAATGTCTGAGGTATATTAAGAATAACTTTATAAATCATTGAGTAAAAACTCAACAAATGATTCTGGAAAAAATATAATTGAATCCTTCATATAATGTACACATGTAAAAATTAAATATAAATAAAAACCAGGGTAAGCAGAAAAACTTTAAGATGTTTTAGAAAATACATGAGAATTTATCTTAATATATGGAAGAAATTAATGAATTAACAAACAAAAAACATAAGCCATGAGAAATTGATTTTTTTCTAATGAGTGTGTATAAGCTTCTCTGCATTAAAAAATGCCAAAAATGGGATGATAAGCCAAAGACTGTAAGTAGTTATTTTAAACCAATAGATTGCATGAAGAATCAGTATCCAAAATAAATTTAAACACTACAAACCAGTAGGAACGAGATAGTCTCATAGGTAAATATTGTAAATAGGTGATTAACAGAAAATGGAATTTTAACTAACAATAATCTAATGAAAAGTTGCTGAGACTCACTAGAAAGAAAGAAAACAAGTTAGAGCCAATATTTCACTCTCATTTTGGGTGGGGAAGGGAGGAAGAGAACAGGTATGTACCCCAATTTCCACGTTACCATAAGAGTGCATTGTGTGTACAGGTTCATATATGGAAATATATATGTATGCATGTGTGTATACCTCCAACATTGTACCCATGAGGAGAGTGGATAATCAATTGTTATTTATTTTTACAATAGGATACTATATATTAGTTACCTGAGATACACTTGGATAACAAATGTCAACACAGAAAAATTCACATGAACATTAAAATAGATGCAGAAAATTATTTGATAAACTTTTTTCATTTACTCATTAATTTTAAAAGAAAAACAATACTTAGAATTTCAGGAACAGAAAATATCTTTACCCATAATACATAATGTACAGTAAAAATCATACTTGATGATGGAATTATGAAATCACTCCCTTTACACTGCACTGAAACAATGATGCTGACCATGTCTACTTTTATTTGACATTGTACTAGAAGTCATGGTTAGTGCAGTAGCCAAATAAATGAAGTAACATGTGCAAAAACTTGGAAAGGAATAAACAAAATGGTATTATTAATAGATTACTTTTAGTGGATGAAAAACAAATAATATGAAGACAAAATATCTTCAGAGTGAACAGGCAACCTACAAAATGGGATAAAAGTTTTGCAATCTATCCATCTGACAAAGGGCTAATATCCAGAATCTACAAAGAACTTAAATTTACAAGAATAAAACAAACAAGCCCATCAAAAAGTGGGATAAGGATATGAACAGACATTTCTCAAAAGAAGACAGTATGCAGCCAACAAACACATGGAAAAAAAACTCATTATCACTGGTCATTAGAGAAATGCAAATCAAAACCACAATGAGATACCATCTCACAGCACTTAGAACGGCAATCATTAAAAAGTCAG
>NW_012115155.1:7404434-7410701 GCF_000951035.1 Colobus angolensis palliatus | reverse complement strand
GGGAGTGAGTGAGCGATGAGTGAATGTGAGGGCCTAGGACATTACCAAACACTACCACAGACTTTATAAACTATGTACAGTTAGCTACACTAAATTTGCAATTTTTTTCTTCAATAATAAATTAACCTCATTTAATTGTAAATTGTTTACCTTATAAACTTTCTAATTTTTGTAACATTTTGACTCTTTTGTAATAATTCTTGGCTTAAAACACAAACCTATTACACAGCTGTACTAAATATTGTTTTTATATCCTTATTCTATAAACTTTTTTCTATTTTTATTATACTACTTTTCCCTTTTTTTACTCTTAAACTATTTTGTTGTTGTTGTTGTTAAAAAGTAAGACATAAACATACAGATTAGCCTGGGTCTCTACAGGATCAGCATAATCAGCTTCACTGTCTTCCACCTCCACATCTTGTCCCACCAGAAGGTCTTCAGGGGCAATAACACACATGGAGCTGTCATCTCCTATGATAACAACGTCATCTTCTGGAATTCCTCCTGAAGGACCTGCCTGAGGCGGTTTCACAGCTAATGTTTTATTTTATATATAAGCAAAAGGAGTACACTCTGAATTGATAAAAACTATAGTATAATACATACATCAGTAACATCATCATTTATTACCATTATTAAGTATTATGTGCTATGCATGATTATATGTGCTATAGCATTGGCAGTGCCGTAGGTTCACTTACACCAACATCAAAACGATGATGCTTTGCACTGTGACATTACAATGTCTATGATGTCATTAGGCAATGGGAATTTTGCAGTTCCGTTAAAATTTTATGGAACCACCACAGTATATGTCATCCATCATTGACCAAAATATTGTTATGCAGTATATGAATATAATTTATTAATTCCATGTGCCAATCATAAATCCATAAAATACAGGAAACGTGTAAATATTATCTTCGTAATAAAGCCTACAAGATTGGGACGATGGGGCTTATCATTGCCTTCTGGGTTCCCAGAGACTTTACTTGCCTAATCATTTTTTTCCAAATTCTATTTGAGACTGTTTACAAATGAATAAAGTATACCTCGGTAGGTTTCTAAACTATCGACTGGCAAACAAACACTAACCTTCAGATGTTTTCAGAATTACAGAAACAGAAAGATATAGTCATGACGTATTCTTATTTAGGTAGAAATTCTTAGTGTTTAATTACATGTAATTGTATCTTAGGATAGAAAATGTAAACGTAGAAAAATGCCAGTGAACTAACAGTTAAGAGATCTGGAATCAGTGTGCACTCAGAGTTCAAATTAAGTATATTATACCTTTACAAATCCAATGTTTCAAATATTATTTTAAAAAATAATAAATCTGTAAACAGGGACAGGTTCACTTCCTCTCTTCCTATTTGGATGCCCTTTATTTATTTCACTTGCCTGATCGCCCTTGCCAGAACTTCCAATTCTATATTGAATAGGAGTGGAGAGAGAGGGCATCCTCGTCTTGGGTCGGTTTTTAAGGGAATGCTGCCAGTTTTGCCAATTCAGTATGATTTGGGTGCCATAGACAGCTCTTTTTATTTTGAGGCATGATCCTTCAATACCTAGTTAATTGAGAGTTTTTAAAATGAAGGGATGTTGAATTTTATTGAAAGGCTTTTCTGCGTCTATTAAGATAATCGTGTGGTTTTTGTCTTTAGTTCTCTTTAGGTACTGAATTACATTTATTGATTTGTGTATGTTGAACCAACCTTATATCCCAGGGAAGAAGCCTACTTGAATGTTGTGGATAAGCTTTTCGATGTGCTGCTGGATTCAGCTTCCCAGTATTTCGTTGAGGATTTTTGCATCCACGTTCATGAAGAATATTGTCCTGAAGATTTTTGTTGTTGTTGTTGTTGTATGTCTGTCGGGTTTTGATATTAGGATGATGCTGGCCTCATAGAATGAGTTATGGAGGAGTTCCTCTTCCTCAATTTTTTTAGAATGGTTTCAGTACGAATGGGGACCAGCTCTTCTTTGTACATCTGGTAGAATTCAGCTGTAAACTTTTCTGGTCCTGGGCTATTTTCGGATGGTAGGTTATTTATTATTACCTCAATTTCAGAGCTTGTTACTGCTCTGTTCCGGGAATCAATTCCTTCCTGGTTAAGTTTTGGGAGAGTGTATGTGTTCAGGAATTTATCCATCTCTTCTAGATTTTCTAGTTTATGTGCATAGAGGTGCTCATAATATTCTCTGATGGTTGCTTGCATTTCTGTGCGGTCAATGGTAATATTTCCCTTGTCTTTTCTGATTGTGTCTATTTGAATCTTCTCTCTTTTCTTCTTTATTAGTCTAGCTAGCAATCTATCTGTTTTGTTAAAATTTTCAGACAACCAGCTCCTGGATTCATTGATCTTTTGAAATTTTTTTGTGTGTCTCCGTCTCCTTCAGTCCAGCTCTGATTTTGGTTATTTTTTGTATTCTGCAAGCTTTGGCATTTGTTTGCTCTTAATTCTCTAGTCCTTTTAGTAGTAATGTTAGATTGTTAACTTGAGATCTTTCTATTTTTTTTGATGTGGGCATGTAGAACCATAAACATCCCTGTTAACACTGCTCTATATGTGTCCCAGTGGTTCTCTTACGTTGAATCTTTCCACAGAACTTTTTGACTTCTGCAAAGAACTTTTTGACTTCTGCCTTTATTTCATTATTTACCCAAATTCATAATTCTGTATCTAGAAAACCCCATAGTCTCAGCCTAAAAGCTTCTTAAGCTTCAGCAAAGTCTCAGGATAAAAAAATCAATGTGCAAAATCACTAGAATTCCTATGCACCAAAAACAGGTAAGCCACGAGTCAAATCAGGAATGAGCTCTTATTGACAACTCCCACAAAAAGAATAAAATACCTAGGAATACAGTTAACTAGGGAGGTGAAAGATCTTCACAAGGAGAATGACCGACCACTGCTCAAAGAAATTTGAAATAACATAAACACATTGAAAAACCTTCCATGTTCATGGATTAATAAAAATCGGTATCTCTAAAATGGTCATATTGCCCAAAGTAATTTATAAATTCAATGTTATGTCTATTAAACTACCATTGACATTCTTAAAAAAACTAGAAGAAACTATTTTAAAATTCATATGAAACAAAAAAAGAGCCTGAATAGCCAAGGCAAAAACAGCACAGCTGGTGGCATCATGCTACCTGACTTTAAACTACACTACAGGGCTGCAATAACCTAAATAGCATGGCACTGGTACAAAACAGATACACAGATCAATGGAACAGAATAGAGGACTCAGAAATAAGGCTGGACACTTCATAGTATTTGATCGTTGGCAAATCTGATAAAAATAATCAAGGCGGAAAGGATTCACTATTCAATAAATAGTAATGGAGTAATTGGCTAGCTATAGCCAAAAGATTTAAAACTGGACCCCTTTCTTACACTACACACAAACATTAACTCAAAATAGGTTAAAGACTTAAGTGTACAACCCAAAATGATAAAAACCCTGGAAGACAACCTAGGCAACACCATTTAGGACATAGGCATGGGCAAAGATTTCATGATGAAGATACCAAAAGCAATTGCAACAAAAGCAAAACATTGATAAATGGGATCTAATTAAACCTGAGAGTTTCTGTACAGCCAAAGAAACTATGAACAGACTAGGTACACAGCCTAAAGAATGGGAGAAAACTTTTGCAAACTATGTATTCAACAAAGAACTAATATCCAGCATCTATAAGAAACTTAAACAAAATTACAAGAACAAAAAACAACCCCATAAAAAAGTAGGCAAAGGACATGAACAGACTCTTCAAAGAAGCAATGTCTGAAGCCTACAGATCATATGATATAAAGCTCAGAGGGGGCGCCCAAGATGGCCAAATAGGAACATCTCCAGCCTCCAGCTCCCAGCATGAGCAATGCAGAAGACGGGTGACTTCTGCATTTTCAACTGAGGTACCGGGTTCATCTCACTGGGGCATGTCAGACAGTCGGTGCTGGTCAGTGGATGCAGCCCAACCAGGGAGAACTGAAGCAGGGTAAGACATTGCCTCACCTGGGAAGCACAAGGGGGAAGGGAATTCCTTTTCCTAGCCAAGGGAAACTGAGACACACAACTGGAAAATCCGGTAACTCTCACCCTAATACTGCACTTTACCAAGGGTCTTAGCAAATGGCACACCAGCAGAATATATCCCACGCCTGGCCCTGAGGGTCCCATGTCCACGGAGCCTCCCTCATTGCTAGCACAGCAGTCTGAGATCTAACTGCAAGGTGGCAGTAAGGCTGGGGGAGGGGCACCCGCCATTGCTGAGGCATAAGTACATAAACAAAGCCACAGGGAAGCTCAAACTGGGTGGAGCCCACCGCAGCTCATGGAGGCCTGCCTGCCTCTATAGACTCCACCTCTGGGGAAAGGGCGTAGCTAAACAAAAAGCAGCAGAAACCTCTGCAGATGTTAATGTCCCTGTCTGACAGCTTTGAAGAGAGCAGTGGTTCTCCCAGCAGGGAAGTTGAAATCTGAGAACAGACAGACTGCCTGCTCAAGTGAGTCCCTGACCCCTGAGTAGCCTAACTGGGAGACATCCCCCACTAAGTGCAGACCAACACTTCACAACTCACACGGCTGGGTACACCTCTGAGACGAAGCTTCCTGAGCAAGAATGAGACAGCAACACTTGCTGTTCAGCAATATTCTATCTTCTGCAGCCTCCGCTGCTGATACTCAGGCAAACAGGGTCTGGAGTGGACCTCAAGCAAACTCCAACAGACCTGCAGCTGAGGGTCCTGACTGTTAGAAGGAAAACAAACAAACAGAAAGGACACCCACACTGAAACCCCATCAGTACATCACCATCATCAAAGACCAAAGGCAGATAAAACCACAAAGATGGGGAAAAACCAGTGCAGAAAAGCTGGAAATTCAAAAACTCAGAGCGCATCTTCCCCTCCAAAGGAATGCAGCTCATTGCCAGCAATGGAACAAAGCTGGATGGAGAATGACTTCGACGAGTTGAGAGAAGAAGGTTTCAGTCGATCAGACTTCTCAGAGCTAAAGGAGGAACTACGTACCCAGTGCAAAGAAACTAAAAACCTTGAAAAAAGAATGGAAGAATGGATAACTAGGATAACCAAAGCAGAGAAGTCCATAAACGAACTGATAGAGATGAAAACCATGACACAAGAACTACATGACAAATGCAGAAGCTTCAGTAACCAACTCAATCAACTGGAAGAAAGAGTATCAGTGATTGAAGATCAAATGCATGAAAGGAAGTGAGAAGAGAAGTGTAGAGAAAAAAGAGTAAAAATAAATGAATAAAGCCTCCAAGAAATATGGGATTATGTGAAAAGACCAAATCTACGTCTGACTGATGTCCCTGAAACAGACAGGGAGAATGGAACCAAGTTGGAAAGCACTCTACAGGATATCATCCAGGAGAACTTCCCCAACCTAGCAAGACAGGCCAACATTCAAAATCAGGAAATACAGAGAATGCCACAAAGATACTCCTTGAGAAGAGCAACTCCAAGACATATAATTGCCAGATTCACCAAAGTTGAAATGAAGGAAAAAATGTTAAGGGCAGCCAGAGAGAAAGGTCAGGTTACACACAAAGGGAAGCCCATCAGACTAACAGCAGATGTCTTGGCAGAAACTCTCCTAGCCAGAAGAGAGTGGGAGCCAATATTCAGCATTCTTAAAGGAAAGAATTTTCAACCCAGAATTTCATATCCAGCCAAACTAAATTTCATAAGTGAAGGAGAAATAAAATCCTTTACAGACAACCAAATGCTTAGAGATTTTGTCACCACCAGGACTGCCCTACAAGAGATCCTGAAGGAAGCACTAAACATGGAAAGGAACAACTGGTACCAGCCATTGCAAAAACATGCCAAAATGTAAAGACCAGCGATGCTAGGAAGAAACTGCATCAACTAATGAGCAAAATAACCAGCTAATAACATAATGACAAGATCAAGTTCAAACATAACAATATTAACCTTAAATGTAAATGGACTAATTGGTCCAATTAAAAGAGACAGACTGGCAAATTGGATAAAGATTCAAGACCCATCAGTTTGCTGTATTCAGGAGACCCGTCTCACATGCAGAGACACATATTGGCTGAAAATAAAGGGATGGAAGAAGATCTACCAAGCAAATGGAAAACAAAAAAAAGGCAGGGGTTGTAATCCTAGTCTCTGATAAAACAGACTTTAAACCATCAAAGATCAAAAGAGACAAAGAAGGCCATTACATAATGGTAAAGGGATCGATTCAACAAGA
>NW_012115155.1:7400006-7404223 GCF_000951035.1 Colobus angolensis palliatus | reverse complement strand
GAGAGAGAGAGAGAGAGAAAATTAATCCCTTATTAATCCCTTTTGATGGTGCAATGTGATATTATTGTGTAGTGGGAAGGACCGTAACTTGTCAGTCTGTTCACTTATTTTTAAAAAGTCTACACTATGTACCATGTGCTAAGCAGTGTGCTTTAAATTTTGAATACTGGCTTCAGCATTCATTATGTGTATAATTTAGCACAAAAATAATTTGTCGAAATTCCTGTCATTATTTTTAAAATCAGCTCATGTGCGTGTTTGAGTATAAATTTTAATTAAAGATAAATTCACTATAAAATTTATTGACTCAAAAGCTACTCTTTTGAGAGTGAGAGTGAGTTCCTTTCTAAAACAGGCACAGTTAGTGTAGTGGTACCCGTTATAACTGTAGTCAGTTCCCATATAATGCCTTCAAAAACCCGATGACAGGAAACTAAAACGTCTTCTTACTACAAGGATAAGTTGTAACACCAAATGAGTGTTTATTCAAATATATTATCATGGCATGTGCCATTTGCTATGTAACTACTGATATGGTAAAGGCATTTCGTTTTCATCTCCATCATGAAATTGAATTTGACCGAGAAAAGCAAGTGGGAAAAATATATCGGTAATGCACCATTTAGATAAACATGAAAAACAAGAGATAATATACAATTTTTACATATGTCGTTATATACGTACAGATGTGCATATTGTAAAAGCATATGCATATACATAGCAATAATGAAATCAACTTCAGGTACTGGTGATCACTTCACAGAAGCACAGCTGATGCAACCGGGAGGGGAATCAGGTACCAAAGCGAAATGGGCAATATTTTATTTTAAAACTGGAGTGAGACAGGAGTTATAGTACTCCTATAGTACTACTATAGTTATAGTACTCAATATCTTTGCTATACTTTTAGAATACAAACAAGTTAAATATGTAATGTAAATTACTTACTAGGAGGAGGATTTACCAGTTACTCAGTCTATTTCTTTTTATCCTATGCATTCAACAACATAGTTATTCTCTAAATTTTTGGAAGTTTCAAATTGGCCCTAGTCAATATACAAACTGAAATCTTTTAATAGATTTGCTAGGCAAGACCTGTAGCATATGTGTTGTTACATTATAGAGACTTAGTGTATATAATTATATAGAGAGAGACCTATGGAATTATATAGACCTATGTAATTATATGGAACATAATTATATAAACTACGTCCTGTAATATTCAGTCCCAGGTATTTGGAGAACAATATAAAAACTAATAGGGCTTAAAAATGCTTGTTATATTAATTTTAGTAACATACTCCAAATAATATTTTCAAATAAGTTTTAGAGTGAGCAACTAGTTATACTTATTGAATGACTTTTACTGAGGGCTAACTGTAGCAAATAAAAAGAAAATCACATTGAAAAACAATGCCCAACTGTTTAGAGCTTAAGTTACGGAGCTGTAAGCGATGGGGATCCTAAATCCATACATAGTTTAAATTTCCTATGAGAGAAACAATCCATACAGTTATACAACTAGTTGCAAGACTAATGATGTTCTTCTAATCAATAAGTGTTATTTATTCATCCTTGCCATTATTACAAAGGCTATCCATGAAGAGTTGAGCTTTCAGAGGATACTTAGGTTCATAAGACTTGTAGGAAATTCTGTGAGGCAACTCCATATTTAAACATTTTGTTTCCTTACTTATTCACTCAATAACCACTCAATTTGTCACCTACTATGTATTAGAGTAGAAAGTCATAGTCCTAATTGGTCTTGCAATCCAGAAGGTAATACAGAAAAATGGAATTTCACACACACACACACACACACATGCACCAGATTGTGGGTTCAAAATAAACAATATCTACTCTAGAAATTCAACATACATAGTTTCTCAAATAATTAAGTACCTTAGTAGTTTTCAGAAACCTATGTAAAGATGGTATCACAGTTTCTTGCAATTTATAATGGCAAACTTGTTTGAAGAAAGAGAAAAAAAGACTATGGGTTCCAAGATCTACTGACTTTCATCCTATAGTGTTAAACAGGGAGTAGGAAGTAGCGTGTAGCGTGATGGCCAAGGATGAAAATGGACCCAAAGTGTCCATTTTATTGTCTGTTTTTTCTTCATCATCTTAGGCAAAAAATACTTTTACTGGGATATCTGAGGGAACTCTTCCACTACACATGAGTTCAGAAGACATAAAGCTTTAGATGCCTGGGATAGATACAAAAAGGCTCTAACAGAGAAGAATTTGGAGATGCGCAAAATTTTTACAGGAGAACAGAACAAGAAAAGTTGGTAGAAGGCATTTTTTTGATGAACAATTCTTCCACCTTAGGTGGAAGCTGCTGATCTTAACTGACCTCGATTAATTTAGCTATTTAATTTTTACAAAGTCTTTTCTATGCAAGCAGTTGCTAAAATTCAAGCAAGCAAATGAATTTAATACTCAAAAGTGAGGTTGTTTTGCCTTTCCTGCAGTGTTACATAATTAGGATAGGCCTTGAGATAAGAATAAAAGATAAGGAAAAATTGAGTTTGTATTTGTCCATTTGGATGGTAAATTGTAGTCTCTGTGGTTCTTCAAAATTACTTTAATCTGCAATGAGTTTCAATATTCTTTGAATAATAATGACTGGGATTAATATAAAAACCTTCCTCTAAGGAGCAAAGGAATTTCATGGGTGTTATCTAATTAGTCTTCTTAATAACCTTATGTAAGAGAGAGGTAGGGCCAGCCAGAAAATGAGAAAATGTTGATATGAAATTCTAGCTAGCAGCACTTAGCAAAGCAGTAGTCATGACAACATGGCCGTGCTCCCTATCCCTGTCAAGTCTCTTTTCTTTCTTTCATGCCGAGTCTTACGGTGTGAAAACAGGCTTTGCAACCAGAGAGACCCTCAAATGCCATGTCCAGTACATCCAATGCAACAGCCAAAACCAGTATTTCTATAATGTGTGATGTTGATGTGAAAGCGTTAGTTTGCATCCTACTACTTCAATAACGCCATCGAAGTGTGATCCCCGTACTGAGGTTGTGAACCTCCTCCAGCACACTGAGGTCCTGAGGCTTCCCGCACCTCTCCATAGATGTGTAACTGACTATACCATACCCTCACTTATACTGTTCAGCGTCCTTGCTTTTCTTTCTGTCTTGCCTACCACACGTTACAATTTTTTTGCCCTATTTCTACAGGGCTTTTCCAAGTGATTATTTAATAAATGCATTAATATAAATTTATTAATGATTTGAACAGATTATTTTTGAAAGTCCCTTCAAGTGGATTTTGGATGAGAGATGCAACCCTAAAGAGATGAATCCTGTAGTTTAACACATTGCACATAATTAAGGGAAGAACCATGGGTCACAGTCTATGCTGTCTCATAAGTCAAGTAGGTGGATGGGATAGAGATTCAAATACCTACTCAAACTCTAGGAATTTTACGCAGTTCTTCTTTAATTAGGAGCACTAATTCTCCCTATCATACCCGTTTGCTTTAGAATAGTACTCACTCTCACTCTCAAAAGATGCTATTTGAGTCAAATTATACAGTAAATTTATCCTTAATCTGAATTTACACTCAATCATACACACAAGCTAGTTTTAAGAGGATGACAGGAATTTTGAGAAATTAAGTCATTTTTGTACTAAATTATGCCCATAACGAATGCTGAAACCAGTCTTCAAAATTTAAAGCACAGAGCTTAGCCCATGGTATATACCATTTTTTTTTTTAAACAAATA
Organism: Colobus angolensis palliatus; assembly: GCF_000951035.1. NCBI lineage: Eukaryota > Metazoa > Chordata > Mammalia > Primates > Cercopithecidae > Colobus > Colobus angolensis. The sequence goes on along the minus strand of NW_012115155.1, from coordinate 7,400,481 downwards.
CATGAACTAACAAGATTCCTGGTTCTTCCCAATACACAATAATTTTCTGCAGTCACACACAAAAAAGTTTTATTCCTTAATTACATGTCATACCCATCATGTGTTGAAGAATTTATGAGGTCTGGAATCCTACTGAATTTTTTATTAGGAATTTTTTAAATCTGTAGGTCAATTTGTGAAAGAAATTAAAAATGCCTCCTATTTTATATTTATTTTTAGTTATGCAATTTTTTCATGCTGTAGTAAATGTCTTTAAAATAGTGTTTATTTGATTTTTTTTGGATTTTTTAATCTTGAAAACTTACTAAACTCACCAAATTAATATTTTGTCTTCATATTATTTGGTTTACATCTACTAAAATCATCTATTAATAATAAAATTTTAATTTGTTATTTTTCAATTCTTACATTGGTTCATCTATTTGGCTACCTCAGTGCCTAATACAATGTCAAAAAAAGTGGACACAGGGCCGGG
>NW_012115155.1:7398844-7399956 GCF_000951035.1 Colobus angolensis palliatus | reverse complement strand
CATCACCCACCAGGGCCTATTGTCGGGAGGGGGAAGGTGGGAGGGATAGCATTAGGAGATATACCTAATGTAAATGACGAGTTAATGGGTGCAGCACACCAACATGGCACATGTATACATATGTAACAAACCATCATGTTGTGCACATGTACCCTAGAACTTAAAGTATAATAAAAAAAAGAAAGAAAGCTCAACATCACTGATCATTAGAGAAATGCAAATCAAAACTACAATGAGATACCATTCACACCAGTCAGAATGGTTATTATTAAAAAGACAAAAAATAACAGATGTTGGCAATATTAGGGAAAAAATGAAATGCTTATATACTGTTGTTGGTAGTGTAAATTAGTTCACCTATTATGGAAGACAGTGTGGCAGTTCCTCAAAGACCTAAGGATAGAAATACCATTTGGCCCAGCAATTCCATTACTGGGTATATATCCAAAGACAAATAAACCATTCTATTATAAATATGCATATACAAGTATGTTCATTGCAACACTATTCACAATAGCAAATACATGGAATAAATCTAAATGCCCATCAGTGATAGACTGGATAAAGAAAATGTGGTATATATACACCATGGAATACTATGTAGCCACAAAAGAATGAGTTCCCGTCCTTTGCAGAGACATGGATAAAGATGGAAGACAGTATCCTTAGCAAACTAACGTGGGAGTAGAAAACCAAATACTGCATGTTCTCACTTATAAGTGGCAGCTGAATGAGGAGAACACATGAAGAAGAGAACAACACACATTGGGGCCTATTGGAGGCTGGAAGTTTGGAGGAGGGAGAGGATCAGGAAAAGTAACTAATGGATACTAGGCTTAATACCTGGGTGATGAAACAATCTGTATAATCCACCCTCAGGACACATGTTTACCTATGTAACCAACCTGCACGTGTACCCCTGAACTTAAAATAAAAGTTTAAAAAATCAATCAAACTTTTAATAGAAAATTTAAATACATTGATGTATAAACACTTGCAACAATCTTACGTTTCTTCAAACTAATTATTAAGAATTTGGAGTACAGGCCAGGCGCAGTGGCTCAAGCCTGTAATCCCAGCACTTTGGGAGGCCGAGACGGGCACATCACAAG
>NW_012115155.1:7355248-7398498 GCF_000951035.1 Colobus angolensis palliatus | reverse complement strand
GGCCCTGAAAAATCTTCCTGGGAAGACTTTAATTACTAAATAATGAACATTGATCATTATATGATCAGTTAAGATTTGTCATTTTGTGTCAAATTTACTAAGTAATATTATCCTTGTGATTCTATCATTTCATACATACATATATACATACAAACGTATATACATACATATACATACAAACATTTTGTCATAGATTTCTTCAAAATATTATCCTATAATTTTAATTCTTCAGGAAACGTTAGTGGCATTGCATTTTTCATGCTGATAATGACAATTATACCTGTGTTCTCTCCCTCCTTTTCTCCTCCTTCCTTTCTACCCCACTATATTTTTTTCTGTCTCCCTACTTTTAATCAACAAGGTTTCAGATCCATCAGTTGTATTAGTCTCTTCAGAAACTAACATTTATATGTATAAATCCCTCTAAATATAGTTTTTTCTGTTATCTTTATAATATATTCCTTTCTAGTCTTTTGGGAATGTTTAGAATTTGTTTTTGTAATTCAGCAAGATAAATATTTTTCACATTAATATTCTCATTGGTATTCTTTGTTTTTAAGCTATTCACATAAGGTTATATGTTTTCCTCTAAATATAAAAATACCCAAAATTTTGATATGCAGTTATTATCAAAATATTTTCCATATTTAATATAATGTTTGGTTCATGCCTCATTTATGAATCATAATATCTGAATATAGTCTAACGTTAACCTTTACACTTTTGCTATTGATTTCTAGCATTTGTGCACTGTTGCCACAGAAACTACATATACATTTCAATCCAATTTTGAGTTCTATATTTTATATCTTATGTCATATTTTTTAATTATTTTAATTATCCACTGAGTGTATTCCCTGCTTACTCAACTGATTACTCAGAAATATGTGATAGTATTTTTCACTGTAATTGTTGGTATACCTACTTAATCTTGAATATATATTAATTTTTGCTTTATATTTTTGAGGTAGTATAATTAGATATGTATAAGTTTAAAATCATCTTCCTGATAAATGGAATCTGTTATCATTATGAAATTACCATGGCTTCTGGTAAATTTTTTCTCTTAAAGCTTACTTTGATATCAATATAGGTATGCCTTCATGATTTTGTCTAGTATTTTCATTGTATTATTAATAATTCTTATGTTATATTAAATACTATTTTTATATTTAACATATTGTGGTTTGATTGTCATTCAGCCTTCTAAGCTTTCTTTTTTTAACCAAAGAAATTAGTTCATATGCATTTTATTTAATTACTAATATGGTTGGAATTTTCATCATCTCACTTATTCCTTGGACCACTTTTACTCTTTTCTTGTCATTTTTGAATTTATCTCACTATTTTTTTTCTATTAGTATGAATGTAATCCATTAACTATTTTAGCAGAGATGCTAGAAATTTCAACATGCATTCCTGATTTTGAAACATTTCATATTAATAGACATATTTATCCTTCTTATAGAAAGTAAGGGATATTGGATTACTCCAATTGCAATTTCCCTTTTATGGCTTATTGTTGTATAATTCTATTTCAATGCATTTTTGAAGACAGTATTATATCATTATTGCTTTATACCATCAAAATTCACTTTTAGGTATAATCACAGATTTGTTGGATCTGCATCTGACCATTCTTCTGGAATCATTAACTTTTTGCCCAAAGAAACTTTTACAGTTCTCTTTAGTATTATTCTTCTGGTGGCCAAGATTCTCAGTTCCAATTGTTTGATAAGGTCTTTATATTACTTTAATTTTGAAATTTCTTTTCTTTCATTCATGATGTTCTAATTTTGGAAAGTTTTGTTACTTCTCTGAATTTAATGGCATGATTCAATTGCCTTGTAACTTCCATTGCTGATGTTGAGAAGTCAGCTGTAAGTCTGTCTTTCATTTAATCTCTTATATTTCTTAAACTGGAAAATACTTTGCTATTTCTTTTTGACTTTTTGTACAGTTTCACAACTGTAAACATGCTTATATGTTTAAGCAGGGAAATTTTAAAAATTTCCTTGAGAGTTTCTGCAATTCTTGGATCTATAATGTTCTTAATCAGTTATTTAAAAATTTCAGGCATTTCTTTTCTTAAAAAATTTACTTTTCCCAGTTTTTTTTCTTCTTATCTTCTGAAACTGTAGTAGAATATGTGCTGTACACTAATACTCTATTCTCTATGTTGCTTACCTTTATTTCTGCATTTTTACCTTTTTTTTTGCATGGTTTACTCTAAATAGCAACTACTGACCTATTTTCTTGGTCACAGTTTTCCTTCAGCTATTCCTGTTCTACTGCAGTACAATTTAACTGAGATTATAAGCTTAATATACATGTTCATATACATATTTTAAAATCTACATAAATTTTTACTAGTTTGCTTTTCTTCCCAAAAGTTTGAAGCTTGGCTTTATCATCTTGAATGGATTAAAATATTATTTTACAGTAATACTTCCAATATCTGGAGCCCCAGTGGATCTGTTTTTATTAATTATTTCTGCTGTCTCTTGCTGATATAGTCCAATGTATTGATTTGTGAATGTGTCTGTATGCACCTATATGTTGGATATTATATTTGAAAAGAATTGGAGTCTCATGTTGATTACCCTCTTAAACAGTGCTAAAGTCCTGAGATTCTCTAGGCCACACAGAAAGTGCAAAGGCTAGCTATAGTCCATAGGTCAATTTATTTTGTTCATTTGTTAGAGTTAGAGCCAAAGGAAGGTGATGGTTTAATAGTTCTCCATTTTTGGTAGGCTCAAAATCCCTTGTGGGCTGAACACTTATGAACTAAATTATGGATTTAAATACTATCACTGCTCCTTATAGACAGTATTAGTCAAAGGAGATGGAAGAAATCATTGGTTGATGGGTAAAGAAACATACACATTTTTAAGTGGACATGAACATATAATCTGTATTTCTCACTATTTTTCTACTACCCCTTTTATGCTATTGTTGCACCAAACCAGCACATCAACTGGATGGCACATCTAGGTTTACTTAGTAGGATAATATAAGCTTTCATTTTTAATGGATCTGAGTCTTTATAAGTTCTGCATTTACTGAAATATTACATATTTGTTTTGACCATTATTATAGGATATGAAAGCATTAAATATTGTCTTCCCTGCTCTTATTTGTAGTAGCAAACAAATTTTCAGCTAAAAAAAGACATTATCATCACAGATCACAGAAACCATTGTTTGTTCAGGGTCATGAGAAGAGCAAACCAAGATGAGTGAATTTTCTCACAGGAAGTTAGTGGGTAAAGAAAGAGGTACAAAACTAATTCCTCAATCCAGCTTGGCACCAGATTCTTCTGTGATATTTTATTTGAAATGTAGACTTTTGGACTTGCTTTAGTCTCCTTTGGTATTTTTCAGGCTAAGGTCCACAAAACTTTTATTAAAAAATGGTTATATGTTTATAAAAGCAGTTTTGAATTACTAAAACAATTAATAATCTGAGGGTATCTTTTTAGATTCAGATGGAAAACTTGAAACAATCATAAAAAGGTCATGAATAAGTAGATATGGCTTAATATAGGAAAATGTTTTGGAAATTCGATTTTCTTTACTAGAAAGAGCTACTACTTAAGTTGCTTAGCATACCAGGTGTCCAAAATATTTTACCTTAGAGCAAATGCCTACTAACGATACATATTGTAATGAAGATCCCTATGGTGATGAAAGCTTGCAAATAGCATGTAAGGTATCTTCTGATTGATTGTAATATATCATCCTACGTTTCAGCCCCTCAGATGGATACACTAATATCTGTGAGAAGAAATAATTTTGTTAATATATATTATTTATGTTCTTATGTTGATAAGATAGGGTTTTATTATAGTAGATCAGAAGTTGCTCATGTAGTTTCTGACTTTTATGCTCATGAAGAACTGCTGTGAGGCCAGATATTACCAGTATATGGCATTTCCAAAGGGTAAAACTGGCAGTCTCTCTTCTGAATACGTCTTCAAAACAATGAATCATCCAAGCCCACACTCCTTGGTAAAACGTATGGCTTCTCTGTGTGCAAGATCACGTCTTCAATCTGCCTCTTTGTCGGAGTGCCCTTCCTGCGCCTTATCTTCAACCACGACTTAGGTGTTTTTTCTGGCCATCCTTTTTTTAGCATCTAGGTTTACACTGTTACCAAATCTAGAGTTTGGGGTAGGGGACACAAAATCTCCTGAAGTCAGTATCTGCATTGTCATCACTCCAGGAACATAACATTTCTACCTTGCTAATAGTAACCTTGAGATGTGGCTAATTTGAATTAGATTCATGATTCTGCAATTTATTGGCTAAATGATTTCAAGCTAGCCATTCCATCTTATTTTCTTTTTATTTAAGGGGATAATAATATCTTTCTCTCTCCCAAGGGGCGATGTGGAGGTTAATTAAATGGTACAACTTACGTAAAGCATTAGACAGACATTAGACACTCAATAAGTGACATATACGTATTTTGTTTTGATACTGCATCAGGTTAAGATATCAAAGGTCTCAGAAGTAGCATCTGAATGCCAAATCTATTTTGCTCCAAAAGTTTTTAAACAACATCATTACTTTGTTAGAGAAAGAACAGCCAAGAGGCTCACTTACTCACCGGGCAAACGAATGATGATCTTAATCTATAGCAATTTCATGCATATTGACAGCTCAGGGAAATATCATTTTTGAAGGGATTGATTTTTCCAATGAGAAGTCTTTGTTTTTGTTTACAGTGATTGGGAAGAGGACATTGGAATGAGGCAAATATTAAACTGAGCAAACACAGATCAACACATCTACATAAAGAAGGCAATCAACTAGCATACTATTGAATAAGAATTCCCTTACCCTTCTTTGGTTATTTTTAGTCCTTTTTTCTATGCTTCTCCTCTCTTTTCTGGGGCCACTGATCTGCTTCTAATTGCTTTCATGAGGATCAGACTAGGGGGCATTAGAATGCACAGAAAACAGGAAAAATATGTTGACTATGCTAGGAGAAGGGCAGAGTTGCTTCCTCTAAAAATGCTCAGTTACTAGGTAAGCTGAGGCTTCAGGCAAACAAATAAACAAAATACATTAGTCACATTAGTCTACAGTCCAGATTGAAAACACTAGCCTATTAAAACCCAGTTTCTTATGCTTTGTGTCTAAGCAGTCCTGATAAATCAAGGCAAAGAAATATCATAAGTGTAGTGGAAAAACTAAATGTTAAAGTAAGAAAATGAGATTAATTTTGAGAATGCTTATTTTGAAATACCTGCAACATATTAAGAAGATATGTCAGAATTCATGGTATGTAAGAAATACATGAAACTATTCTATTAGGCTTATTATTAAATGCTACTATGCTCATTTTGCATAGTAGTTTATTTCATGTATGGTCAGACTACCGAGTAGGTTATAAGATTCTTAACAAAGGTCTGAGTAAATCATGTCTCTACTACATAGAGTTATGCAATTATCATAGCAATTATATAGCAATTATCCATAAATACTTAAGTTGATTTGGTTTGACACTAATAAGCTGTATAGCTTGTACTCACTGAACTTCTATCAGCTTCAACGTTGTAATCTATAAGATGCTGGCATGAGATAAACACAGTTTCCAGTTCTCGTCATGCCTGAAGCGCTGATTTTTATATATTGTTGAACTGAACTCTATACCTCTTGTTGGTTGTTTATCAAATGCTTGTAGATGGGTCTTTGAAAGCCCATGATTAAGTGAGATATGCTAGTTGTCATCTGGATGAGCAAAGAAGGACCTGACTTATGCCCTAACAATCGTTTTTATTGTCCAAAAGACTATGTGGCCAGGAAACATGTTTGGTTCCAGTGATTGTTTTTATTAGTAAAAAATAGCATGAAATGTTTCATTCTGTTTTATCTACATAAGACAAATTCTTTGAGGTGAATTTTATAAATTTGTGGCTTTTCACCTACTATATCTCAGAGAATAGGATATGACTGAAAAATATTTGTTTTGGTGTCAACAAGTTTAAAGTTATGTACTCAGAGGATGTCTTTAAGAAAAAAGAAGTATTTTCCTTTTTGTTACAGAAGGCAGAAATGTGAAGATTGGCACTTGCTATCTATATGGGTACTGCAGACATTTCAAAAGGCTACCTTCCTCTTTCATCGCTGTCCCAAAGTGTGTTGACTGCCTGCATGGTCTCATCAAGTGGCCTAATCTAAATGAGCCTCTACTTCCTCAGGTCAAAGTGTTGACATTTTTGAACTAGTTCAAAAGGGTCATGTTAAATAATAATAATCATACCAAATTGAACACGGATATATATAAATTATGTCTACATTATTGAATATATTTTCCTGAACATAGTACAGACCGTAACAAGCACTTACTATAATGTAATTATTTATTTCTCAATAAGGTAGTACTGGAATTAAACAAAAAAGGATAGAACAAAGTTTTGAGGCACTAATATGTAGAAAAGAGAGCAAGAAAAAAAAAACTAGACTGAGATTATTTAAAGTTGAACTAACATTTCTGGAGCATTCAAGGCATGGCAGTCACAGAGTTAGAATTCTTCCAAGTTCTCTCTCACTTTTTCTCTTCCATCCTGCTAAGCTTATAATGAAATGCTACCAGAGCGTGGCCTGGCAGCAATGAGCATTGTGCACCATGTAAGAGAAGAGAGGCAGCCCAGAAAAAATGAACTAACAGTTGAAGTTGGAGAATTTTTGAGAATGACTTCACATGCCACAGAGGTGGTTGATTCTTAGTATCTTAAAGAAACTATCAACTGCCTCTTTTATAAAATAAGTACTGCAGTTATACAGTTACTGTTGAAGAAAAGTCACTTTGTTTCCTGTGTCAGAATATAATAAAAGAAGTGGCTTCGTGGCAATCAATTTATTGAGAGAACATAAACCCAGGAGAAAAGTGAAAAAAAAAAAGAAAAAAGAAAAAAGCATATACAGAAACAATAGCATGGGGAATATAAGAAAAGGTAGGATGTTAACCCCCATGGCTAAGCCACAGATGCAAGTAAGCCATGGGTCATCCTGACTACATGTAGTTTTACAATACAACTGGCAGTGCTTGTGAGTAAAGTTCCTGAGTCCAAACCTTAATAGGAAGATTAGAGTTGGAGAGAGATTTGGAAATGATCTTTGTAGAGATGACTGAAAACCACAAGAGACGATAAAATGCCCAAAAGATACAGTTTCTTCATCCAGTAAAGAAAAAAAAAAAAAACAGAGAAAAGGAACTGGTCATAAATAATCCATTAGATCCTCAATAAACAAGTGGACACTGGGCACCAAGTAAATGGCAGGCATATTACTGGTGCTGAAGATGGTAAGCAAGGTCCCTGCTGCAATGGCACGTCAAGATCCAAGCTCCAATGGAACATAGAGTACAGTTGGAAGAAATAAACAGTTGGTAAATTATATACACAGATACATGGATTTTTAAAAATGAGATAGGCTGAGCATGGTGTCTCATGTCTGTAATCCTGGCACTTTGAGAGGCCAAACAGGAAGATGGCTTGAGGTCTGGAGTTCAAGACCAGCCTAGACAACAGAGCAAATACCATGTCTCAAAAAAATTAAAATATAATTGTATACAGCAATGACTGCTAAACTTACAGATGATGGGATAGAAAATGCTGGCAGCAAAGTGAAGGTGACAGTCGGCCACTCAGATACAGGTGTCAGAATTCCCTCACCGAAGAGGGGACATTTGACCTGAGAATTAAAATAATGAAAGAACAAGAGAACTACTTGGGGAAAGGTCAGCCTATGCCAAAGGGTCAGGGAGTACAAAGATTCCAAGAAAGAGAAGGCTTATATGTCTTATTGATTTATTGATTTCATTTTTAAAAATTTCTGTAGCTTTAGGGATACAAGTGGTTTTTGATTACATGCATTAATTTTATAGTGGTAACATCTGGGCTTTTAGTGTACCCATCATCCGAATAGTGTACATTATATCCAATCAGCAATTTTTCATCCCTCACGCCGTCCCACCGCCTCCCACTTCTGAGACTCCATGTCCATTATACCACTTTGTGTCCCTTTGGGTGCCTATCACTTAGCTCCCACTTATGAGCAAAACTACATGGTATTTCATTTTCCATCCCTGAGTTACTTCACTTAGGATAATGGCCAATTCCATCCAAGTTGCTGCAAAACACATTATATTGTTCTTTTTTTTATTTAGAATGCCATGGGTGCTGGGCAGAGCAACTTCAGGGTAGAAAGAAAGTAAGTTAATGGCGGGACTGAAAACAATGAGAGTAGAAATCTCTAAAATTCCAGGTGATCTGAAGGCAGAAATCTTACACAAAAACTTATACCACGAGGTTTTTAGGGCATCAGCCTACACAATATTGCTCAAAATGAACAAATGTAATCAAATGTAATGCCTACAGTTAGGAACTCCAGTCAAAGGATATATCCATCTTACAGGAGGTTGAAATTGCTTTTAATGGCTTTATTTACTCTTGAGCTTTGTTTTTTGTTTTGTTTTGTTTTTTTTATACCATTCCCTGCCCATGTTTGTTTTGTGTGCACAGGTGCAGAAGGCAAAGACAAAATTAATTTAGTCACTAAAATGAAAAAGCCCACAAGTGACATCGGCTGACCTGCTTCTGCCATGAAGATGACCAGACTGTATTAGGCTTGGGGGTGATGAAGCTACTCTGCACACCACCCCCTGCAAAAAAAAAGAAAAAAAAAAATCAACCTAAGAAGAGTCTAGAATACAAGTCACAGCTATACGTCCAGAGCCTGGTTTATAGCTCTTTCTCCCATGGCTGTTTCCATTTCTCTCTTTTACACCAAAAGACCTAGAGTCAGTTGATGCAAGTAGAGAAGCAGAATCTTGTTACAGCCTATGTATTAAAACTGACCAAACTCAGAGAGGTGGACCAAAAAGCCAAGCTCAAAAGTAGCCCTCTTAAAATGCAAAGAATCACTTAGGACCAATCAAAACTCACATGAGTAAACACACTTTGAAAACTGACTTTCAGTAAAGTGTATTGCAAAGTAACTATTTTCAACTTCTTTGAGTTTGCCCTCAGGCTCTGTCATTGTGTATTTATTTCTCAATTTCCCTGACTTTTCACTTATTCTGCAATCATTAAGTTGTGGCTTTCAATGTTGGAACCTCAGAATCTTTTCTAGTGACTAGCGCTGAGCAAACATCTAACAAGTTTGTGATTTTAATGTACAGTGGCAGCAAGAATGTAAAGTAACAAAGAAGATTCAAAAGCACCAAGTACAATTGCTCATTAAATTATCATCATTTTCTCACACTAAAACCTTCATATAAACCCGTTTCATTTTAACATTGTTATGTATCTCAAAGATATTTTATAATTTACCTAACCAGTAGCTTGTTGTTAGTTATGCAGTTTGTCCTCATTTTTCTGTAGCAAAGAATAACACAAAAATGTTCTCCTAAGGTGTAGGTTTTGTGCTTATTCTGAGGATAGTTTATTTTGCTATGAAAAAACTCTTTAGTTCAATTGGATTCCATTTGTCAATTTTTGCTTTTGTTGCAATTGCTTCTCTTGTTTTCATCATGAAATCTTTGCCCATGCCTATGTCTTAAATGATATTGCCTAGATTTTATTCTAGGGTTCCAAAGGTTCTGGGTTTTATGTATTTAAGTCTGTAATCCACCTTGAGTTAATTTTTGTATAAGGTGTAAGCAAGGGGTCTAGTTTTCAATTTGCTGCATATGGCTAGCCAGTTTTCCCAGCACCATTTATTAAATAGGGAATCCTTTCCCTATTGCTTGTTTTTGTCAGGTTTGTCTAAGATAAGATGGTTGTAGACATGCAATCTTATTTCTGAGTTCTCTACTTTGTTCCATTGGTCTATGTGTCATTTCTTGTACTACTACCATGTTGTTTTGGTTACTGTAACCTTGTAGTATAGTTTGAAGTTGGGTAATGTGATGCCTCCAGCTTTGTTCTTTTTGCTTAGGATTGTCTTGACTATTTGGACTCTTTTTTGGTTCCATGTGAATTCTAAAATAGGTTTTTTGCAATTCTGTAATGAATGTCAATGGTAGATTAATGGGAATAGTACTGTCTATTAACTGCTTTGGGCAATAGAAGCAAGAAGAAAAGCTAATGAGTGCTGGGCTTAATATTTGGATGATGGATTGATCTGTGCAGCAAACCACCATGGCATACGTTTACCTGTGTAACAAACCTGTACATCCTGCACATGTACCCCAGAATGTAAAATAAAAGTTAAAAAAAAAGTTGTGAAAAAACAACAACAACAAAAATAAACAAATAAAAATATTGGCCGAAAAGAGAGTCTGCAAACCTTTTTAGTCAAAGGCCAGATAGCAAATACTTTGGATTTTGCTGGCCATATTGTCTCTGTCCCCAGTATCCAACTCTGCTTTAGTGGCACAAAATTGCTAAAAACAATAATAAATAAATCGTCTTTTTATAAATTCCATGGGCTGTTCTCCTATTAAACTTTATTTTTAAAAAAATGCTATAGGCTAGATTTGGCCTATAAATAGTAGTTGGTCATCCCCTGATTTAAGCAGATTACTAACCCTCACATATTAAATTATTGTTTAAGTATCTCCAAAATTTAATTAATCAAAGAAAGTAATGATTTTAAATTATGTGATATATTTTGCCAAATTTCTTTCCAGATCTGTAATATTCAAAAGTAATGCATATGTGTGGCTATCATTTCACATCCTTACCATTTCTATTTCTAACATTGCATATGTATATGTCTAAATACACACATATGTACATTTACATCCCTATTCGGGAAAACCAGAAATATTTTAGCCTACAAGTTCTTTCAGCAATTATCATGTAAAAAATGATATTTCACTTTACTTATAGGCTTACCTCAGAAATATTGCAGGTTTTGTTTCAGATCTCCACTAGGAAGCAAATATCACAATAAAAGGAGTCACACAAATTTTAGTTTCCCAATACACATAAATGTTAACTTTATACTATACTGTAGTCTATTAAGTGTGCAGTAGCATTATGTCTAAAATAGTGCATACCTTAATTAGAAATAACATTATTGCAAAAATGTTAATAATCATCTGAGCCTTCAGTGAGTCATAATCTTTTTGCTGGTGGAGGGTCTTGCCTCAATTTTTTTTAGCTTTTGTTTTAGGGTCAAGATTACATGCACAGGTTTGTTATATGGGTAAATGCCATGTCATGGGGGTTTGGTGTAGAGATAGTATCCTCACCAAGGTCATAAGCATAATACCTGATAGGTAGTTTTTGATACTCACCCTTCTCCCAACCTCTACTCTCAAGTAGGCCCTAGTGTCTGTTGTTTCCTTCTTTGGGTCTATATGTACTCAATGTTTAGTTCCCACTTACGAGTGAGAACATACCATATTTGGTTTATTGTTCCTGTGTCAGTTTGCTAAGGATAATACCATCCAGCTCTATGTTCCCCAAAAATACATGATCTCGTTCTTTTTTATGGCTGCATAGTATTCCATGGTGTATATGTACCATAATTTGTGTGTGTGTGTCTATTCTACCATAAATGGGCATTTCAGTTGATTCCACTTCTTTGCTATTGTGAATAGTGCTGCAAAGAACATGTGCATGCATGTGTCTTTATGGTAGAACAATTTATATTCCTTTGGGTACATACCCAATGACAGGATTGCTGGGTTGAATGGTATTATTGTTTCAAGTTCTTTGAGAAATTGCCAAACTTCCTTCCCTGATGGTCAAATTAATTTATATTCCCAGTGTATGTAAGTGTTCCTTTTCCACCACAAACTTGCCAGCATCTGTTATTTTTAGACTTTTTAATAATTGCCATTTTGACTTGTGTAAGATGGTATCTCATTGTGGTTTTCAAATTGCATTTCTCTAATGATTAGTGACACTGAGTATCTTTTTTTACATGCTTTTTGGCCCATGTTTATGCCTTCCTTTGAAAAATGTATGTTCATGTCCTTTGCCAACTTTTCAAGAGTTGTTTGGTTTTTGCTTGTTAATGTGTTTAAGTTCCCAATAGATTCTACATATTATACCTTTGTCAGATTCACACTTTGCAAATATTTTCTCCAATTCTGTAGGTTGTCTGTTTACTCTGTTGATAGTTTCTTTTACTGCGTAGAAGCTCCTTGTTTAATTAAGTCCCATTTGTCAATTTCTGTTTTGGTTGCAATTGCTTTTGGTGTCTTTGTCATTAACTATTTTCCTGGTCCTATGTCCAGAAGGATATTTTCTATGTTATCTTGCAGGGTTTTTATAGTTTTGAGTTTTATATTTGTCTTTAAATCATGTTAAGTTCTTTTCTGTATATCAACAAAAATTGATTTTCATATGATGTAAGCAAGGGGTGCAATTTCAGTTTTCTTCATATGGATAGTCCCCTATCCCAGCACCATTTATTGAATGGGGAGTCATTTCTTCCTTGCTTGTTTTTGTTAATTTTGTCAAATATCAGATGGTTGTAGGTATGTGACATTACTTCTAGACTCTCTATTCTATTCCACTGGTGTATGTGTGTTTTTCTACCAGAACCATGCTGTTTTTGTTTTTGTAGCCTTGTAGCATAGTTTGAAGTCAGAAAATGTAATGTCTCCAGCTTTATTCTTTTTGCTTAGAATTGCTTTAGCTACTTGGGCTCTTTTTTGGTTCTACATAAATTTTAAAATAGGTTTTTCTAGTTCTGTGAAGAATGTCATTGGAAGTTTGATAGGAATAGCATTGAATCTGTAAATTTTGGGGGGCATTATGTTCATTTAACAATATTGATTCATCCTATCCATGAGCATAGAGTGTTTTTCTATTTGTTTATGTCATCTCTAATTTCTTCCAGAAGTGTTTTGTATTTCTCCCTGTAGAGGTCTTTCACCTCCCTGGTTAGCTGTATTCCTAGGTTTTTAAATCCTTTGTGTGGCTATTGTGAATGGGATTGCATTCTTGATTTGGAGCTCAGCTTGGATGTTGTTGGTGTATAGAAATACTACCCATATTTGTACGTTGAGTTCATATCTCGAAAATTTGCTGAAGTTCTTTATGAGATCAATAAGCTTTTAGGCAGAGCCTATGGGGTTTCTATATGTAAAATCGCATCATCTGCAATCAGAGATAATTTGGATTCCTCTTTTCCTATATGGGTGTCTTTTATTTATTTTATTTTTCCTGATTGCTCTTTCCCCAATGTTGATGGTTTCTGACTGATCAGGATGATTGTTTCTGAAGTTTGAGTGGCTGTAACATTTTGTTTTACATCAGAAAGGAGTGAAACACTTACTATTGCTAATCAGTTTTTGTCTGCTGAACTGTATTATCATCATTGTATGTGGCAATTTACTAAAATGAAACAATGAAGTTTGCTACATTGATTGACTCTTCCTTTTATGAAATATTATTCTGCAGCATGTGATACTGTTTGATAGCATTTGCCAAAAGTAAAACTTCTTTAAAAATTGGAATCAATCCCCTTAATCCCTGCCACTGCTTTTTCAACCATGTTTATGTAACATTCTAAATTATTTGTCTTTTCAACAATGTCCACAGCATTTTCAACAGGAGTAGATTCAATCTTAAGAATCTACTTTATTCGCTCATCCATAAGAAGTAACTCCTCATTCAGTAAGGCTTCATTATGAAATTATAGTAATTGACTGACATTTCTAGGATTCACTTCTAATTCTGGTTCTCTTATTATTTCTACCACATCTAGAGTTACTTCCTCTGCTGAATCCCTTAAAATAATTGAATCCCTTAAAATTATTTTTAAGAGTTGGAATCAACTTCTTCCAAGTTCCTGTTAATGTTGATAATTTACCCTACCCCACGGATCACTAATGCTCTTAATAATACCTAGAATGAAGAAACAGTTCCAGAAGTCTTATAATTTACTTTTCCCGGATCCATCATAGGAATTACTATCTATGGTACCTATAGCCTTATTTAACCTACTTCTTAAATGTTAAGACTCAAAAGTCAAGATTACTTCTTGATCCATAGGCTGCAGAATGAATATAGTGTTAGGAGGCAGGAAAACAGTATTAGTCTCCTTGAATGTCTCCATCAGAGCTCTTGGGTGACCATGTGCATTATCAATCAATAAACCATTCTTTAAACAGGTATGCTGTCATGCAGGCTGTGTTTTTCCATTTCTAAGCCACAGTCAGAGTAGATTTAGCATACTTCTTATGGGTCCTAGGATTTTCAGAATGGTAAATGAGCAGTGCCTTCAACTTAGAGTAACCAGCTGCATTAGCCTGCAACAAGAGAGTCAGCCTGCCCTTTAAAGCTTTAAAGACAGGCATTGACTTCTCTCTAGTTAAGAAAGTACTGGATAGGGGGATCATGATAGTTGGGAAGCAGGACTAGATTACAGCGTCCACTTGGATGGACAGAGCAGCATGTGGAGTATTGCACTGTGAATGTTTGCTTTAGAACTACTACACGAATAAATCCGAAAAGCCAAGAGAACCCATGACCCTCTAAAGAAAGCAGATTGCTCCTGCAGGAACCAGGAGATACTCCAAATATTGGGAGTGCCCAAACTGTGAAAGTAGGAAAGGGGGATCATCCACCACCCCTGAACACACACCCTCACTAGGGATCATGAATGTCTAGATCACAGGAGAAGATTCTGACCTTACTTGGAGCTGAGTCAATTTAGAGAGTCAAGCAAAATACAGGGGTAGAGGAAGCAACAGATAAGGACCTGTGGGCTCTCTGGGTCCCCTAGGAAGCCATTTCTGCCTTGCCCCTCGGGGGACCTTGGGGCAGGTTGCTAGCAGTACTGGGAAAAGGCCACAGGAAGAAGAAAACATCTAGCTGAACTTTTAACAATTCCAAATGAATGAGAACTCTCCTGGGCAGAACGTGGGATAGGATGTGAATCCCATATGCAGCTCCACAGGTGGGAAAGCACGAAAGCCCTACTTGCTTTCACAGCTGGGAGGATGGTAGCCTGGGGCAAGTTCTCATCCCTGCTTGCCCACTGCCTGGAAACAGACTTGGTGCTTTTAGGAGTGGAGGCAACAATGGGAGTGAGACTGGTCTTTTGGGTTTTGTGGGAGCTGGGTAAGTCCTGACTGCTGACTTTTCCCCACTTCTCTGATGACCTGCATAACACAGCAGAGGCAGACGTAATCTTGCTGGGAACACAATTCTATTGATCTGAGAATCCATACCCCCATCCTGCACAGTAGCCGCAGCAAGATCCACTCAAGGAGAGTCTGAGCTCAGACATGCCTAGCCCTG
The DNA here is from genome assembly GCF_000951035.1 of Colobus angolensis palliatus. Classification (NCBI taxonomy): domain Eukaryota; kingdom Metazoa; phylum Chordata; class Mammalia; order Primates; family Cercopithecidae; genus Colobus; species Colobus angolensis. The sequence goes on along the minus strand of NW_012115155.1, from coordinate 7,383,278 downwards.
CCCCATCTGATGGTCCTTTCCTATACCACCTGGTAGCTGAAGACAAAGGGCATGTAGTTTTGAGAGTTAGAGAGCCCCACCCACTCTCTGATCCTCCCCATACTACCACAGCTGATGTTTTCTTGAAAATACCACCTCCTGACAGGAGGCCAACCAGCACAAAAATAGTGCATTAAACGACCAAAAGTAAGGACTCTCAAAGAGTACATTTCCCCCTACTACCTCCTCCACCAGAACAGGTACTGGTGTCTACATCTGAGAGACCCACAGAGAGTTTACATCTCAGGACTCTGTCCAGACAACCCCCAGTACCAACCTGGAGTCTGGCAGACCTGTTGGGTGGCTAGATCCAGAAAAGAAATAACAATCACTGCAGCTCAGCTACTGGGAAGCCACATCCCTAGGAAAAAAGGAGGGGTACTATATCAAGGGAACACCCCCTGGGACAAAAGGATCTGAGCAACAGCATTGAGCCCTATAGCTTCCCTCTGACATAGCCTACCCAAATGAGAAGGAACCAGAAAACCAACTCTGGTAATATGAAAAAAAAAAACAAGGTTCTTTAACACTCACAACAAATCATACTAGCTCACCACCAATGGATCCAAACCAAGAAGAAATCCCTGATTTACCTGAAAAAGAATTCAGAAGGTCAGTTATTAAGCTAATCAAGGAGGCATCAGAGAAAGGCACAGCCCAATTTTAGAAAATAAAAAAAAAAATGATACAAGAAATGATGTGAGAAATCTTAAATAGATAGTGTAAGTAAAAAACAATCAAAACTTCAGGAAACAATAGACGTGCTTCTAGAAATACAAAATGCTCTGGAAATTTTCAGCAATAGAATAAAACAAGCAGAAGAAAGAACTTCAGAGCTCGAAGACAAGGTTTGCAAATTAACCCAATCCAACAAAGACAAAGAACAAAAGAATGAGAAAATATGAACGAAACCTTCAAGAAGTCTGGGATTATGTTAAATGAACAAACCTAAGAATAATTGGCCGTCCTGAGGAAGAAGAGAGATCTAAAAGTTCGGAACACATGTTTGGGTGAATAATCAAGGGAAACTTCCCCAGCCTTGCTAGAGATATAGGCATCCAAATATAAGAAGCTCTAAGAACATCTGGGAAATCCATCACAAAAAGATTTTCGCCTAGGCACATTGTCATCAGGTTATTTAAAGTTAAGGTAAAGGAAAGAATCTTAAGAGCTAAGAGGCAAAAGCATCAGGTAACCTATAAGAAAATCCTATCAGATTAACAGCAGATTTCTCAGCTGAAACCCTACGAGCTAGAAGAGATTAGGGCCCTACATTTTGCCTCCTTAAAGAAAACAATTATCAGCCAAGAATTTTGTATCCAGTGAAACTAACCTTCGTAAATGAAGGAAAGATGTAGTCTTTTTCATACAAACAAATGTTGAGATAATTCACCACTGCCAAGCCAGCACTACAAGAACTGCTAAAAAGAGCTCTAAATCTTGAAACAGATCCTGGAAATACATCAAAACAGAATCTTTTTAAAGTATAAATCTCACAGGACTTATAAAACAAAAATATAATTTTAAAAAAAGGTATACAGGCAACAAATAACACGATGAATAGAATCTATCTCAATACTAACAATGAATGTAAATGACCTAAACATTCCACTTAAAAGATACAGAATTGCAGAATGGATAAGAATTCACCAACTAACTATCTGCTGCCTTCATGAGACTCACCTAACACATAAAGACTCACATAAACTGAAGATAAAGGAGTGGAAAAAGTCTACCATACACACAGACACCAAAAGCAAGCAAGAGTAGCTATTCTTACAACAGACAAAACAGACTTTAAAACAACAGCAGTTAAAATAGACAAAGAGAGACATTATATAATGATAAAATGCCTTACAAACAGGAAAATATCACAGTCCTAAATGTATATGCACCTAACACTGGAGCTCCCAAATGTACAGAACAATTACAGCTAGACCTAGGAAATGAGATAGACAGCAACACAATAATACTGGGGAACTTCAATATTCTGCTGACGGCGCTAGACAGGTCATCAAGACAGAAAGTCAACAAAGAAGCAATTAATTTACACTATATCCTGCAACAAATGAACTTAACAGATATTTACAGAACATTCTACATAATAATCAGAGAATATACATTCTATTAATCAGCATATGGAACTTTCTTCAAAATAGACCATATCATGTGCCACACACAAAAAAAGCCTCAATAAATTTAAGAAAATTGAAATTATATTAAGCACTCTCTCAGACCATAGTGGAATAAAACTGGAAATCAACTGCAAAAGGAATCTTCAAAACCATACAGATACATGGAAATTAAATAACCTGCTCCTGAATGATCATTGGGTCAACAATGAAATCAAGATGGAAATTAAAAAATTATTTGAATTGACCACAACAGTAACACAACCTATCAAAACCTCTGAGATAAAGCAAAGGCAGTGCTAAGAGGAAAGTTCATAGCCCTAAATGCTTACATCAAAACGTCTGAAAGAGCACAAACAGGCAATCTAAGGTCACGCCTCAAGGGACTAGAGAAATAAGAACAAATCAAGTTGAAACTCAGCGGAAGAAAGGAAATAACCAAGATCAGAGAAGAACTAATTGAAACTGAAACAACAACAAAAAGCAATACAAAAGACAAATGAAATGAAAAGCTGATTCTTTGAAAAGGTAAATAAAATTGACAGACCATTAGCAAAACTAATCAAGAACAGAATAGAGGAAATCCAAATAAGCTCTAGTAGAAATGAAATGGGAACTATAATAACACACCACAGAAATATAAAAGATCATTCAAGGCTGCTATGAACACCTCTATGTGCACATACTAGAAAAGCTAGAAGAGATGGATAATTTCCTGGAAAGATAGAATTCTCCTAACTTAAATCAGGAAGAATTAGATACTTTTGAACAGACAAATAAGCAGCGAGATTGAAATGGTATTAGAAAATCAACAACAACAACAAAAAAAGTTTAGGACCAGATGAATTCACAGCTGAATGATACCAGATATTCAAAGAAGAGTTGTTAAAAATCTGATTGATATTATTCTACAAAATATAACAGAGGGAATCCTCCCTAAATCATTCTATGAAGTCACTATCACCCTAATACCAAAACCAGGAAAAGACATAACCAAAAAAAGAAAACTACAGACCAATATTCCTGATGAATATAAATGCGAAAATCCTTAACCAGATGCTAGCTAACCGAATCCAACAACATATCAAAAAGATAATCCACCATAATCAGGCATGCTTCATACTAGTGATGTGGAGATTTTTTTTGAAATATGCAAGTCAATAAATGTGGTATACCACATAAACGGAATTAAAAACAAAAATCACATGATCATCTCAATAGATGCAGAAAAAGCATTTGACAAAATCCGGTATTTTTCTCTCTCTCTCTCTCTCTCTCTTTTTTTTTTTTTTTTAGATGGAGCCTTCCTCTTGTCACCCAGGCTCGAGTGCATTGGCGAGATTTCGGCTCACTGCACCCTCAGCCTCATGGGTTCAGGTGATTCTCCTACCTCAGCCCCCTGAGTAGCTGGGCTTGCAGGCGTCTACCACCATGCCTAGCTAATGTTTTTAATTATTATTTTTAGTAGAGACAGGGTTTCACCATGTTGGCCAGGCTGGTCATGAACTCCTGACCTCAGGTGATCCACCTGCCCCAGCCTCCCAAAGCAGTGGGATTACAGGCATGAGCCATTGCACCTGAGACAAAATCCAGTATTTCTTTATGATTAAAACTCTCAGCAAAATCGATATACAATGGACATTCCTCAATGTAATAAACATCATCTATGACAAACTCACAGACAACATAATACTGAATAGGGAAGAGTTGAAAGCATTCTGACAACTAAAACAAGACAAGGATGCTCACCCTCACCACTTCTATTCCTAGCCAGAACAATTACACAAGTGAAAGAAATAAGGGGCACCCAAATCGGTAAAGAGGAAGTTAAACTGTTGCTGTTTCCTGATGATACGTTTTTACCTTGAAAACCTTAAAGAATCATCCAAAAAACTCCTAGAACTGATAAAATAACTCAGCAAAGTTTCTGGATGAAAAATTAATGTACACAAATCAGTAGCTCTCCTATTCACTAACAGTGACCAATCTCAGAATCAAATCAAGAACTCAACTCCGTTTACAATAGCTGCAAAAAAAAAAAAAAAAAACAACCCTTGGGAACATACCTAACCAAGGAGGTGAAAGACCTCTACAAGGAAAACTGAAAAGCACCGCTGAAAGAGATCATAGATGACACAAACAAATGGAAACACATCCTATGCTTATGGATGGGTAGAATCAATATTGTAAAAATGACCATCCTGCCAAAAGCAATCTACAAATTTAAATGCAATTACCATTAAAATACCACCATAATTTTTTACACAACCAGAAGAAGCAATACTAAAATTCATATGGAACCAAAAAGAGCCCACACAGCCAAAGTAAGACTAAGCAAAAAAAACAAATCTGGAAGCATCACATTACCTGATTTCAAACTATGCCATAAGGCCATAGTCACCAAAACAGCATGGTACTGGTATGAAAATAGGCATATAGATGAATGGAACAGAATACTGAACCCAGAATAAAACCAAATACAGTCAACTGATATTTGACAAAGCAAACAACAACACATAGTGGGGAAAAGACACCCTATTCAACAAATGATGGTGGGATATTTGGCAAGCCACGTATAGAAGAATGAAACTGGATTCTCATCTCTCCCTTTATGTAAAATCAACTCAAGATGGATCAAGGACTTAAACCTAAGACCTGAAGCTGTAAAAATTCTAGAAGATAACATTGGAAAAAACCCTTCTAGACATTGGCTTAGGCAAGGATTTCATGAGCAAGAACCCAAAAGCAAATGGCAATAAACACAAGGATAAATAGCTGGAATTTGGCCAGGCGTGGTGGCTCAAGCCTGTAATCCCAGCACTTTGGGAGGCCAAGATGGGCGGATCACAAGGTCAGGAGATCGAGACCATCCTGGCTAACACGGTGAAACCCCATCTCTACTAAAAAAAAAAAATGCAAAAAACTAGCCGGGCGAGGTGGCGGGCGCCTATAGTCCTAGCTACTCAGGAGGCTGAGGCAGGAGAATGGCGTGAACCCGAAAGGCGGAGCTTGCAGTGAGCTGAGATCCGGCCACTGCACTCCAGCCTGGGTGACAGAGCGAGACTCTGTCTCAAAAATAAAAAATAAAAAAATAAAAAAATAGCTGGAACTTAATTAAACTAAAGAGCTTCTACCCAACAAAAGGAACGGTCTGCAGAATAAACAGACAAGCCATAGAGTGAGAGAAAATCTTCACAATCTATACATCTGACAAAGGAGTAACGTCCAGAATCTACAATGAACTCAAGCAAATTAGCAATAATAAAACTAACCCCATCAAAAAGTCAGCTAAGGACATGAACAGGCAATTCTCAAAATAAGATATACAAATGGCCAACGAACATATGTAAAAATGCTCAACATCACTAATGATCAGGGAAATGTAAATCAAAACGACAATGTGACATCACTTTACTCCTGCAAGAATGACCATAATAAAAAAATAAAATAATAGATGTTGGCAAGGATGTGGAACAGGGAACACTTCTCCACTGCTGGTGAAAATGTAAACTAGTACAACCACTATGAGAAGCAGTATGAAGAAAGAACTAAGAATAGAACTACTCATTTGATCCAGCAATCCTACTACTGGGTGTCTACCCAGAGGAAAAGAAGTCATTATACGAAAAACATACTTGCACACGCATATTTGTAGCAGCACAATTCGCAATTGCAAAAATGTGGAACCAACCCAAATGCCCATCAATCAACAAGTGGATAAAGAAACTTTGGTGCATATGTATATGTATATGATAGAATACTACTCAACCATATGAAGGAATGAATTAATGATGTTCACAGCAACCTGGATAAGATTAGAGACTATTATTCTACATGAAGTAACTCAGGAATGGAAAACCAAACATGGTATGTTCCCATTCATAAATGGGAACGAAGCTATGATGATGCAAAGGCATAAGAAAGACACAGTGGACTTTGGGGACTCAGGGAGAATGGGTGGGAAAGAGGTGAGGGATAAAAGACTGCAAGTTGGGTGCATTGTATACTGCTCAGGTGATGGGTGCAGCAAAATCTCACAAATCACCACTGAAGAACTTACTCATGTAACCAAATACCACCTGTTCCCCAATAACCTATGGAAATAATTTTTTAAACGAATGTCCTGGATAGCATCTTCTTTAAATAAAAGGATTTTCAAAAATCGACATTGGAAAATCTGTTGTTGAGTGTAGCAATCTTTATCGATTATCTTAAAGCTTTTGGACAACTTTCTGTAGCCTCTACATTGGAATTTGCTGCTTCACCTTGCACTTTTATGTAATGAAGATGACTTCTTTCCTTAAACCTCATGAATCAACCTCTGCTGCTTCCGACTAGCAGCTTCCTCCGCAGCTTCCTCATCTCTCTTAGCATTCATGGAATTGAAGAAAGTTAGTGCATGGCTCTGAATTTGCCTTTGGCTTACAAAAATATTGTGGCTAATTTGGTCTTCTGTTCAGACCACTAAAACTGTCTTCATATCAGCAATGCTGCTTCTCTTATCATGCATGTATTCACTGGAACCACATTTTTAATTTCCTTCAAGAACTTTTTCTTAGCATTCATGGCTTAGCCATGTGCTTGGCAAAAGGGGCCTAGCTTTCAGCTGGTCTCAATTTTCATCATGCCTACCTTATTAAGCTTAATAATTTCTAGCTTTTGATTTAAAGTGAGAGACACGCAACTCTTCTTCTTTTGAAATAAATACTTAAAGGCTATTGTATGGTTATTAATTGGCATAATTTTAATATTGTTGTGGTTTGGGGAATAGGGAAGCCTGAAGAGAGGTAGAGACATAGGACAATAGCTGGTTGAGTGGAGCAGTGAGAACACACACAGCACTTCTCAATTAAGTTCACCATTTTATGTGGCAGGGCAGTTTGTGGCACCCCAAAACTATTACAATCATAACATCAAAAATAACCGATCACAAATCACTGTAACACATACAATAATGATGAAAAAGTTTGAAATATGGCAAGAATGAACAAAAGGTGACCTGCAAACCTGAATGCACAGTGCTGGAAAAATGGCACCAATAGACATGCTAGTGGCAGGGTTTCCACTAACTTTCATTTGTAAAAGGCAATACCTGTGAAACCCAATACCTGCGAAGCTCAATAAATATGAGATATACTTGTATTTATTATCTTTTTTTTTACAAACAATAGATTTGCTGCAAAATACTTGAGCTTATATTACTAAACTAAAAACGTTACCACTTTACAAAAATATGAAAAGTATATTATAATGGGTTTCAGTACTACAATACAAAAATAATTGTACAAAGGCGTTTATATACTAATCTGCTGTCTGGATGACACTCACTGGCAAGAGTGACAGACATGTTTACAACATTTGGGAATAATGGATGAAAATTGGTATACAAGCTTATATGTGATTGAATGATTACCAAATGAAGGAATTACTGTGCCTGCTTGTCTTAGTAGGAAGTGTTTACCTAAGTGTAGACAAAGTTACTAAAAGTTGAAAATGATTTCCTTCGGAACAGGGGAGTCTGAAAGGCTCCACAAAGAGAGAAGCAAAAAATGACACACGACAGTTTTGTGGTGACTGAAGACATCAATGAATGGCTCGAAGTCAGCAATTAAATTTTATCAAAGACCAATGATCATTCTTGTAGATTATTGAAATATCATTAATGAGCCTTGTTTGAGAATGTCTATCTGTTCTCACTAAACATAATAAGATAAATAAATGAAGGCATATCGACAGTGTTACTGTTTTTGAGTTATTAAAGGTAGAGTGCCAGTAATGGTAGTTTTTATTAGACTTTCCTTCTAGCTGATAATAATTATAAACCCTGGACAACAATATTAAAAATGTGAAAACAAACATTTGAAGACACTAGAAAGTGAACAAAATCAGGGAGAAACTTGAGAGTAGTCATTCCATGAAAGAAAGGAAAGCATATAGAAATGTTTGTATGTATACGACTTTTCACCTGATGATAATCCAACATCTTTGAAGCAACAGGAAAAAGTCAGAGATAAGAGTTCATGGACCTTAACGTGACTAATAAGTGGAGCCTCAAGATCTATGTGCAAACACTCCCGAGATTCTTGGTTGAATCTTTGAGAAAAAGTGTGGGATTCAATCAAGAGTTCAGCAGAAGGTAGCAGCAGGAATGCTGTGAAAAATGAACTGATTTCCACTGCGAGAAAGACGAAATTTGAAGTTTAAGTCCAGCCAATTTAACTACCTACTAAAACAAAAACTACATGTTTCAGAGTAAGAAAACACAATTCAGAATATCTAAAACACATCAATTATAAACGTTATGTATTTATGTAACACATAAAATATATAGTTATATTATTTCATATTTATCTGTGTTTAAATTGATGTAAGTATTGTCATGGTAAGAATATACTCTTTAAATACAGGTACATGGGATGTTTTCTACTTAGTTGTCTTTAATTTTTTAACAATGTTTTGGAGTTTTCAGTGCACAAGTCTTTCACTTCCTTTGTTAAATATGTGCCTAAGTATTTTATTCTTTTTGATGGTACCGTAAATAATTTTTTAAATTTCCCTTTTAGGTTTCTTTTTTTGTGTATAAAATGTTTGTAAATTTTATACCCTGAAACCTTGGTGAATTTGTTCATTTGCTCTAATGGTTCTATTTTGCAATCTACAATGTTTTCTACATATAAATACTGCCATCTGTGAAAGCAGTTAATTTTGCTTATTTCTTTTCAATTTGGATGCCTTTTGTTCCTTTTACTTGGCAAATTGTTCAGGCTAAATTTCCAATACAACATTGAATGGAAATGACAAAATCGCTATCCATGTCTGGATGCTGATTTCAGGGGAAACTATTTCACTCTTTCACCATTGAGTATGAAGTTATCTGTGGTTATTAAATATATGGCATGTAGGCCTGGCACTGTGGCTTATGTCTGTAATCCCAACACTTTGGGAGGCTGAAGTGGGAGGATTGCTTGAGACTAGGAGTTCAAGACCAGCCTAAGCAACATAGTGAGACCTCATCTTTACAGTAATTTTAAAAAATTAGCTTCAGTTTATTAATGTAGTATATTAATTTGTGTATGTTGAATCAACTTTTAATTCCAGGAATAAATTCCAGTAGATTGTAATTTATAATTTTTTAGTACACTACTTAGATCTGTTTGCTAGTATTTTGTTGGGAGCTGTGGTATCAATATTCACATAGGATATTGGCCTATAATTTTATTTGTCTTGTCTGGATTTGGTGTTATGGTAATGCTCACCTCATAAAATGTATTAGAAAGTGCTCCCTCCTCTTCTATTTTTTGGAACAGTTTTAAAAGGATTGTTATTCTGCTTTAAATATTTTATGGAATTCTCTGGTCATGTCACCTAGTTCTGAACTTTTGCTCGGAAGTTTGTGATTCTATCTCCTTTCTAATATAAGTATATTCAGATTTTGTTTCTTTTAATCAGTTTTGGTAGATTATGTTTTTACAGAAATCTGGAATTCATCCATTTTATCTGAGATATCCTTTCTGCTGGCATACAATTGCTCATAGTATTATCTCATAATCTTTATTTATTTCTGTAAAATTTTAGTAATGTCCCTACTTTTTTATGATTTTAATAAATTGAGTCTCACTTCTTTTCAAACGTTACCAAATGATAGAAGGACTACCTTCTATCATTTGGTAAGTGTGTTCAGTATGTATTATAACTTTTTAGTTACTTGTTTCTCTACCAATTTTGTAGTTGAGGGGTGGTAAAATTTTTTATTTATTACTCATTTCCTTTTAAAAATATTTTATAGTTCATATGTGTGTGTGTGGTTAGCATGGAGTATATATAAAATAACCTAAAGACTTAACAATCTTGTATGAACTCATATGAAATTAACATAAAACACAAAATCTCAACTTCTATGTATCACGAATTACATTGTTACATGTTGTGTGACTAATAACAGAGATCAATACTTATGTTTTGCATTTGCTTTTTAAATTCTGTAAAAAGTGAAATTACAAACCAAAATTACAGTAGTACTGGCTTTTATATTTGCCAATTTATTTCCCCTTAGTGAAGATCTTTATATCTTCATACAGGTTTGAGTTACCATCTAGTGTCCTATTATGTCAACCTGAAGGAAATCTTTCAGCATTTCTTATAGGGCAGGGGCAGGGTTATGAACTACCTCAGATTTATTTATTTCAGAATATCTTTATTTCTTCTTCACTTTTGAAGGTTAATTTTGCTGAATATATAGTACTCAGTTGATTTTTAATTTTGTGGCACTTTAAAATGTCATCCAACTGCCTTCTGGTCTCTAGGGTTTCTGATAAGAAATTGGCTGATTATCTTAGAAGGATTTCTTGTATATAATGAGTTTCTTTTCTCTTTCAGCTTTCAAGATTTTCTTTGCATTTATCTTTGAACAATTTGATTATAACATGTTTCATTGTAGATTGCCTTGGGTTTATTCTTACGGAAGTTTGTTGCTCTTCTTAATTTGTTGATACATTTCTTTCATCAAATCTGCGTTGTTTTGCCATTACTTTTCCAAATAGTCTCTCTGCTCCATATTTTTTCTTTTCTCCTTTTGATAGCCTCAATATGTATATCAAATCAATCCACCCTATGGTGTGCCAAAAGTCTCTTATACTCTGTTCACTTTTCTTCATACTTTTTTTCCCCTTTTTCTCAAACTTAAAAAGTTCAATTTTCCTATCTTCAAGTTTACTGATTCTTTTTTCTTCCTGCTCAAATGTGCTACTGAACCCCACTAATGACTTTTTTTATTTCAGTTACTGTACTTTTCAGCTGCTGGATAAGGAAGTTGCAAATATGGAAAGTAGGATAGTAGAATATACCCTAAGTTTTGGGGTTTATGTTTTTTAACATATTACAGATAGATATACACATAAGAGTCATATGCATAAGTATAGTACTATAGTTGATATATGAATGCATACATATTTAGACATATATATATTTATAAATAGCGATGCATTTGCACGTGTGTGTGTGTGTGTGTGTGTTTCAGCTCTGTTTGCTACAAGGACCTAAAATTATTTACACACTAGTAACAATGAGCATACCTTGAACTGGTTGTTTCTGAATACCAGTCTACACTAAAAAGATTTAGGTGCCTTGCATAAAAGATTGTTCTGGAAGCTGGAGCAAAAATGTGCAAGATGACATTGAGAGATCTTGTTGCTTCAGAGAGGAGAAAACTATGTTTGGAATAATAGCAACATAGAAGCCAAATATTAGGTGATTTGAGTGTGACTAAATTAATAATTATGATGAAATATTGCAAGACTACGTATTCCAAATTTTATATATGTATATTTACGTTTGGTAGTGTGTATATTTGTCTGGCATGTAATACAATTAAAATTAAGCAGCCTATCAGATCAACATGAATACCATATGCATTTAGCAAAATGTAGCTAATTCTGCTAATTAGTTTTATAAAAACCATCAATGTAGCTCACCCAAGGCAAAAGTCCAAATGATTGGCTATCACAAACAAACAAACAAAAAAAGGAACATAATTTCAGGCATATATCTTTTAATTAAAATGTTTTTTAACACACCAAATTGTATTAATAATTAATAAAAGTAGAACTACAAATTTATTTACTGATTGTTTCTGAAAATACTTTTGAATTGTACTGCATCAGATATTGGTAGGAGCACATGTTCTAAGAAGGTCAGTCATTACATCCTAGCTTCACTCTTTACCAGACATATGATCTTGTGCAAATTGCTCCTACCAAGGTCTCTAATGCCTTATCTATATTGTGCAGACAATAAGGATTCTTATTCCCTAGGGATATTGTGTGACCTGCGTGAGTTAGTGCATGTAGAGATCTCCTTACCTAGAATGCAGTAAGTTTCCATTAAGTGTAAACCATTTTCTCATCAACTGTATCAAACAAATTGCATAAAGCTGGCATCAGTGTATTGCTTTGGTACTCCTAGATCCACAAAGTTTTAATTAAAAATTACCAATGCCATAATATCTACACCAAATATTAAAACGTAGGTAACACCTTCCCAGTGAGAAGATACGTCAGACACACACATATATTCCATTCGCACACACACATACAAATAATTATCTTTGTATACATTTATATGTGTATATATACATTACTATGGCTACGGGCACGTGCATTGCTGTGACTATGTACATAGAAAATCAATTCTCCAAAGAAACCTATACAAATTGGACAAACTGTCATCTCTGTGAGTGAAATAATGAGTATTTTAATTTATTTATATTTTCGTTTTACATATAAAGAGTACGGGGGCTGTTTTGTTTTGTTTTTTTGAGAGGGAGTCTCACTCTGTGACCCAGGCTGGAGTGCAGTGGCAGGATCTTGGCTCACTGCAACCTCTGTCCCCTGGGTTCAAGTGATTCTCCTGCCTCAGCTGGCTGAGTAGCTGGGCCTGCAGGCGCGCGCCAACACACCCAGCTAATTTTTTTGTATTTTTAGTAGAGATGGGATTTCACCGTGTTAGGATGTTCTGGATCTCCTGACCTCATGACCCGATAACCTTATGATCCTGACCTCATGATCTTACTGGAAAATTATAAACAATGAATCAACAACAACAACAACAACAAAATGCCAGAACTTTTGTCCTGAAAAGAGACAGCTGTGGAAGATAAAAAGCTGACTGAGCTTTTCCACATTTATTTTCTCTTCTACCAGGTGGAAACGATCCGAAGGAAACTTTAAAAGGTTGACAGGTCTCCAACCTTTGTTTATCTTGTGAACACAGTGAACTTATTGTCACAGGAAAAAAATAAAGGTTAAAAAGAAATTAATACTGAACTGAAGCTCTATAACCTAGACCAGAACACATCAAAAGCAGATATCAGAATTTGGATATTTAATTTAGGAAAAGGTGAAAAAATGCTATTTTTAAATGACTAGTGTGTTAACTGCATTATCCCATATTATCTGAACCATACACTGATGACATAACGATTACCACCTACATTTTAGACATGAGGGAACTGAAGGTCAAAGAGCTTAAATAATTTTCTCAGTATTATACAGCTAGGAAGTGATAAAATCAAAATTATATTCAGGTTTTATATGCCAGAGTTCTTTTTTCCTTTTTGTAAATAATACATTTTTGTTTATTATAAACGTTGCAACATTCACATTTTAAGACATCTCAAAAACACGAAAATTATTAAGATTAAAATAAAATCACAAAATAGTTTGAATATGCATAACATTTTCTATTAAACAACTTATAGAGAATAAAATGATACTCTATATTCTGTTAACCAATTGATATTATATTACATGATATGAACATTTGACTTTTTAATAATTTTATATTTTGTATTAGATTCAGTGGTTACATGTGCAAGTTGGTTACATGTGCCTGGGTATATTGTGTGATGCTGAGATTTATATTTAAAAGATTCATGGTGTTTTTTTAAATTGATTAATTTTTTAGAAATTTTCCATATATTCTGGATATTAATTATTTGTCACTTATATGTTGGTAATAAGTTTTTTTGAACCTCTCTGTTGTCTATTATTAATACAATGTTTAAATTATAAGATGGTAATTTTAGCCAAATGTTACATCTTCATTCTGTTTTGCAGTTTAATATACCATCTCATTTCCAAGCTTACAGATACAGTATTTATATGTTTTGCCAATTATATAATCATGATCCTGAATTATATTGAAAAGAGCATTCTTTATCCAACTTATTTGATATGGCATATTTGTTATATGAATGTCAATTTCTTGCCTATGTCAATACTACATTACATTCATTTCCATTAACTTACACGGTGGCTTCCTCTTTTATTGAAAATTCTACCACATCACCCATCTTTAAAATAGTCATAACTACTACCGCATGTTTTTCATTTTCATATGAAGTTTAGGCTTAGGTTGTAAAGTTGCTTAGAAAGTTATGTTTGGTTTTTGATTGGAATTATATTAGAGTTTTTATATATAGAATTTATATTACTGATCATATTAAATTTATACATTAATTAGGAGGATAATTATTATTATTTTTAAAATATGGTCCTATGTTTAAATAACAGATTACCCAATTTTATCCAATTTCTAGAAAATACTTATGGTGGAGGTAGCAAATACCAATGTCTCTAGTGCCAAAGGAAGAAATATTAACAAAAGAAGCTGGCTAGGAATAAAACAAAATAGAAAATTAGTCAATGATAATTTACTGTATACTTTTACATAACTGGAAAAGTAGAATTGGAATGTTCCTAACACAGAAAACAATGTTAAGTGCTTGAGGGATGGATACCCCAATTACCCTGACTTGATCATTATCCATTGTATGCCTGTACCCGTAACTATATATACCTATCATATGCCCACAATTACTAAAAATACACAAAAGAAAGGAAATAGAAACTGGGGGTAAGTTATGAAAAAGTACTATGTTTATTATGTGTATTTATATTAATCATACACATTCATTGTCTTTAAAAACAAAACAAAACCAAAACACTGCTGGTCAAATAAGTCTTTCACTAACGGCTGACTGCATTGTGATCTCTGATTGTTATTTTTTGTGCTTATTTTCCATTTTATTTAGATCTTTATTATTTCTTGTAATTAGTAGGATTTTTCTATAATTTGATTATGATTTTATTTTCTATTGACTTCTGCTAACGCATAAGAAAGTAGTTGATGTTTGTATGCTGATTCATATCTAGAATAAAAAATCTCATTATTGTATGTGCTAACAATATGATCAGGTGACTTTTTATGCTTTACTATAATAGAAATTACAAATAAAAAATGGTAACAACTTCGCCTTTTTTATTATTTATACATGGTATTTTACTTTATTATTTTGACTAAGACCTCTAATTCAATATTGATTATTAACAAGGTTTTTAATAGGACTTAATGAGATTTTTAAGAACTAATATTCAGAAGCAATCGTGCTGTGTGTGAGATGAGCAGGTTTGTGTTCATTTATATTTATATTCATAGACACATATGGCATTCTTATCTGATTTGGATATTAAAGTTACAGTGAGTGAGATTTTCATTATATCCAAGAAAGTTTACATTACATGGCAATTATCTAGTTTTCAAAATTCTGAGAGTCACCACTTGTAAAACCATCAGAAGCAGATCCCGTTTATCTGGACAGAACTACAGCTTAGTATCCTTTAAGCATATTGAAATAATCACGTGTCTGCCTTTCTCTTACATAACCTTTTCATTGTACATACAATGTATTTATTCCTATAAATTGTCTATTCATGTAGGTATTCTAATTTTGCTAAGAACTTGTACAGAGTAGTTCAATATATTCCATGTCTATAGTTATTAAACTTTGTCACACTTATTTCATTACGTTTTGTCTTTTTCTCTATTTATTCTTGGCTATATTTTCCAACATGTATCTTTACATGTGTCTCTTAAAATATAAGGATATCTTTTTAATGAATTTTTTAAAACATCATTATGGAGAACTTTGATTTTTAGCCCTGCCATATAAAGAACATGGAAGTCTTCTCTCTCGTTCCTACAACAAGAAAAAAGTGAAAAAGTAAAAATCAATGATTTTTTTTTTTTTTTGGATCTATCAGAAAACTATAATCACAGGAAAAACTGTCATCCCAGACTCTGGACAAACTGGCGAATCCAGAGAGTCACACTGTATATCTGGGTATGTGGATTAGAAGATTGTAGCTCTATGCGTAGTAGAAACACTGAGATAGTCATTTTAATTAATTGCCATAGGTTGAGTGTGCAATAATTTGAGAGAGAGAAACTACTGCAAGTGTAGCCTTAGAAAGTTGCCACAATTGGCCGGGTGCGGTGGCTCAAGCCTGTAATCCCAGCACTTTGGGAGGCCGAGGCGGGCGGATCACGAGGTCAGGAGATCGAGACCATCCTGGCTAACACAGTGAAACCCCGTCTCTACTAAAAAATACAAAAAATTAGCCGGGTGTGGTGGCGGGTGACTGTAGTCCCAGCTACTCGGGAGGCTGAGGCAGGAGAATGGCGTGAACCCAGGAGGTGGAGCTGGCGGTGAGCCGAGATCCGGCCACTGCACTCCAGCCTGGGCAACAGAGCAAGACTCTGTCTCAAAAAAAAAAAAAAAAAAAAAAAAAAATGGGGGGGGGAAAAGGTGGCTCAAGCCTGTAATCCCAGCACTTTGGGAGGCCGAGGCAGGCGGATCACGAGGTCAGGAGATCGAGACCATCCTGGCTAACACAGTGAAACCCCGTCTCTACTAAAAAATACAAAAAATTAGCCGGGTGTGGTGGCGGGTGACTGTAGTCCCAGCTACTCGGGAGGCTGAGGCAGGAGAATGGCGTGAACCCGGGAGGTGGAGCTGGCGGTGAGCCGAGATCCGGCCACTGCACTCCAGCCTGGGCAACACAGCAAGACTCTGTCTCAAAAAAAAAAAAAAAAAAAAAAAAGAAAGTTGCCTTCTTTAATGCAACCCACCAGGTTATCATAGTAAAAACTCCAAAAAATTTTCTCATGGCTAGGGGGAAAAAAAGAGTAATCATTTTGGAATAAACTTGAAGTGTTCTCCATAACATATGCCTATTCTCCAAGGTAAAGGCTTATCCCAGCAGCAGAAAGGCTTTCTCCCACTGCAGATCCACGTCATTGGATAAACCCTTCTGAAGGTCACAGCCCAGAGACAGAGGCACACTAAAGACTGTGATTTAATCAAAATATTATACAGCATTTCCCCTTGCCCACGAATGACCACCACACTAACAGAGATACAATAAATTCACAGTGGATTACAGTTGATATTATTTCAAGGCACAGATTCCATGCACGAAGCAGTTCTTAGAAAAATCCAGAGAAGACAGGGGAGACAAAAACAAGAACTCTAGAGGAATGTGAACCCTTAGGAACCTATTGCTACAGAAAACAACCCAATTAAACCCAATAAAAAACAACCCAGTTCCTATCAATTAACATAATACTCACATTCACACTCAATGACTATTACATTACAGATGTTCAACTTTTAATAAAATATCACAGGGCATGCCAAAGGAAAGAAAACACAAGATGTGAAAAGAAAAATCAGATATTAGAACCAGACTTAAATATAGCACAGGTGTTGGAATTATTAGACAGAAAATATAAAACTCTAATTAATATGTTAAGGGTTCTCCTGAATACATACCATGCAATATTAGATGAGTAATGTAAGTAGAGAAAGATAATTTTACATCCAATAAAGAATTAAAAGAAATGTTACAAATTATAAAACATTAACAGAAATGAATCATTTGAAGGGGTCACAATTAGACTACACATGTCTTATAAATAAATAACTGAGTTTAAATATAGGTGAATAAAAAATTTGCAAGCTTAAATTCAAAGAAAATATAAGTGGATTATGCAAAATGGAAAATTCAAAAACAATAAAATAATTTCAAAAGCTGTAGCCTATGCTTACTTGAATACCAGAAAGAGAAGACTTGGCAGAAGGAGTATCTGAAGTAATAGTGCCAGAGAATGTTCCAAAATTAACAGCAGACACCAAGCCACAGATCCAGGAAACCTCAAATAACATCGCACAAGATATATCGCCAAAAAATTACAAGTCTTGTCATATTCAAACTGCAGAAATCCAAGACAAGAAAAAAAAAAAAATCTTGAAAGAAGCTGAGGATGAGAGCCTTATCTAAAGAAGGGGATAAGAATTACAAAGGACTTCTCTTCAGAAACCATAAAAGCAAAGAGACAGGAATAAAATATTTAATATTTAACATTTTGAAAGAAAACAAGTTTACCAACCTAGACTCCTATATCTAGCAAAATTATCTGTATGAACTTAAGGAGAATTAAAGACTTTCTTAAAAAACAAAACGTGATAATAATGATTCTAACAGGTATGAGGTCATATTGAAGGCTTATTTGCATTTTTCTGGTGATTAGTGATATTTAGAATTTTTCATACATCTTTTGACCATTTATCTTGTTTTGGGCAATTTCTATTCATGTCCTTTGCCATTTTTAATCAGGTTTTTTTTGTTGTTAAGATATTTGAGCTCCTCATATATTTTCAATATTAGCCCCTTATCAGGTATGTGGCTTGCAAATATTTTCTCCCAATCTGTGGGATATCTCTCTACTCTGTCAGTTGTTTCCTTTGCTGTGTAGAAGCTTTTCATTTGTTGCGATTTCATTTGTCTACATTTTGTTGTGGTTGTCTGAGCTTTAAAGGTTATCTCCAAGAAATCATTGTCTGGGACAATGGCTATTATTGAATAGATGGAAGATAACTGTTGGTGATGATATGCGGAAAAGAGTTGAGAATTTTTGCATCTATAGGAGATGCAAAAATGTGCTGTTGGTAGAAATGTAAATTAGTACAGTCATTATGAAAATTAGTGTGGAAGTCTCTCAAAAAACTAAAAATAGAAATACAATATGATCCAGCAATCCCACTTTTGAGTATATATTCAAAGGAACTAAATTCATTATTAATAAAGAGTTATCTTCACTCGCATGTTCATTGCAGCATTATGCACCATAGCCAAGATATGGAAGAGATACTAGGTGTCCATTAATGGATAAAGGAAAAAAGAAAATGTGATATATATATATACACACACACACACACACACACACACACACAATATATATACACACAATATATATAACTATTCAGTCATAAAAATAGAAAACTATATCTTTTGTGACAACCTGGAAGAACCTGGAAGACATTATGCTAAATGAAATGAGCCAAGCACAGAAAGACAAGTACTACATGATCTTACTTATATGTGGAATCTAAAAAAGTTGAACTCATAAAAGTAGAAGAAAGAATTGTGGTCACCAGAGGCTAGGGGTGGGGGTGAATGGAAAATAGAGATGTTGGTCAAAGGGTACAAAATTTCAATTATACAGAAGGAATAAATGCTAGTAATGGGTTGCTCTACACAGTGACTTTTAGTTAATAACAACATATTGTATATTTAAAAATTACTAAAACAGTAGATTTTAAATGTTCTCATCACAAAGAAATCAGTATGTGAAGTGATGGGCATATTATTTAGCTTGATTTAATCATTCTACAATGCATATATTATTGCATCACATTGCTCACATAAATATATACAACTATTATTTGTCATTTTAAAAATCTGAGGAATTTCATCACCATCAGACTCATCCTTAATGGAATAAAAAAAATAGTTTCCAGAAAGATAGGCAATGATATAGGTTGGAAACTCAGATCTACATAACAAAAAAAAGAGTGATAAAAAAGAAATAGTGAAAGTAAAATAATATCTTTGTGTTATTTTTAATTGATCTAAAATATAACTGTTTGTTTAGAGCTATAATAACAATGTGTTAGATTAGTACAGGCTATGGATATCGTAGTCTGTGTGGGTTGTCATTACAAAAATTCCGCAGTCTGGGTGACTTACAAAATAGAAATATACGTGTAACATTTCTGAAGGCTGGAAAATGCAAGTCAAAGCACTATCAGACTTGGTGTCTAAAAGCACACTCTTCCTGGATTGTAGACCACTATCTTTGTCTTACAACATCACATGGTAGAAAAAGGGAGACACTCAAGATAAATAAATATTATGTGACAGCAATGTCATAATAGAGGTATTTGGAATATTTTATTGCAAGGTACCTGTACTACATATACATTGGTGTAATGTTATTTAATCAAATTGAAAGAAAAAAATGGATAAATGTACTTTTATAAATGTAGATTTCAATATCTTTTTTTTCCGGTAACTGATAGATCAAGCTGGTTGAAAGTCAGTAATAATACAGATGACCTAACTACGCTACTAAGACAGGCAACATTCAAAGCCATAAAACACTACAGCAACTTTTAAAAGTAGAAATCATACAAAATATGTTAGACTTCAATGCAATTAAATTGGAAACGAATAAAAGAAAGATAGTTGGAAAATACTTAAACAATTTTCTAAATAACATTTAGGTCAAATAATAGGTCTCAAGAAAAGTAAAAAATATAGATATATTGCACAAAATAAAAGTTCAATTTATCAAAATTCATGAAATTCAGATTAAGCAGTGCTTAGAGAAAATGTGTAGTATTAAATACAAGCGTTAGAAAAGGAAAAAAAAAAGATTTGAATCAATAACCTAATATTCCTTCTTAGTAAATTAGAAAAACAAGAGCAATTCAAAACCAAACAACCAGAAAAAAAAAATGAATAATAAAAAGTAGAGCATAAATCTATGAAATTGAAAGCAGAAAAAAACGATAAGGAAAATCAACAACATAAAAATCTGGTCATATGAACACACTGATACAACTGATAAAACTTTAGTCAGGCTAGTGAAGCAAAGGAGAGGACACAAATCTCCAGTGTCAGAAACAAAAAACAGGTTCATCACTACAAATCCAATGAAATTAAAACAATAATGAAATATACTGTAAACAACTCTTTGCCACACATTTGATAACTGGGACAAATCCTTGAAAGACACAGAGTAGCATACTCACACAAGATAAATAGATCATTAGAATGATCCTACATATATTAAAGAAATTAAGCTATAATTAATAACTTTTTAAAACAGAAAGCACCTGGCCCATGTGGTTCTACTGGTGAATTCTAGCAAAAATTTCCAGAAGAATAATGCCAATTCATCACAATCTCATCCAAAAAATAGATGCAACAGAAACACATCCTAATTGTATCTATGAGATAAGCATTACTGTAATGTCAGAACCATTAAAAACATTGCACGAAGAAGGAAAATAAACAATATATGTCATAAATATAGACGCACAAATCCTCAACAAAAATTAACAAATTCAACCCAAAAATATATCAAAAGAATCAGACACTGTAACAGAGTTCGATTCACCGCGGTCGTGCAAGGCAGATTCGGCATTTGAAAATCAATCGTTGTTATCTATCGTATCAACAGGCTAAAGAAGAATAAAAATGTGATCAATTGGTGGAGAAGGAAGATTTGATGAAATCCAATATCCATTTATGATTTTTAAAATGTCTTTCGGGGAACTATAAGTAAAAGGGGAACACATTCAACTTTATGAATGACATCTCCAAAAATCAACAATTATGTCATACTTACTGGTAAGAAAATAAACTCGTCCTGCCTCCCTCTAAGATTAAAAACGCAAAAATATCCTACTCACCAGTCCTATTTATTACTGTATCAGAAGCTCAAACTACTGCAATAAATCAGGAAAAGGAAATAAAATGTATACCATAGAGAAAGGAAGAAATAAAGCTGCCCATATTTGTAGATGACTACATTTAAAAAGAAAATAAAAAGAATCAACAGCAGCAAAAAGAAACAAAAAATTTCTTGACACTATAAAAAGATAGTATAACTAAGTTGCAGGATATACATTAATATACAATAGTCAATTACTTTTCTATAAACCAAGAATAAAGTATTAGAACTTAAAATTTTAAATTCGATACTTTCTATATATCGAATTTGCTGCCCCCCCGCTCAACATACACAAACACTTAAGTGTAAATCTTGTAAAAAAAGTATAGGATCTACATGCAGGCAAAAATACAAAACAGTCATAAAATAAATCAAGGAGGATGTAAACAAATGAATATATAACAAATGGAATTCTGTTCTGTTTATGAATTGAAAAACTAAATGTTATTAAAATATTGATTCTACCCATTCTGTTCTATAGATTCAATGGTATCTCATTAAAATCCCAGCAAGCTTTATTGTATATATTAACAAAAATGTTCAAAAAATGTTATATGAGAAGCAAAAGACCTAGAATATTCACCACAATTCTAAAAAATAAAAACAAAAAGTTGGAAAACTCAAACAAATCTATATTAAGGCTGACTACAATGCTGTAATAATCAAGACAGGGAGGAATTGACAAAAGAAGGGACGCATAGATCTAGGGCACAGAATCGAGAGCTCAAAAATAGATGTACAGAAGTACGAATAATTGATCTTTGGGCCAGGTGTGGTGGCTCACTCCTGTAATCCTAGCACTTTAGGAGGTCCAGGCGGGCGCACATTTGAGGCCAGGAATTTGAGACCAGCCTGGCCAACATGGCAAATCCCTGTCTCTGATAAAAATACAAAAATTAGCTGGGCATGGTGGCAGTCGCCTGTATCCCAGCTACTGGGGAGGCCGAGGCAGGAGAACTGCTTGAAACCAGGAGGCAGAGCTTGCAGTCAGCCGAAATCATGCTATTGCGTTCCAGCCTGGGCGACAGCGTGAGACCCTGTCTCAAAAAGAATAAATAAATAAATAATTGATCTTTGATAAAGGAACTAAGGAAATTCTATGAAGAAAGAGCATTTTCAAAAAATGTTCAAACATTTTCAAAAAATGTTGTAATAATTGGATAGTCTGATGCAAAACTACAAACCCAGGCACAGACCTTAAGCCTTTGACAAAAATTGCCTCAAAACAAATCTAAACGGAAAATGTAAAATAACAAAGCATTTGGAAGAAAGCATAGTAGGAAATCTGTTACCGTCGGGTGGGTGACAACTTTTAGATGCAGAACCGAAAGCCTAATCCATAAATCAAAATTGATTTGAGCTTTATTAAAATAAAAGCTTTGCTCTGTGAGATAATCTAAGCAAAACAAAAGACAAGCCAAAAACACAAGTCTATGGAAACAAAAGTTACAAAGACAACAATGGCACAAGTATACAACTAAACAGTAAGAAAGGAAACAACCCAGTTTTCAAAATGAGCCAATGATCTGAACAGACACCTTAGCAAAGAATATATACAGATGGCAAATACACATACAAAAAGAGATTCAACATGATTTTTCACTCAGGATATGCACATTAGAACAATAAATATAACGGTGCACCCGTCTGACTGGCCAAGATCTAAAATTTGTCATTGCCAAATGCTGGTGAGAATGTGGAGGAACAGAAACTCTCATTGACTGTGGGTTAGAATTCAAAATGGTACAGTAATTTTGGAAGGCAGTTGAGCAAGTAATAAGTTATGAATGTATAAGCATTGTCTTATCATATCACCTAACAACAGCGCTTCTAGGTATTTGCCCTACTAATTTGAAAAATTATGTTCATATAAAAACCTGCATTCGAATGTTTCCAGCAGATTTATTCTCAATCACCCCAAACTGGAAGCCACCAAGATATTGTTCAATAGGTGAATGGGTAAACAAACTGTGGTACATCCATATAATGGAATATTATTCAGCATAAACAGAAATGAACTTGCAACTCATGAAAGGTGTGAATTTATCTTCCATGCATATTGCTAAGTGAAAGAAGGTAGTCTGAAAATACTATCTACTGTGCAATTCAACTATATATCATTCTGGGAAAGGCAAAATTCTGTGATTCTTTTGTGTGTGTGTATGTACATATTATATTTTTATTGATTTTTTAAGATTATACTTTTAGTTCTAGGGTACATGTGCGCAACGTGCAGGTTTGATACATAGGTATACATGTGCCATGTTGTTGTGCTGCACCCATCAACTCTTCATCTACATTAGGTATTTCTCCTAATGGTTTCCCTCCCCCAGCCTCCCACCTCCCAACAGGCCCTGGTGTGTGATGTTCCCCGCCCTGTGTCCAAGTGATCTTATTGTTCAGTTCCCACCTATGAGTGAGAACATGTGGTGTTTGGTTTTCTGTCCTTGTGATAGTTTGCTGAGAATGGTTCAGGGGAGAGAAGAAAGATTGAAGAGGTGAAGGGCGGGGAACATTTTTAGGGCTGTGGATGGATGCATGATGCTCTCAGTTTGTCGAAACACACAGAACTTGACCACATAGAGTGAGCCTCAAAGTGTACAGTTACTTAAAAACTCATTCAGGAGACTGTGAGATACCAGGATAGCATGCAGAACATGATAAAAACAATCTAACAGTATTTCAACTATATGTACCAAACTAACCAAACTAACCAAAGAGGGTGGAGGGAAAAGGGGCTGGACTAAGTAACTGTGCAAATGAGTAGAGTCTGTAAGACTAAAGGAAATGTTACATAAGTGCTATATTCTAGTTGATAGAGTTATTTACCAGAGTGGTGTAATTTAACACTTCTATACAAGTATGCTGGAACTGAAAGTTTAGATGTATGGATGGTGGATGCTGGGATCCATCTGGAGTCTTCTCAGTGTTGGAGTGAGAGGTTACAGAGAAGAAGGATGGAAATTAGAATGATCCACGCAGTTAGGGGTTTGAATTGGAGACATCAATAAGAATTCATAGTTACTTTACTACAGATGCAGGTGATCACATAAAAATATTTATAGGTATGTGTATCTACACTTGGTTAGTTTATAAATATGTTTTCCTTGCTCTGTCAGGTAAGAAAGTCTAGAAGGAATACTATTCAGTATCATTAAGCACATTTAGTGCCCAGATCTTGGCTTGTATGACAATTCTTCATTTAAAGAAACAGACTTCTTCAGAAAAATGGCTGATTTGGGGGCTGGGGCTGGAAAATTAAAAAAAAAAACCACAACAACAATATGAGCCTGGAGCGTTTTATAGTGCCAAAAAGTAAGAAAGTGCAAACAAAATAAAAGAGAGAGATGGGTTTATGACACTAGAACTCCAATGGTGAAAGTTGGAACAAGCAATCAAAATAAATACCATGGTTTTGGATTATAATCCAAAGTTAAAAATAAACATCTGTCCACATTAGCTTAATAATTCAATAAATTATTAAATACATAAATATTTGGGAGAACAAGACACATCTCCTGTGCAGAATAATTCTAAATAATTTACTTAGATGTCTTGCACTGAAGTAGATGGAGGTTGCCTCCCTCTGCTTAAGTGTGTGGAGTGCATAGTGACTTCCTTTTGAAAAATGGTGTATGAAAACAGAAAGATAACACAGTTAAGAAATTTGATAAATAATATCTCAGCCATGTGATCAAGACTAACATGTTGAGAGTGTGTGCTGTTGATACGATGCAATGAAAATGATAATTTACCTCTGTGGTCTTCCTGCCAAATACCCAGAACTCAAGTCTACTCATGAGAAACACAACAAACAAATCCCAATTGAGGGACAGTCTACAAAATATTTGACCAGAATTCCTCAAAATCATCATGGTCATTCAAAAGTAGGAAAGCCTAAGACAATTTCATAGCCAAGAGGTGCCTAAAAAAATATGGTGACTAAATGTAATATAAAATCCTGGATAGAATCCTGGAACAGTAGAAGGATAACAGCTAAAACTCAGGGCATTTTAATAAAGTATGGATTTTAGTTAATTATAATGTGTCAATATTTGCTCCTGAATTTTAACAAATATATGATGTAAGATATTAGCAAGAAAGGATACTGGGTCTGGGATATATGAACACTCTTGGTATTGGTATTATCTTTACGGTATTTCTTTCTTTTCTTTTTTTTTTTTTGAGACAGAGTTCCACTCTTGCCGCCCAGGCTGGAGTACAGTGGTACATTCTGGGCTCACTGCAACCTCTGCCTCCCAGGTTCAAGTGATTCTCCTGCCTCAGCCTCCCAAGTAGCTGAGATTACAGGCCCTCTCCATCACACCTGGCTAATTTTTGTATTTTTAGTAGAGGCGGGATTTCACCATGCTGGCCAGGCTGGTCTTGAACTCCTGACCTCAGGTCATCCACCTGCCCCGGCCTTCCAAAGTGCTGGGGTTACAGGCATGAGCCACTGCACCCAGCCCTACAATATTTACTTCAACCTAAAATTGTCCTGTTACCAGCAGTGAATCTGTACAGGTCTGCAACAACTTCAATTCTTGCCTTCTTAGAAGAAAGAATTCAGCTGAAGGGGCATAGGACACTGTGGGAGATGATGGCAACTTTGTTTTTTTTTTTTTTTTTTTTTTGAGACGGAGTCTCGCTCTGTCGCCCAGGCTGGAGTGCAGTGGCCGGATCTCAGCTCACTGCAAGTTCCGCCTCCCGGGTTCACGCCATTCTCCTGCCTCAGCCTCCCGAGTAGCTGGGACTACAGGCGCCCACCACCTCGCCCGGCTAGTTTTTTGTATTTTTTTAGTAGAGACGGGGTTTCACCATGTTAGCCAGGATGGTCTCGATCTCCTGACCTCGTGATCCGCCCGTCTCGGCCTCCCAAAGTGCTGGGATTACAGGCTTGAGCCACCGCGCCCGGCCATATGTTGGCATACTTGAGGAGTCTTGCACCCTTTCCCCCCGATTCTTCCTTTGGGGTGGGCTGTCTGCATGAGCTATGCCTGTCAGCACTTGGGAGGGGCTGCATGTGCAGTGTGTTTGGTGGGGTTGTACACATGCTCTCATAGGGTGTTCTTCCCTGCCCATCCAAATGTCCCTGGGCTGTCATATACCAATTAAACTCTGCCATTTTGCCTCTTAGTGCACATATGTGAACCCACTCACCCAACTCCTGAGATCTTATTGGGAAGCCGCTGATCACCAGTTTCAGGCGTTTCTGTTTATTGGGAGACTGTCTTTCCCTGGCACTGGCTGCGACCAATTGTTATTTTAGAGAGACGGTGCAGCACCTGCACTGTGCAGACCATCATTTGATGGTCACCTGGCATTCTGGTGTGTGGGGGTGGGGGGCCTTTCCTGCCCTGCTCAGGTCTGACTAGCAACGTACTGTAACAGCACTAAAATAATTTAGAATTATTACTGAGTGTCCACATTCATTCAGGCACTATGGAGGGCAGGCAGATCAAGTGAGAAGTAAACAGATGACATTCTTACCACATTGACTTCATAGGCTGGGGAAAGAACAGATAATAAAAATGTAAATAAGAGTGATAATTTTATGTAACATAAAACTATAAGAGGCGAATAGATAAGTCTGTAAAATAAAAACTGACTTTGTGAGGCATAGTAGATGGTGGGGGAGATAAGGGTTTAACAAGGTCATCAGCAGGGCTAATTTCAGCCTTGAACACTGCAAAGTCTACGGGCCATTTACTCATATGATAATCAAAATAAAACAATAACTTTAAATAAGGGTCCTTTTTTCAGTTTTTATCTTCTTTGACAACTTTTTTTTTCTTTTTTTTAAATAAACACTTACTACAAACCCCGCCTGCTGCGGTCCCCAAAACAATTATTCTGGGCATCAGGAAACTATATCTCAACTCAAATCTGGTGGTAAGAAAAATCAGATATTTCAGAAGGAAGGAAAGGATTCTTAAAGAGAGATGGAAAAGTCAAAATGGCAATGGCTACAACAATAATAACAATATTAACTAAACAATATTTAGCACTTACTACGTATCATGCATGGTTCTAATTGTTTCATATGTAGAATCCATTTGATCCTTTCCATAGCCCTATGTGGTGAGTACAATTATGCATAACAATTTCAACGGTGAAAAAATCTGAGGTTCAGAGACCTGACTTACTGACCTCAAAAGGGCAGGAATTGGGTAGTCTGGCTCTAGAACGCAAAGTCTTAACCAATAGAACCAATAGTGCTCTATTGGCTGACATTTGTTGAGTGCTCAGTATTTGCAAGAAATGCTCTTGGTGCTCACTTTATATTAGCTTGTTTCATGATCACTATATTACAGGAGTTTGGTATTTATAAATACCTCTGTTTCAGAGATGAAAAATTAAAGTTGTTCCCAGACTAAGCAGCTTGGCGCCAGAGTCCATGACCTTGGCCGTGTCGACACTGAGGCAGGGGTGTGTTTAGAACATTTTGAGGACACAAATTGAACTAGGATTGCTAGCACCAGAGTGGAATGAAACGTTTTTACTTGATTCTATTATTTGATATTCTGAGGTTTTAAAAATCATTTTTTATCTGTAGAAATATTTTTGCCATATTCATGGTAGGTTTTTTTATTAGTATTTTCTTATTCTTTGAGTTGAATGCATAGTTGAAATCTCTTATTTTTATGTTAGCCCATATCTTA
>NW_012115155.1:7348692-7354928 GCF_000951035.1 Colobus angolensis palliatus | reverse complement strand
CAGGATGGTCTCGATCTCCTGACCTCGTGATCCGCCCGTCTCGGCCTCCCAAAGTGCTGGGATTACAGGCTTGAGCCACTGCGCCCGGCTATAATGATTTCTAAGAGCATTGAGGTTGATGGTATGTACCTCTCATGAAAAAGCAATTTTTAATCCTAATTATATAGGCTAGACTTAACACTTTTACTTTCACTGCTGTAGTAAGATGTTATTTTTACTGCTATAATGCATATATCTGTTCACGATTTTTTCCACCTGTAGTTTACAAGCTCCTTTATGGAAGACACAAGTCTTATACATTAAATATTTTCAGTGCCAAGAATTGTACTGAATACAAAGTAGATATTTAATATATGTGTGTTGAAATGTCCTCAACATTTTAAAAATAAATAAAATAGTGAAGATTATTATATATTTAGTTATATCTACTCCTTTGGCAAACTTCCTATATTTCTTGAGACATTTTATTCCCAGGCAGGTTGTGAGGGATGGGGAGTTGTGTAATTAATAAATAAAAGCAAAAAAAAAACTCAAAACAAAAAACTTCTTTATTGATAAAGAACACATAAAATACCAAGCAGTTATATATTTAGAAAGAAGTAATAAAACATTAGAAAAAGTCTGAGGATTATAGATCCAAGAATCTCTTATTGCATCATGTACTGCACTGTATTTTTTAGAATACCAAGGGATTAAGGGATATATTGGATTTACCATTATGTAAGCATCAAATCCCAAAAGTTCTTAACATTTCTCCATCTCAGATAACCCAAAATATACTTCAGTGCTTATGTAACTCGATGAAATTCAAGTTCCCCAGTCTCAAAAAAAACTCAAGCTTAAACAACAATACTGTGTTAATGATGTTTAATTTTTGCATTCCATAGGAGAGTGAAGTTTGTGTGTTATAAATGTATTGCCTAAAACTAGAAAATATATTTGATCCTAATTAGAAGACATGTATCTGTTTGCCTTTGGAATGGTAATAAAAATGAAGATTTTATTGGAATTGCAGAGAATTTAAATTTTGAATTAAAATATTTATTCCTGCACACTCTCAGATCTTTAAGAATTTTAGAATTGGCCATTATCTAAACACTCCCACAAAATTCTGAAGCTTGGTTTACTAGCATTTTAAATTTATGTTGTACATGTAAGAAAGAACAGAAATAATGGCATTGTAATTACAAGTAAAAAAATTAATCAAAGATAATAATGAGACATCATTATGAGGTTAGTGGGCATTGTGGTTAAGCTACATGAAGTAACAGCAGTGCCTTTTGGGAAACTGAGCTCAGATGGGCACCTGATTGGTCTAAAGATAATCCTATTAACAATAGTTGTTTCACAAAAAAAATTTGCCTAAATTCTGGCCAATGAAATTCAAAACAAACTTGCTACAAGATCTGAGAAAACAAACACTTTGTTCACTCAAGAAAGACTAAATGGGCTGGCAGCAGTGGCTCACGCCTGTAATCCCAGCACTTTGGGAGGCCAAGGCTGGGAGATCACTTGAGATCAGGAGTTCAAAATCAGCCTGGCCAACATGGTGAAAGCCCATCTCTACTAAAAATACAAAAATTAGCTGGGTGTGGTGGTGGGCAACTGTAATTCCAGCTACTTGGGAGTCTGAGGCAGGAGAACTGTTTAAATCTGGGAGGTGGAGGTTGCAGTGAGCCTAGATTGCACACCACTGCACTCTAGCCTGGGCAAAAGAGCGAGGCTCCACCTTAAAAAAAAAAAAAAAAAAAAGGAAAGACTAAATGAACACAGACTTTACTTTTCTTATAATATAAACAACAACAACAAAACAAGCAACAAGCAACATTCTTAATAAAAGTTACCCATTAACAAAAGAGGAACAAGCTTTGAGGTATAGCCAACAATGTTGACTGCAGAATAGAAGTAGAAAAAGAGGTTCACAACGGGTCCGAAATCTACATTAACCCTAGGCTTCCTACTATGTGTACTAATCATAACTGTGTAAGGTAGTATGGGACTAATTGTCTGTTAGTTAAAGCCAAACCTTTTTGATACTTTAGAGAGTTCAAGAAATAGCACGATTAGAGATGTTTTCTGACATCCAAACTGCAAGCTTTCTATATTGCAAGCTCTGCTCACAGACAATCTTTCATAAGGGCAAGTGATAAAAAATGACTCACCATCTTCACATGTGCTCTTGTCCTTTTCCCCTGGATAAACATCTCAACTTTCCCATGTACTTTCATCACTTTCCAGAAGTGAAAGGATAGAGAAATTGAAGGTCTGATTATATGTTTCCCCAATTACTTAGATAAAAGAGAAAGTGAACAAAAGGGCAAAATAGAAAGGGCAGAGTTAGGCATTTGCACAGGAAACTGTCAAGAAGCATGGCAAAAAGCAGCTCCTCTCCGCTGGTCCTGTCATCCCTTGAGTGCTGGAAATTCAGCACTTACAGTCACTTTCTAAAACAATGTCTTTCTACATAATGTGCTTAATCACCTAGCCATTTTAAAGTATATGTTCTACATTAGGTGCTTCAGGGCTAACAAAAAATTTTCAAGGGCAATCCCTGCTCCTGGAAGCATTTCACACTGAACTGTGGTGAGCAGTATGTACATGCAAAAGTAGGAAAACTTCGACGTAGAGAATTGAGATTTATTGGGTGCTACATTAGGTGAGGGTCACTATTTTTACATGGCAGATATAATGTAAAATTCCTCCCGCCTCTCTGAAGTTTGCGGTATTATCCCCATTTTGTAAGTGGAGACGTGGGAGCTTCCAATGTGGAACGATTTGTAGAATTAAAATATTTTATGAAAGAGCTGATACTTAATGTTACTGCTGGGGTCAGGGATAAAGAACCCAAATAAGTACATGAAAGGCATAAACAAAAATATATAATTGAATCAATAATGCAGGTTGAGTATAAAAGTCTGTATATGTTTTTCTGTTAAAAAAAAGTCTGTTGAGCAAATGAAAACATATAATTTTCTGAAAAACAACAAGGACACCATTAGCAAACCAAAATATTGAGGACTTTCTGAATCTTAAACACCTCTTGTAAATGAGTCAGCAAAACAAGAAGTCCACCAGTTGGAGGTGAAGACTGCCATCGTTCCTGTGGAGCTCAAGCTCATGGTCAGTAGAGGTGAGAGCAGAAATACCCCTAAGGCAATAGTCAGAATGTGGACCTGGGGCCTGTAGAAGGTACATTTACCCACCATAGAGAGACAGGGCCATATCTCCATGCAAATCGTAACATAACTCATACGTACAGACCATACACTGAGATGACAAGCAACAGGCAATTCTCACTTTTAAGTACAGCTCTTCTAACCTAGTGCTTAACCCACCAGAGGTCATCATGTATAATCATAGCTTGTATCTACCATGATGAGAGAAGAGGATCACAGAACAGAAAGGGAAGCAAACATACCCCCAAAAGCCAACATTTGTAGGAACTAAAATCAAGACAAAAGAACAATTACTGGAAAAATAATCAGGAGAGGAAAATGAGTCAATAGACCAAATAAAAGCATTTTAAAATAAGGAAGTTTTTTATCCTCAGAGAGAGTAAATACACTATTGTGTCATACACAGACAGTGAAGCAAAAGAATCAGTTAGAAATACTGACGTTTGAGACTTAGTCACACAAATGAAATACACAGATTAAAGAAAATAGTTTGTAACGTGCATCGTCTTTAGACTCTTTCAGAACATGGCAAAAAAGTCAAAGATATTTGTGAGAGAGAATTCAATAGATAAGAATAGAAATAGAAATTTTAACCTAGAAAATGTTTTAAAGTTAAATAAAAGACTTTGGTCATTAAGCGATGAAAGTTGCCACTTGATAGTACAAAACAGTATTTACATAAAAAAGACCAATAACTAGGCATAGTGTGATGACATTTTGAAAAATTGAGGGCAATGAAAACTTCCAAAAGAAAAGGAATGATGCTATTTCTTGTAAAAATACAATTAGGCAATAACTTCAAAATGTACACTGAAATTACTGAATGAAACACAATCATATACCCAGCAACATTAGCATTAAAATTTAAAAAAATTAAATATATAAGCAGTCAGAAAATTAATCACAGTCACACCATCTATAAATAGGTAACTCAAAAATTTGAGAAAGCAAAATAAAAAGTACAACTGTGAGAAATACAAAATATAGCAGTAAAATTAAAAACAAAAAGTACATGGTTCAGTATTTACATCAGAAAAAAATAGACTTCAAGCGGATGTTAAATAGGACAAAAAGGATTATTTTCCATTTATAAATTTTACAATTCTCAATATTTGTCAGTCATGTACATTTCTGTACCTATATATATTTATATTACTCATCAAAATAAACATTGATAAAAATAAAGTCAAACTTTTTGCAATCTATAATCATAAAATGAAATATGATCATCAAATATTAAACAATTATTAATAATGAAAAAGAGGTAAATAAACCATGGATTTAATAGCAATTAAAAGCAAAAACATGTAACTTTGTATCCAACAAACATAGAACATCAATTTTTTTCAAAGTTAGAATTATTATAACATATATTTTCCAAAAATAAATTAATAGCGAAACAACAATGACGACCATGAAAACATTCACAACTCAATGAATGGGAGTTGAAAGTGGTGGTTGTTACGGAGAAAGGAGTAGCGGGACGGGACGGTTACCTGGCAGGTTTCACGGCTACACTGCTACCTGCTTTTATCTTCCCAGGTTTAGCTGATTTAGCCATGGTTCTGCTTTGACGAGCTGTCACACTGATAGAAGTTCACACAAATTTGTGAATTCTCATAGTCAAATGTACAATGTGGTGCTTCCCTGACAATATAATTCTAGGCTAAAGGGTGGAAGGGTGAGTGAGTGGCAACTTGCTATTACAAAAATAAGTGTTCATTAGTGCGGAATATATCAACGTTTTGCCAATTATTTTACATTGTCTTTTTTAGAAAATGATAATATTTGAATGGCATGCTGGGATAAATGGGTCCCAGCTGTTCCTTTCCCTGCTTCTCTGCTTGGATGCTTAAAGACTAGGGAGCTCCACATCTTGGCATCCACACCCAACTCAAGGTTTTGCCGTCTTACACTGCTACATAAGTCATGCTTAGAATATTCAAGAGTAGGGCTTAAGCGCAGGAAGAATGGACACATAATTCAAATAAATTTGGCAACCTAAGTAAAAGAAAATAGCACGGAAAACATCTAGATATGGGGCAATTTTTTAAAAATCCATAATAATCTCTGTGTGTGTGTGTGTGTGAAACAAACAAGAGAGAGAGACTACCCAATATATTTATGCTGTGCTTGTCCATTTACAAAGCATATATATGAGCCAATTGATAATTTCCCTTGGATAACCTAAAAGCTGTATGGGCTGTCACATTTTTTTAACTGATGTGTAACGTTCAACTCTTGTGATAATTGCTCTGCTTGTTTAAATGGTAATACAATGCCTGGAATATTAGCGCCAAAGCCCTTCAGGTTTCTTTATGTAGGAACACTATAGATAGTTGACTAAATTAATTTTCTCACTAGTTTTTATTTTAAAAAATTTGTGTAGGTTGTATTAAGTTTAATTAAATTTTGTTTTACAGGCATTTACTTTCACCATCATTCTACACAGTGAATTCCAAAATGACAAATACATTTGCTCATTGTAATTACAATATATGAACTGTTTGGCAGAAGTGCTTCTGGGCATGAACATCATTCTTTGGATGTAGAACACTTGGGAGCAATTTCATGTTATTTACAGAGACACATAAGCTTATAGACTGTTCCCTACACATGCACATGGACACACATACACACAGAGAAGTCACTTAGCTATTAGGAAATTGCATGCAGAAGCAACGTGGAGTACTAGAAAGATCTTGGGTTTGAAGTCAGATAATTCTAGATTTCTAGTCCAGCGTGACCGTTTACTGGTTGTGTGCTCTAGCATCTGTTTCTTGTATTATAAAATGTAAAAAGGGTACCTACCTCATGGGGGTTCTATGGAGCATAAAAGTGGAATATAAATTTTCTTAGCAGAAAGCTTTCTACTTGGTGCTCAAGATATGGTACCTGATAATATTATATAATGCATATTCAATACTTGTATATAATATGCATTTAGTGCTTAATATATTCCAGACAGGCCAGGCGCGGTGGCTCAAGCCTGTAATCCCAGCACTTTGGGAGGCCAAGACGGGCAGATCACGAGGTCAGGAGATCAAGACCATCCTGGCT
>NW_012115155.1:7345566-7348367 GCF_000951035.1 Colobus angolensis palliatus | reverse complement strand
CCTCATGAGTCGGATAATATAAAAATTTTCTCTCTTTTACAGATGAGGTTGCTGAGACCCAAACAGGTTAAGTGACTTGCCTAGTTACATAGAGTGACCAAAAAAAAAAATACTGGGTGATCATGAATAGTCTTATCCCTAATTTTCCTCCTGAAGAAAACCTCATTCTGTTTTCTAACCGAAGGCAATTGGGCTAAAATCCAGACATCACCCCCAGGACTGTTATGAGAGCCTACAAGGTCTTTCTCTTAAGTCATTGGCTGATTGGCTGCCGAGGATTGGCTGCCATCCCAGAAGGAGACTCCACTGGGATGATGGAGCCCCTGTCTCTCTGAAGGCCAAATGGAGCTGAGCCTCCTCACCCACAATCTCTTTCACTGGACTGAAATGTGAGTAGAAAACAAACTTGCTGTTTATCTATGAAAACCTTATGATGTCTTCTCACAACATTCAGTGTCACCGATGTTGCCAAAAGTCAATGTAAGAGTCTGTTCACCGCCTCTTCTAAGAACAACCCTGATGAAATTATTGTAGACAAAATGTCTTGTTACCAGGGACCTTCTTTTTTACTCTTTCCAGACTTGGTATCCCAAATGTTCTTGTGTTGGCCCTAGTGTGACTGATGCTTCCAAATTTAGGTGCCCCCATACAAAAGAAGTAACCAGATATACTGGCAAGAGCCGTTTATATGATGCCCCTCCCTCCAAAACCTATTCCTCTTTTAAATAAACACCTTCTCCTTCTCTTTAAAAAATCACTCTGTAACTCCTGGCTTAAGTTACGACTTCTAGAAAACCATACTAAAATGGTCAGTAGTTCCTCTCATCTATCCAATGGCTTTTGAAAAATAATTCTATACATCATGGCTTGTCTTTTATAGAATAGTTTGAAAACTCCCTCTTTCTTCTTACTATAAAGATGCTGTATTCACCATCCAACACAACAATCTCTCAATTACTTGAATTTTTTCAATTTCAGAGGCCTTCGACTACTTCACTAATTAAATCTCAAATTCAAGTATCTTACTCTCTCCTACTACCTCATATCATTGGTAAGTATTTGGATCCATTCCTTCCACTCTGTTGTTTTCTAGGCCTCCTTCATGTCTCATCCACACCTCAAGTTTCATGAACTTTAGGTAAAAATGATTCTCAGTGCTGATACATATAGTGGAAAATATATATATATATTGGCTGAAACCCCACCTGTAGAGATTCTGATTCATTGATATGACATGAGTTCTGAGAATCTATCAATTAAAAATTTTTTTTTCTTTGTTTCAAATATGCAGCTACTGGTTAGACCCAATGTTCTGTTTTCCATATTCTTTTTTTGCGTGTGTGGAGGACGACAGAGTCTCCCTCTGTCGCCCAGGCTGGAGTGCAGTGGCACGATCTCAGCTCACTACAACCTCTGCCTCTCAGGTTGAAGCGATTCTCATGCCTCAGCCTCTGGAGTAGCTGGGATTACAGGTGCGTGCCACCATGCCCAGCTAATTTTTGTATTTTTAGTAGAGACAGGTTTTCACCATGTTGTTCACGCTGGTCTCGAACTCTTGACCTCAAGTGATCCACTTGCCTTGGCCTCTGAAAGTGCTGGGATTACATGTGTGAGCCACCACACCCAGCCTCCATATTCTTTCAATAAGTAGAAAGAATATTCAGTTCAGCTTAGGCTCCATGGCTCACCATTTTACCGATTTTGTCAATACTTTTAACTCCCCCACTTTAGCCATAAGTTTTCTTGTCTGGAAATACTCCAACCAGGATTATCTCATGATCCTCAGCTTCCTCACCAGCACCTGGGCTTGAGTGCTTCTGGAGCAAACTGAATGACCAGGAACACCATGCATGCCCATTGCATAGCCTGGCCTTCAACCACAGTTGGACCCTGACTTTCACATTCCACTTCTATGCTACGGTTCCAGCCCTGATTTGTCCAGGGCTTCTCCACTATATCTTTTGCCTCCTAGCCTCTTACTCTCAACACCAAGGAAAACATTCCTTCCTCTTGACCATGGTATAATCTGTGAAGGGAGAAAATGGATGTATACTCATTTTTCTATGTAGAACTAGAAACCCTCAAATAGTTTCAATATTGTTGCATACATTTTGTTTTACTTTGGCTTCTTCTTTCTGAGGGCATCGCCAAACATCACAAACACTATTGGGTATATGAATTTTTAAAGATAATTTTCAGACTTTTATTCCACCAAAAACAAAAACAAAAATTGCTAGAACATGGAACAAAACTCTGGTTATAAAACACTTTCCAATTTGCTCAAGGTGATTATTGTTAGTCATCAGGTCCGAATGTTCCATCAGGTGCCCCATTACAATTTCTGGCCTCTTTAAATCAAAGTCCTAGGTCACACAAATCATAAATGTTAGGTGGCAATGAAGAGGCTTCTTGTGCCGTGATCACTAAAAGTGTGTAAGTAATCTGTCTGAACTCTCAAGCAAACACCTAGGAAATTGTTTCTCTAGAGCTACCATTCTGCTCAGTCTATTCTAAAATGATGAATACATTTGTTCATTACAATATATGATCTGTTTGGCAGAAGTGTTTCTGGGTGTCAATGTCATTCTTTGGATGCAGAATGCTGGGGAGCAATATTTTACTATAGAGACATGTAAGAATATAGACTGTTTCCCACGTGTGCCTGTGATCACCTAGAATCATCTTCCTATGTTAAAGGTGACAGTACCTACATTGAAGACCTTCACTAGGAAAACAGAAAAGCTGAGAATTAGCCATTGGGCTTTACACAGAGTGATTTTTCAGGATTTTTTTTTTTTTTT
>NW_012115155.1:7338814-7344756 GCF_000951035.1 Colobus angolensis palliatus | reverse complement strand
CACCACTGCACTCCAGCCTGGGTGACAGAGCGAGATTCCATCTCAAAAAAAAAAAAAAAAAAATTAAATCAAACATATATGTATATAAATATTTGTTTATATAGATGTTATACATATATAAATATATATGTGTATATATATACACATATCTATATATGTGTTATACATCTATATATAGATGTTATACATATATATTAAGGCAGGGTCTCTCGTTGTTGGCGCTGATGATTTTGTGCCGTGCGTTTTGTATGTGTTGCTGTAGGGGGGGCTGTTCTCTGTGTTGCAGATGCTTAGCAGCACCACTGGCCTCTACCCATTAGATACCCATAGCACCTGCATCCCCAAGCATGATTATTAAAATTGTTTTCAGACACTACCACATGTCTCTGGGGAGACGAGAAGCCAAAACACCTCTCAGGTTTTTAACTGGACTAAGGAGTAAGAAATGTATGTTAGCCAGTGAGAAACAAACGAAGCCTTATGAACAAGAAAAACAGCTTTATAAAAAATACGGTGATGACATTTTTCTGGATATATTGCAAGTGAGAAGGATCAGCAGAGTAGTTCAGGTGTTGAACTGCAATAAGGCATAACATTTGAACTAAATGATGGCAGCCGGGAGAAAAGGAAAAGATGTTAGCAAGAAGAAAAGAGTTAGGGAAAACTGATTCAGCAGCATGATGACTGGACCTGAGGAGCGATGAAGAAGGACATAGCTTCTGTGACTTAGGCACTACGTTGAATATTATGTCATTCTTGCTCTCTTTGTTTTTGGAGGCAGATTTTATTGTGATTTCTTTCCTTCCATCTCTATGCAAGAACAAGCTGGATGTTTGTCCTTGGTGTGAAGGCA
The DNA here is from genome assembly GCF_000951035.1 of Colobus angolensis palliatus. NCBI lineage: Eukaryota > Metazoa > Chordata > Mammalia > Primates > Cercopithecidae > Colobus > Colobus angolensis. The sequence goes on along the minus strand of NW_012115155.1, from coordinate 7,343,903 downwards.
GAGCAAAAATGTGCAATGAGCTGATGGTGATTTGGAATTAGAGCGAAGTAAAATATGTAGAATAACTTTTAGGAAGTATATTACACACAGAGGCACTTGCTGAAGTGATGTGACCGCTATGGAGAGAAAGGTGGAAAATCAGGGAACATACCAAATGTAATAGGTAAAGGCCTCCACGTAGAGAGGAAGAAGTGAGAGAAGAAAAAAAAAATGTCAAGAGGATAAACAAAGACTTTGATTCAAGGGCAAAAGGAGAAAAGTTTCTAGTAGGGGTAAAATCAACTTGAATAATTCAGGGAGTTAAAGACCGTGAGAGCTGTAGGGGACCAAAAGATGTAGGGGTCCAAAAAATAAAAGTTCAGGTCATTAACGGAATGATGCTGAGGACAGATGTGAGTTATGGGATAATGGGTGATCACATGGAGGTGTAAGATGATTACTGTCAATATTTTGCCAGAATAAGAAAGATAAAGATGTTGAATGTTATCCTGAGAAGAAAGAAAGATCGATCAGGTATCCATTTTAATGAGGTAAGAGAGATCCGTGTGTATATGAGGAGTAAGTAACGAAAAAAAAGTTTGAAAACATCACAGATAAGCTCGACATATTATATATCTTGATTAGAATATGAACAGCTCCCTGTGTTTGTGTAAACACACATCAATGAACTACTTTCTGTTTCAATGGCTTTGAGCCATGCTGAGCCTTTTAAACCAATGCAACAAATATTGACACAATTGGATACTGTATCTATTTATGCCAAAAAGAAAGCTCAAACTTCACAAAGTTTGCCATTTTTTAACAAGTAAAAATAGACCTACAAAAGGAAAGAAAAACGAGGTTCTCAGTCAAAATCGTGAACAGAAGCACACCCACAAGAATCAATAATACTGCTGTATATAAACAGTGTTCCTGGGATGGCGAAACAGCTGGCAGATTTTTAGTGAACTTTATACCTTGGCCATTTGCTTTTCCTCAGACTTTTGCCATATTTTTTGTGAGAAGACTTCAATTTTCTCAGTCAAGACTGTTAACCACAGGGGCTGCAACATGGAAGTTGTGTGGGCTATGTTTACTCATTTTGTTTTAGAAATGCAAAATAATGCAAAGAGCCCATTTACTGCATTTGCCTAACACATTGTGAATAATTATTGAGAGTGGCTTTGGGTTCTGATAGAGAATGTAGGGGAGAGAACTAAAGTCTACATCAACCTACAAAGTCAGAATTTGGAGCTACCTCTAAGGATGAAATTTTTACAAGAAATTAGGATAGAAAGGCAAGGGCAAAGTCCTGATTATTTTCTTACTTATGTTCTTTCCTGAGGTAATGAGTGACAGTAAAATGTTCTCATTCAGAAAGAGACAATAGTTTTGCAATTTCAGAGGCGGCTTTGGGAATTCAGCGGAGGCTGGATTGGAGTGGCTCAGGATTTTGGCAGGGGTCCTTTGTTTACTACGTCTTTCCTGGAATTAAAGCACATATGTATATGACTGAGACATGACTGACATGCATGCTGATGCCTATGTAACGAGCCGGCATTTAATTTGTCTGCTTTGATCATGCTTTCATTACTTCTGTAGTTAGGCAGCATCATGTAATAGAATCAGACAAGTGTGCTTCAGATTAAACTTCAGCCCAATCATTAACCATGTGACTTTGGATAAATTCTATAATCTCCTTCTCACATTTCCTTCTTCTTTCTCTTCCTTTCTTCCATATTTGAAAATTCTGTTCTACTGTATTTATTTTATAATATTTATTTTAATTATTTAGGCATGTATATATCTTAAAGAATTAATTCTATAGAGATTAGTATAAAAACTAGCAGACTCCCACTTTTGTCACCCCAATTCCTATTTCCCAAAGCAATACATTTTCTTTCTGATTATTTTGATGTTTGTTTCTAAATATTTTTCTACTATTTATTCTTTTTATTCTAAAACTATTTTCTATTGGCATCCTCCATGAAATATGAAGACTTAGATTTGTGTATATCAATAATCTGCCTCTACCCACCCCTACACACACACACACACACACACACACACCGCTACCTATCTTCCACAATCCCCATTATGTCAATAGATTTGAATTGTAACTAAATGAAAATGCAGTGTTAACACTTCTGTGATTAAGTCACTGCAGCTATTCACAGTTGAGGCACATATACCCTGTTGACATTTTCTTTCTCATTTAATTGGTTTGGTTTTGCAGAAGTTAAGGTTTGTTGTTGTTTTGTATTTTTTAATCTGCCTAATTTTCTAGATAAACTTCTAATTAGCTCAACTCTCAGTCATCTCTCGTTTATGTAATTCTCCTGTATGTTCAGTCATAACTCCAAGCTTCTGATCTGCTCTAGTTTTGACAGAAAGTCTTTTATATACAACGCATAGGCATCATCCTAGATAAGACACATTCCAACAGAAACAGAATGGGAGCCACATATTAAGCTTAAAGTTCTAGTTACCACATTTAAAATTTAATTTCAGGGTGGGTGTGATGGCTCATGTCTGTAATCCTAGCACTTAGGGAGGCCAAGGCAGGAGGATCCCTTGAGCCCCGGAGTTCGAGACCAGCCTGGGCAACATAGGTAGACCATATCTCTCTAATAATAATAATAATAATAATAATAATAATAATAAATTTCATTAATATACTCTATTTAAACCAATATGTGCAAAATCTTTCAACCTGTAATCAATATAAGAGTTTGAGATAGTATGTAGATAGATAGATAGATAGATAGACAGACAGAGATAGACACAGACATACTTTGATGCACTAACTTTTGAAATCCATGGCATGTTTTATACTAAGAGGAAGGGTCAGCAACTTGTGTGTCAAAGCTGCTTGTCACTTGATTTTGCAACTACACTTTTACTAGGATACAGCCACTAGCATTTCTTACTGTCAGCGGCTGTTTTGTGTTGCTATGACAGAGTTGTCTGACCCATAAAACCTAAAATATTTACTATCTGGACTATTACAGAAAAAGTTTGCTGACCCTGATTAGAACACAGTTTGGACTAAACACATTTCGAGTGCCCAACAGCTATGAGTGCTGGCATATTGAACATCTCTTCTACGTAAATTTGGAAATTTTATTTTCCTCTCTGTTGATGTATAGTCCTGTATTCTACTTTCTTTCTTCCTTTTGTTTTTCTCTCACGTTTTGGCAGAGACTATCCTTTGGAATATATCTGGGAAAAGATAATGGGAAGTAAAACTGTATAGACCTTTATGTGTTGATTGTGCCCTCAAAATAAATCAGTATACTGGATAGGTATAGAATTCCAGATTGGAAGCCACTGTTCCAAGCTTAAACATAAGCTTCTTTGACTTTCAGGAGTGAAGATTGTTTTTGAAAATCTGAGACTCTTTTCTATTTTCTGATCCTTTGGATAAGACTCTGTGTGTGTGTGTTTCTTTCGGGTAGAAATTCTATAAGAATCTTCTTTTTTTTTTGGAGTATGCAGAGTTTTCACAATATTGAAGTAGATTTTCTATTTGGAAATGTTTATTAGAATTCCCTCTTTTAGTGTCACTACCTTGAGCTATATTCAAGCGTTCCTTCACCTCTCCTAACTTAAGTACCTGCTTGAATTTGGACTCCCTGGCCTGCCCTGTCCTTCCTTCCTTCCTTCTTTCCTTCCTCCTGAGTTGCTTCTGTTCTTTTTTCATTGCTAACTAAGACAAGAATACTCTGTGGTTTGTTAAGTTCCATACATCTGTCTGATTTGCAACTTAAAAATAAATTAGAGCTGCTGTCTCTTCTTTTATTTAATTGTATATTTATGCCTGTAAACAAATCTTTAAATTAATTCTCATGAAATTTTTGGGTAGATTATACGTGTTTAATTTACAAATGTAATAGAGAAATTTTTAATTGCCTTCTAAACCCTTGTTTTCTCATCTTTAAAGTGGGTATAATAATACCTTACACAGTTATGAAGATTAAAAACAAGATTTGCTTGGAATGATATCCGTGACCCAGAAACTCCGAAAGTGAACAACTTTATGTTAAACTTCTTAAGGACAAGACAGTAGAAACAAAATCAGATAATATCAGAAGAGAAAGAAGCATTATAGACTATTACACTTACCTTTCTCTTTTAAAATGTAACTACAAATTCATTTGTAATCTTCCTATACTTGCTCATCTCAGTCCTTCAGAAGACTGTTCATGGCACTATGCTCTTACTGGTTTATACCATGTCATATAGGTAGAACTCAGGCCAATTATGAAAGAAAAATTAAAAAAAAGTTTGATGAAGCTGGGAATTTAAAAAATAACCAAATTATTTAAATGAGACCTGTATTCTTCTATTTGCATAGTATTCAATATTTATCTTGTGTCAACATGTCTAATACCAAGTTTCTTCAATCATTGTTAATTCTTGATTTTTTCAGGTGCCGGAGTTGGGACAGGGTCAATGATGCAAGATTATGCTAGTTGGCGAAGTTCTCCAGTGTCTAAAATAATGGCTCAAAGTCTAAAATAAGTATACAGCTAGAAAAAGGGATATGAAGTGTGATTATAAACTGCACTGGAAAGATGAAGAAACCATCTGCCCTTGGAAAGACCAACAAGAAGTGCTGAGCAGTCAAGAAAATACAGAGAAGAAATTGAGGTTAAGCAAAGAGGGCAGAAACAGAATACAGAAACTGATGTCTTGCAGCTGGATTCAAGACAAATTTCACAAGTTCTTTAAGCCTGTCATGGATTGTGCTGCCTTGTTAAGAGAGGGCATTCCATTGGAGTTTGCCTCCCCTGCCCCTTCCATATTATTCACTGAGAAAAAAATTTAAATAGTACTGCATTTACTCATCTGTTCTGAATCTGGTCACATGCCTTCTTCAAATGTTATTGCCAGTCCTGCTCCTTCAAACTGGACCCATTTCAGCAGGTATTTACTAAATCTTCCCTAAACGGTCTTTCTTTACTACAAACTATCAGGTTAACTTTCAAACACCTCTTTGCAAGTATTGCCTGAGTAAATCCCCAAGGAACAACACATGGACTATCAAAAAAAGTTTTCACTCATTCTCATACAAGCTTTCTCAGCATTTTCATAATGAAGTTATCAT
>NW_012115155.1:7273475-7338514 GCF_000951035.1 Colobus angolensis palliatus | reverse complement strand
AGTGAAGTTCTCCAGTGTCTAAAATAATGGCTCAAAGTCTAAAATAAGTATAGAGCTAGAAAAGGGGACATGCAGTGTGATTATAAACTGCACTAGAAAGATGAAGAAACCATCTGCCCTTGGAAAGACCAACAAGAAGTGCTGAGCAGTCAAGAAAATACAGAGAAGAAATTGAGGTTATAGCAAAGAGGGCAGAGACAGAATACAGATACTGATGTCCTGCAGCTGGATTCAAGACAAATTTCACAAGTTCTTTAAGCCTGTCATGGATTGTGCTGCCTTGTTAAGAGAGGACATTCCATGGGAGTTTGCCTCCCCTGCCACTTCCATATTATTCACTGAGAAAAAATCTAAATAGTACTGCATTTACTCATCTGTTCTGAATCCGGTCACATGCCTTCTTCAAATGTTATTGCCAGTCCTGCTCCTTCAGACTGGACCCATTTCAGCAGGTATTTACTAAGTCTTCCCTAAACGGTCTTTCTTTACTACAAACTATCAGGTTAACTTTCAAACACCTCTTTGCAAGTATTGCCTAAGTAAATCCCCAAGGAACAACACATGGACTATCAAAAAAAGTTTTCACTCATTCTCATACAAGCTTTCTCAGCATTTTCATAATGAAGTTATCATTTCAACATTTGAAACAAATAAACAAAACTTCACAGATCTCCAGTATGAATGGATGACTTTCAGAGTATAACATATTTTATTGCAATGGTTAAGAATACGGCTCTGGATATTTATAGCCGGGCTTCATGTCCCACTCCACTATTTCCTAGGAATATGTCCACTGGCAAGCTGCTCAGTTTCTCTATATCTTGGTGTCTTAGTTCATTTCCTGACATTATAAAGGAATACCACAGACTGGGTAATTTATAAGAAAAAGTAACTCATTTGGCTCATGGTCCTGGAGGCTGGAAAGCTCAAGAGCGTAGCCCTGGCATCTGACCAAGGGCACGTGGAATGCACGGCATGGCAAGAGCAAGCATGCACAACAGGGAGGTGGGCAGGAATAAGCAAGAAAAAAAGGGGAGGGGGGGCAAATTCATTCATTTTATCAGAAATCCACTCCTGTGATAAGTAACCCACTCCTGTAATAACAGCATTAATACATTCACAAGAGCAGAACCCTCACAATGTAATCACCTCTTAAAGACCCCGCTTCAGAACACAGTTACTGGCAATTAAACTTCAACATGAGCCTTGGAAAAGACATTCAAACCATAACGCTCAGTCTTCTAATCTCTAAATACAGCAGAAGCTAGTTTATAAGGTTAAGAATTTCAGTAAAATACAAGAAACAATTTTTAAAGTTCCTGACTCATTGTATGTGATTAGTAAATGTTAGCTATTGTTTAGATTGAAAAGACGTGCATTGACAAAAAGGCAGCGTGAATTTGTATATTTACCACAGATATGTCTGCATATATTGTAAAAAAGGAAATAATGGCTTAAAAAGGTGGGAGATATTTATTCGGTGTGTAGATGATATTTGGGGTACATTTGAATTCGTAAGTAGGTTTAAATAGTTCTTTGGTCAATTGGGCTGTAGAAACCATGGGTCTAGCATGATTCAATTCGAGACCATTTAATTTGCTAATTATATCACTTATGAAATTAGTGTTTTAAAATAATTTTGGCATCCTGAAACCCTTTAAAAAATCTGATAAAATTTTTGGCTGTCTTCCCACCATTGAAATGCATGAAACAGAGTATATAAAACATTATGTATTCTGGGACTTTCATTAAAATAAGTTAATAGAGATGTAAAGCCTGAAAAATGTCTGGAACCTAGTCATTGCATTAAATGCTACACATAACTATTTTACTAATAGAAAAGAATACATCCCCAGACATTTTAAGGAATAAAACAGAAACTCAAGTTTGGCATTTAATGAAACTAGGTATTCCATGTGGGAAGAATCTGGCCAGGTACGGTGGCTCATACCTGTAATCCCAGCACTTTGGGAGGCTGAGGCGGGCAGATCACAAGGTCAAGAGATCGAGACCATCCTGGCCAACATGATGAAACCTCGTCTCTACTAAAAATACAAAAATTAGCTGGGCATGGTGGCACACACCTGTAGTCCCAGCTACTTGGGAGGCTGAGGCAGGAGAACCACTTGAACCTGGGAGGTGGAGGTTGCAGTGAGCTGAGATTGTGCTGTTGCACTCCAGCCTGGCAACAGAGTGAGGTTTTATCTAAATAAATAAATAATAAAAAGAAGAAGAAGAAGAATCTACTAAATCTGCCTCCACATCTACTGAGGATTCAATCAAAGAGTGGAGTGGAGAGACACATGCAATGACACCTGTTGCTGAAGAGCTCGGATACATAGAGAGACTAAGCACAGTTCACCAGAGTAGGCTGCTCGCCTTAAAGCTACATGTTCAAAGTTCCTGTTCAGTACAGTGACCATGGGATGTTTGCTCCAATAGTCCAATTTTTTTCCAACCCCATTGTACATGGTGAGGTAACAAAGGAGATAGACCTGAATGAAAATACACAGAGAAGCTATTTTAGCAGAAATCAACCTGCCAGTTAAAATTTTTTAAAAAAATGTAAAAGAGAGATTGCCATTCTGAGTAACCATATAGTTGTGGATCTCTATTGACTAGGAAGAAGAAAAGGCCAAATCAATGTGGACCTGAGAACTGCATATCTGTGGAGCTTGTATTGGGTCATTCTTGCACTACCATAAATAAATAGCTGAGACTGGGCAATTTATAAAGAAAAGAAGTGTAATAAACTCATGGTTCTGGAGGTTGTATAGGAAACATGGTGCCAGCATCTTCTTGCCTCTTGGGAGGCCTCAGGAAGCTTGCAGCCATTGCAGAAGGTGAAGAGGAACATGCACATCAAATGGAGAAAATTGGAACAAGAGAAAGAATGGCAGGGGTGGGGGGTTGGCACATTTTACAACCAGATCTTGTGAGAACTCACTCATCACTAAGAGGATGAGTTAGGCCGTTCATCAGAGATGTGTCCTCATGATCCAAACACCTTCCACCAGGCCCCACCTCCAGCACTGGGGGTTACAATTGAGCATGGGATTTGGGCTGGAACAAATATCCAAACCATATCAGAGATTCACTGTGATCTAGAAAAAAAACAAAAACAAACCAAAAAAAAACATCCTTCTGGCTTAGGATGCTTCTCTTCTCCATTCCTAAGAACCTGTTGCAACTAATTGATCCAAGAAAAATACATTTTATTCAAAGATAAGTAATACTAAAATAATTCAGCAATACAATGTACAAAGATACTAGGAAAAATACTAAAAGTAGGCTGAACATGGTGGCTCATGTGTGTAATTCTAGCAGTATAGAAGGCCGAGGTAGTAGGACTGTTTGAGGCCAGGAGTTTGAGACCAGCTGGGGCAACATAGAGAGACCCCAATTCTAAAACTGGAAACTAAAAAACTAGCCAGGCAAGGTCACACATGTCTGTAGTGCTTATCTGGGAGGCTGAAATGGGAGGATCGAGTCCAGGAACTTGAGATTACAGTGAAATATGATCCTATCACTGCACACTAGCCTGAATGAGAGAGAGAGGCCCTGTCTCTAAAAATAAAGAAATGAAAAAATGAATAAATAAAATACTAAAAGTAAACAGGTGGTGAGAACCAATACGATGAATTGCAGAGAAGAATACGCAGTGGGAAAAAAAAATCACCACAAAGCAGATAAAAGTGGTGACCACAAATAAACTCAAAGAAATCAATAATACAATGAGATAGAATCAGAGGCATTCAAATTTTTGAAGTATGTTACAAAAATAACAGCAAGAAATGATTCAGAAAATAACATATCAGTTAAAAAGTGAAAGATAAAAATAAAACACCACAGAAATTCTATGAGGTAGCATAAAGAAAAAGAAATCACTACTAAAATCAGGGAAATGGGGAATAGAATGGAGATTGAATAAGTAGGAAGAAATAAACAATTAAAAATGAATTAGGAGAATTAAAAAAGAATACATTTTCATTAGGAAAGAGAATGGAGATACAATATTTACATAATTATTGTCCTCTGGAAATAAAAGAGTCTAATTTGAAAAAAAACTAAATCAAAAATATAACTCCAGAAAATTTTCCAAGATATAAAGATGACTTAAACCTATGAATTAAAAGGTAACACCATTCTCCTAAAGAAATAAATACAAAAATGATCATTAACATAACCTGAAAAATCAATAGATTCTTACAAACTACTGAGGGGTGTTGAAGTCACAAATCCCAGTACCATCTGACTGTGCAAGGCCTTTGTAAAGGTAATTCAGTTAAAACAAGGCTGTTAGGGTGGGTCCTAATCCAATCTTCCTGGTGTTCTTATAAGAAAAGGAAATTGTACACACACAAGAGCCATCAGGGATTTGTGTACACAGAGGAAAGACCAAGCAATAAGGAGGTAAGAGGGTGGCCATCTGCAAATCTTCCTATTTAGGGAGCTCTCAGTGGAAACAAACCCTGTCAACCCCTTAACCTTGAACTTCCAGCTCCAGAACTGTGAGAAAATACATTTCTATTGTTCAAGACACTCAGTCTGTGGTATTTTGTATGGCAGCCTTAGCTAACTAATATAGAAGGACATAAGGCAAAATAAAATATCACACTATAGGTAAAACAAAACAAAGAAACGTAAAAACTTGAGGCGGGTTTTAGACTTCTACAGTAAAATTTGAATTTAGAGGATATTTCCATAATGCCTTTAAAGTCCTTTTGTCCCGAGTGATTCAGTAATTTTACAGCCGATCAAACTTCCACAACTCCAATGCTACAATTGAATACTTACGAATATGTGAGAATTTGCAAGGTATATTTTGCATGAGCCCTTTATTAAAAAAATGATAAAACATGATTTAACAGAAACACTACATGTCTAATTAACAGTGAAATCTCACTGTGAGAAATAAATTGGTGGAAATTTATAATCAAATCTAAACATTTTTTGTGAGATTTATTATTGCAGAACAAAATGAATACATTATAAACTACATTGATGTAGAAATAATGTGACTAATAATAGGTAGGAGAGAAAATAAGTGGGAATGCTGGGAATATTATAAAGTACAGTGGCTTTCTCAATTTTAGTAGTAGTGGTGTCAAAATATAATTTATAAAATATAAACCAAAGTTTAGAGATAGCGAGGTAAAATGTCAAAAACAAAAAACAAAAAATAATCAACTAAAATTCATTGTGAAGGTGAGAGGAGGAGGAAGGGGAAGTGTAGAAAATTATAAAGTATGTTGATCTAGTTCTTGCTCAGATAAGAAAATCAAGGGTTACTTTCTAAGGTAGAAGAGGAGTAGGTATATTATATAAAGCTGTGGTTACAATAGTAATGGTGGCCGGGCGTGGTGGCTCATGCCTGTAATCTCAGCACTTTGGGAGATCAAGGCAGGTGGATCACAAGGTTAGGAGTTTGAGACCCTGGCCAATGTGGTGAAACCTTTTCTCTACTAAAAATAGAAAACAATTAGCTGGGTGTGGTGGTGCAAGCCTATAATCCCAGCTACTCAGGAGGCTGGGACAGGAGAATTGCTTGAACCCAGAGGCAGAGGCTACAGTGAGCCGAGATTGCACCACTGCATCCCAGCCTGGGCAACACAGTGACACTCTGTGTCAAAAAAAAAGAAAAAAAAAAAAGTGATGGTTAGAGAAGCTTAAACTACAAGCATAAATTGTGAAAAATATATATTTACCTAAATGAAAAAGAAAACAGAAGATACACAGAAAAATAAGAAATAAAAGTAGCAAAATAACAGAGGCCAACAGGCACATAAAATATTAAATATGATGGTTATACATCTTTTTCTATAAAGGAACAGAAAGTATTTTTTTTTTTTTTTTTTTTTGAGATGGAGTCTCACTGTCGCCCAGCCTAGAGTGCAGTGGCACAATCTCAGCTCACTGCAACCTCTGCCTCCCGGGTTCAGCTGATTCTCTAGCCTCTCAGCCTCCCAAGTATTTGGGAATACAGGCATGCGCCACCATACGTGGCTAATTTTTGTATTTTTAGTAGAGACGGGGTTTCACCATGTTGGTCAGGCTGATCTTGAACTCTGGACCTCAAGTGATCTGACCACGTTGGCCTCCCAAAGTGCTGGAATTACAGGCATGAGTCACTGTGCCTGGCCAAGAGTAAATATTTTAAAAGTTGAAGATCATATGGTCTCACTTGCATATATTCAAGTCTTCCATCTTATCATAAAGGAAGCCATAGCAATACATAAATGAAAGGGTGTGAGCATATTTGATTTGGGGGCTATAGTTTTTTGACCCTTGATTTAATAGTGTGACTGGATTGGTTCATGAAGTAAAACACAGTTGAACACTGTATATAAGAGAAACTATAAAAAGGATATTTTTTACTTGTTTTTTTGGGGGTGTTTTCTGTTTTTTTTTTTCCTTTGATTTTCTTTTAAATGTTTATGATAAAGGAAAGAGCAAAGGCATCCTAATAATATATGTAATAAAGCAAAAATATTGCATTAGTATAACATTTGATTGAATTTAGGGCAAAAAGAAAATGTTAAAGAATAAAAATGTGTTTAATTTATAATGACAATTAACGGGTTATAAATGTCTCTATATCAAATAGCATATCATCCAAATCCACTAACTAAAAGTAGAGAAACCAAAAGGGGCACAGAGTTCCAGTAGAATTAGTAAACATTGGTCTATTTTTCAGTATATGACAGATGAACTCAGAAAACATATACAGATTACATAAACAAAACGCTATCAGTAAACTGAAAATTTATAATATTTTATACTTCCTACAAGCTAATAAATTGAACTGCCACCGTTTCCCAAATACTGGCAGAAGATACCCTTCTCCTACATCGGAGACAACATAAACATTAGCATATTGCAATAGTTCTTCTTCATCATCACAAAGCTCAATAAGACATAAATACAAAATCATTCACATATATACACAAGTGAAAGTGTGAAAAACAAGTCTTAAAAGCAGCAAGAGAAAAAATACTCATCCGATAGAGAAAAGTTCCAAAACAATTAAGAGCTTACTTCTCATCTGTAACAATGGAAGATGCAAAGCAGTGGAATGACATACGCAGAGTTTCGATACATGGGGTGTTAGCTGTCAATTAAGAATTTTACTTGCTTGACAACACTATTCTTCAAAAAATTAAAGTGAAACCAAGACATACTTAAATGAATAAAAAGTGGCAGCATATATTGCTAGCAAAACTGACTTATAAGAAAAAAATAAAGTCATTCACACAGACAAAAAATAGCACCACATGATAACTCAAATGTTAAAAATATCATAAAAATGTTATTTATATGTGATTATGTGAAAAACCACATAAATATATCTTCTCATTTCTTTTAATATCTTTAAAATACATAAAATTATATAAAGCAATATTTATAACAGTATTTTTAAATAATGGTTTTTAGGTCGTGATATATATGATAGGAAACATATTTGAATATCATAATATATAATATATTTATGTATATATTATATATATATTTATAAAGAGAAGGTAGAAAAACAGGTAGTAAAGATTTTATTTTATATTTTAATGGAATTACATTAGATTTAAAATAACTCGAAAACCAGTAAAATTTTCAAAAAATGAAGTGAGATATATATATATCACAAAGGAAGCAATAAAGTAGAGAAATGTAGGAACAATAAAAACAGAAGATATATACAAAATACATAACAAAATATGAAATGTAAATCCAAAGGAAAGTTAACTAAGAACCAATCAAACGTCAGGTGATATTTGACTGGGTGAAGCAACATTTAATTATATATTGCCCAGAAGTAAAAAAAAGTTAGGTTCAAATAAACAAACAAATTTTTATTTTAAAAGTATAAAATATATACTATAGAAACATAAATCATAACAGAAATAAAGGAGTTAGATTAATGTGAGATAAAATAGACTTAAAAAAAGAAGTATCACTACAGGCAAAGAAGAACTTTCCTTAAAAAAAAAAAAAAAAAAGCAATATATAAGGAAGACATAGCAAGGATAAATGGCCTTAGAGCAGACCCAAAATATATGAAACAATAATGGAAATGACTGAAAGAAGAAAGAGACACTTCAGGAGTAATCATTGAGGATTTCAGTACATTGTTAATTAATAATTAATAGAATGAGACAGAAATATAAGACTATAGCCTTGAAAAACACAGTCAACATGACATATATAGAATGCTCATCGCAATTAATGCAGAATATGCATTATTTTCAATCATACTTGGAACGCTTTCTAGTGCAAATCACACAATAGACCACACACAAAATAATAAAGTTAAAAATATTGAAGTCATACAAATTGTGCTTTCTGACCACAACAGACTGAAATTGCATATCAACTACAAAAAGAAATATGAGGACGTCCTAGCCAGAGCAATTAGAGAAGAGAAATAAGATAAGGGCTTCCAAATTTGAAAGGAAAATTCAAATTACCCTTGTTGGCAGATAACATGATCTTATATTTAGAAAAACTTAAAGACTACACCAAAAACTGTTAGAACTGATAAATGAATTAAGTAAAATTGCAGGATACAAAATCAACATACAAAAAAGAGTAGTGTGTCTATATGCTAACAGTGGTCAATCTGCAAAAGAAATCAAGAAAGCAATCTTATTTATAATAACTAATGAAATAAAATAAGACTTAGGAATAAATTCAACTAAAGAAGTGAAAGGTCTCTACAATGAAAACTAGAAAACACTGGTGAAAGCAATTAAAGAGAATACAAAAGAATGGAAAAATATGCTTAAGGGTCAGAAAAATTAAAATTGTTAAAATGTCTATACTACCAAAATGATCTAAAGATTCCATGCAATCCCTATCAAAATATGAATGACATTACTTAGATATTTTTTAATCCTAAAATTTGTATAGAATCACACACACAAATATACACACACACACACACACAAATAACCAATACAGTCCTAAGGGGAATGGGGGTAGGGAACTGGAGACCTCATATATACCTTTCTTTTATCCTCTCTTACTCTTTCTCTTTGTGATTATGTAATTTTTCTGTAGTAGTCTGTTTGATTCTGTGCTATTGATTTTTAGCGTATCTATTATAGCTTTTTGTTTTGTGGTTACCATGGGACTTAATCTAACTTAAACAATGGCCTGTTTTGTCCCATTCTAGGGAGCAATAAAAGTGAGGCACAAAAACTAAAACATTGCACTAGAACTAACTTGCCCTTCCATTATTTCCTGACCTGGGGGAAGAATTATAATGAGCACTTAAAATATAAACACTGCTCCAGAACTAAATTACTGCCTTGCTGTTGCTTCCTGTTCTGGGGAAGACTTACAGTGATCACTGGAACTTAAAGTTTTCCCAGAACTATATTGCTGCCTTGCCATTTTTTTTCTCAGTTTGGGAAATACTTAAGTGAGCATGGGGAATTAATCCTTACATTCCAGGTGTTTCAGTGTTAGGGGGAGGCTCCACAGGAGCACCTGGGCTTTGTGAAAAATCCAGGTACACATTCAGGCCCTCCCATGGATTGTGCCCTTTGCAGCACTGTGGCACTGGCCAGTCTTTTCAATGTTGCATCTCCACTAATTGAAGCTACAGAGCAACAGCCACAAACCACATGTCTATTGCTGTGGTTAGCACCTCTCTCTTTGTCCCAAGTTCACTTTGGGTGGCTTAGACCTCCTACCACTCCCGGTGGTTCCTGTGAGAGAATCAGAGAGGAATTCCCATGAAAATTCCTAGATTGGTGGGAAGACTGAACATCTACCTTCAATTCTCTCTTCTCCCCTCAGCAATCATGGGTCTAGGAAAATTATCTGTGAGTGTTATTATGCCAGCTTGGAGGAGTAGTAATGCAGTCTTGAATGACAGTTTCTCTATCTCGCAGTTTCTCTTGATTCTTTGGTCCCAGGAGCTTCTCCTAAGTTCTGGTAAGATTCTGGTCTTTGAATAGTTTTTAGTTGTATTTTTGTTAGGAGAATGTTGCCAGGGTATTTTCTATTCCGCTGTATTGCTGACATCAGTCCCCCAAAGACATTGAGTTCTTTACAGAAAAAAAAAAAAAACTGCAATGCCTGATACAGACTAAGATTTTAAAAAGATGCTACTTACTTCAGAAATTAAAATAGAAAACAGGGGCATAATTACCAACCTTCCAGATTATGAATAAAACACCAGCAAATTAGTCTAAAATTTTATAAAGTTGAAAATTACCAAAACTGACACAAGAGTAAAGATAAAACAGAATGAATTAATAATTATAAATATTCCTCCAAATAAAAGCCCAAATATTTAAAGATACTGTAATGCCAATCCTTCACACTTTCAGTTAACAAAGGATAAAGGACATTTTCTAAAACTATGAGGCAAGTATTAATCTGATACCAAAGTAAAAGTAAATTCAACATTGATCATAGATGAAGTCCATTTAGCATTGCTTATGAGTCAAGTCTAGTGCCAATAAATTATCTTTCTCAGTTTTTGTTTTTCTGGAAAGTCTTTATCTCTCCTTCATTTTTAAAGGACAGTTTTGCCAGGTGTAGTATTCTTGGTTGGCAGTTTTGTTTTGTTTGTTTTCTTTAAGCACTTTGAATATATCATTCTACTCCCTCCTGGGCTGCAAAGTTTCTACTGTGAAATCCACTGATAGTCTTATGAATGTTTTTTATATGTGAAAAGTTATTTTTATTTTTTCATCTTTGATTTTTAATTATTTATTTATTGTGTTTTATTATAGGCCTTTTCAGATTAACTCTATTTGGGATCTTTTAGGCTTCATAAATGGGAATCTGTATTTTTCTTTCCAGATTTCAGATGTTTTCAGTAATTACTTTTTAAGTAATCTTTCTACCTCTTTCTCTTTTTCTTCTAGGATCCCTTAATTTGTTTATTGGTTTGTTTGATGATGTTCTAGACCCAAATGCAAGAGCAAAAACTAAAAATATTCTAGGAAAAACATATATAAACGGTTATAACATTGGGTTTGACAGTTGTTCCCAAATAAAATACCAAGAGCATGATTCATAAAAGATAAAATAATAATAATTGACCCAGTTACATAATAATAAAAACCCATTTATATTTCAAAGGACATCAATAGAAAATGTAAAAACAAGTCATAGTCCCCCAAACTTGAGGAAAACATTTAAAAATTATATATATAACTTGTATCTAGAGTACATATATATGTATGTCTGTGTATATATACAGTAATATATATACAATGGGATACTTTCATTAATATATATTACATTTATATATTATAATGTATTATTATATTATAATGTATTATCATATATTATTATAATGTAATATGTATTATAATATTACATATATTAATGTATAATATTAATATATATACAATATATATACAATGGGATACTTTCATTAATTAAAAGGAACCAACTACTAATATATGCTATAATATAGATAAGTCTATATTATCTTATACGAATATCATAAATGAAATCAGTTAAACACAAAAAGCAACCTATTTTATGAACTCTTTATGTTAAATGTGCAGAAAAGGCAAATTTATAAAGACAAAAAACAAACAAACAAAAAACAGAACAATAGTTGCATAGAACTGGGAATGGGGTCAGAGTTTACTGCAAATGGTCATGAAGAAAATTCATTAGATAATGGACACTTTCTAAAACTGGATTGTTGTGATGAATGTAACATTCTATGAGCATATTAAAAATATTCAATTTTGCCCTTACAATGGATAAATTTTATATTTAAATTATACCTCTACAAAACTTTTAAAAATGTGTCAGAATGTCCATTAAAAAATTTTGTCAGAATGTCCATTAAAAATGTTTTTTAAATGTTCAAACTCAGCAAAAAGAGAAATACAAAAATTCAAACCTTCATTTAACATTCCATGTCATATCATTCAGAATGCAAATGTGTATATCAGACAATATCAACTCCTGGAAGAAAAGTGAAGAAAAGAAAACTCATATGCTGGTAAATGAGATTGTGATAGTACTCTTAAGAACAATATGGGAAACTTTGTAAAGTTAACAGTATGCAAACCTTAAAGCCCAGCAATTTTTCTTTTCCATGTGTACCTACTACCACGCTTCTTAAACTGTGCAGAGGAATTATCTTGTTTTTTATAATTAAAATTCTGATTTTGCAGAAGTGACAGCCTGAAATCATGCACCTATTCTCAATGACATCAATTTTGCACAGTTTTGTCTATAATGCACATACCTTAGGAGATGCATAGAAGAATCTTTGTCACAGCATTGTTGACTTTTAAAAAGTCAATAACTGGTAGGCTTATCAATAACTGAGTGAAAAATTAAACACATATGTTTATACAATGGATAATTATATAGCAATAAAATATTTTAAATGAAATGTGATACAGTGTAACAAACTAAACCCATACATATTAACACAAATGTATAAGATATAATGTTGAGAGAAAATAGTAAGTACCAGAAGAATAAGCATAGCTGTTTTTGACAAATATTTTAAATAACAAAGTGATAAAATATATTTGTTAGAAATAATTTAAATATCATAAATATGTAATAAAGAAAGAGGAAAACATGATTGAGAAACAGTTTATATAAAGCTTCAACTGCATTCATCTGCAATTATTGCTTTAGCTGGTGGTGAGGATAAACAATTGTTCAATGTATTTTTTAATGTACCATTTTGCTTTCAGTATTATAACACAAACAATTTTTAGAAATAAGAATAAATTTAATGAAATATATACCAAAGCTGTATAGGTAAAACACTATAATTCTGATCAGAGGAATAAAAGGAAAGAGAAGAAAAAGGCATATGCTCTCCTTAGGTATAATGTTTTCATAAAGTTTCAAATTTTTCCCAAATTCAACTATAAATGTAAATAATTCCTCAGAAAACTACCAACAGAAATTTTAAAGAACTAGATTAACTCTCTTTGATTAATATAAATAAAAGCTCACAAACTGCCAGAAGCATTCTGAAATAGAAGTGTTTTGAGTATAAATTGGACCTAGCTGATACCAAAAACTGTATAGCTATAATCATTTAAACTAGGGTGCTAATGTAGAAATAAACACATTAGAGGAACAGAATGGAAAGCATAGGAATATATCTAAATAAATATAGAAATTTAGTTTACAAAATTATAATGAAATGTTATCAGTCTAAAGATACTTTATTAAATAAACAGTGTAAAGACCACATCAGATATTTACAGTAGACATCCAGAAAATAAATTAATATAGCAGAATTAATTCTAGATGGAACAAACACTCAAAGATAAAAATAAATTGATAAAATGATTTAGGTAATAATAAGGTAAATTTTTTCTAATATTCTTTTAAATTATGACAGAAACTCAAAATTATTGATGATTGATATTCTAATTTTTAAAAAATTTCCGTATGTTTAAAAAAGACAAAGTCAAATAACAAATGAAAAATTGGGGTACCCTGGAAGACACGCTAGGTAATACCATTTAGGACATAGGCACAGGCAAAGATTTCATGATGAAGATGCCAAAAGCAATTGCAACCAAAGCAAAAATTGACAAATGAGATCCAGTTAAACTAAAGAGCTTTTGCACAGCAGAAGAAAGTATCGACAGAGGATTTTTTTTTTTTTTTTTTTTTTGCAAACTATGCATCTGACAAAGGTCTAATATCCAGCATCTGTAAGGAACATCAAATTTACAAAAAAAAAAAAAAAAACACACTTAAAAAAGTGGGCAAAGGGATGAACACTTGTCAAAAGAAGACATACATGTAGCCAACAAACATATGGAAAAAAGCTTAACATCACTGATCATTAGAGAAATGCAAATAAAAATCCCAATGAGATACCACCTCATATCAGCCATAATGCCTACTATTAAAAAGTCAAAATATAACATGCTGTTGAGGTTGTGGAGAAAAGAAAATGCTTCTACACTTCTGGTGGGAGTGTAAATTAGTTCAGCCATGGTGGAAGACAGTATGGCAATTCTGCAAAGACCTAAATATAGAAATACCAGCTGACCCAGTTATCCCATTACTGGGTGTCTACCCAAAGAAATATAAATTTTTCTATTAAAAAGACACATGCACAAATATGTTTATTGCAGCATTATTCACAATAGCAACGACACGGAATCAACTTAAATGTCCATCAGTGATATGCTGGATAAAGAAAATGTGACACATACACTCCATGAAATACTATGCAGCCATAAAAAGAATGAGATCATGTCCTCTGCAGGGATGTGGATGGAACTGGAGGCCATTACCCTTAGCAAACTAAGACAAAAATAGAAAACCGAATACGGCATGTTTTCACTTATAGGTGCGAGCTAAATGATGAGAACACATGGACACATGGTGGGGAACAACACACACTGCAGCCTTTGGAGAGGGGACAGTAGGAGGAGGGAGAGGATTAGGAGAAAATAAAGGTACTAGACTCAATACGTGGGTGATAAAATGATCTGTACAACAAACTCCCATGACACAAGTTTACCTATGTAACAAACCAGCACTTGGACCCCTGAATAACATTTGTTTAAATGTTGGGATAAATCTTTGCAATACATAGTACAGATCACTAGATTATGTCTTCAATAAATACATCTTTATAAATTAATACAACAATTTAATGAGACACAGAAAAATGGCAAAGAATGTGAGCAAACAGCTCAAACAATGAAATGCAATGTCTTGAATTGGCTAAAAAGGGGCACAGTGTCATTCAAAATAAAGAAGTGTTCACATTTAAATTACAATGGGATAACTTTATTTCAAGTGATAAAGTTCAAATATGTTTATAATACACTGTGTTGTTTGATAGAGAAACAGTAATTATCTTACTTTCTTAGAGAAAGTGTGAAACTCCTATTCTCTGTGATGACATTTTGGCAACATTCATCAACACTTAAAGTGCACATTAACATTTAATATCAACATTTCAAATGCACATTGAAGTACACAGCACCTGGATTTCTGTGACTATGTCGTGAAGATGTACTAGCACCCATGCAAAGTGACAAATGCACAGGTTTCATATAGAGTATGTGTATTAGCAAAAGATAGAAAACAACTTAGAATTCCATCAATAGTGGACTGGCATTGTAAATGTATATAATTCAGTATCAACTTTGCTTTGTTGCTGCTGCAACAAAGACTGAGAAGTCTGTATACGGATATACAAGAATTCTCGAGGTATATGATACTCAACAAAGATGAAAGAAAGAATAGAATAATGCTTATAATGTGCTACCATTGATTAAAAAATACATTATATATTTGATACACAGAAGATTCCTGGAAGGACACACAGGAGAACAATAGGAGGTGTTACTTGACAGGTGTTACTTAACAATAGGAGGTGTTAATTGGGTGGCCAAGGAGGATGAAAAGATACAAAAATTTCTTGGTATATCTATTAGAATAGCATTCATTTTATAACATGTTCATATATGACTTACTAAAAAAAATTACACAATATACAGAATGGGTGACAGAATGGGATTACTGGTTTTTCATGTTTGTCTGCAACTAGAAGACTAAGAAATAAAACAAGAGTTGCCAAATATTTCTACATTCCAAAGCAATATACTAGATAACTGATAGAGAAGGTGTTCAAAACCTGGCTCTTCCATTCTCATCCTTCATCTTCTTTCTCTCACCCTTCATCCACTGCAATGTTACATTCCATACAAAGGGGCTAAGGGATTGATCAGGAAGCTGAGAAGGCAGGAAGGTATTAGGTTTTTTACAAAGAGTTGATGATATTCTGTGGCCCCTGCATCTCCCACAATCCTTAAAAAAGAAGAGGAGTGATTTTCCTCACCTTCATACAGATGTGGGGAGCTTCAGGGGAACCCCTTCAGAGGGCTTTATCTTTGTCCCTGAAGTTTTCACAGTGTAAAGTCATATCATACTCATTGCTGAAGAAACTGACTTTTGAGAGGCTAGCTAAAGGGTCTGAGGAGGGTTGATGAACAAGTAGCATATCTAACAATTTTGGGCAAAGAATAATTTTGAAAAGAATCCCCAAAATGGGACTTCCTTGAAAGTTAACCTCAGTAGATATTGTCTGTCTGGTGAGGTAGGCTTTTGAGTATGGAAGCTCATGGGACACCATAATAGCCATCAGAAGGGAGGTAGAGAAGCTACACCTTGCAGGGAGTTCTGACAGAGAAATTTCTGGGACTGCCATGAGCCAAATAATCCACATTCCAAATTCACTGTGCTGAGCAGATTATATATGTCTGTTCCAATTTATCAATAGGGGCCAAAAAGGAAATAGAGAACCAAAAGAAGCACAGGAGATCCTGAGAAGCTGAGCAGGGGACAGTGAAGGATCTCAGAGGTTTACCATGGCAAGACGCCCTTACCACTTCAAGAGGCAATGAGAAGGGGCAGGGATATTGAGCCCAAGGGCTGGAGTTATCAAATAGTAGGTTGGTAGGAACCTCAGAGGGCCTATAAACAAGAGACAAGACCAAAGAAGAAATGCCACCTGAAACATTTCAGAAAGGGAAAGAAATGGCATAGCTTTTCTTTTTCTCTTGGTGGTAATCTTATTCCAGTGACTTCCATTGGTCAAGCCCAGCCAGAAGTTCACCTCTTGATGGGTATGCAACAAGCAAGGGCCAGCTGCCCTGAATCACAGAACAGAGAAGAAGGCTGAGAAATGTATCTGAGTGCAGTGGTGACCAAAACAACCGAAACAACAGCAATCAGAGACCTTCGATGTTCCTATCTTTTCTGTAGTACAAAATAGGGGAGAGAAGGATCACACCACAGAAACCAGAGAATAAACCAGCTATTCTCTTCCTCCTTCCTGTCACTCCCAATCACCCTCCCCGCACAAACACACACAGAGCCACTCCTCCCATCTTCCACTGGGAGAGGCTCATCTGTGTAAGATTTGACATCACAGCAACAATGGTCCAAATGTACCCCACACCGACCATCACTCAAACTACACTGAATACAGATTCTTTGTACCACCCAGACCAGTTCCATTCTCTAAACTGAATACAGTCACCAGCTATCATGGAATTTTTCCTAATGGAAGAACATAGAATTGGAATTATATGGATTCAAACTAAAATCTTGTTCTATTCCTGTTGATACCTGCAATCTCAATCGAGCTGCTTAACCTCTCAGAAATGAAATGTTTTCATGTGTTAAATGAGGATGGTCATACCAATAGTTTAGGCTGTTGTGGGATGAATGCCTTCACTTAGCGGTGGGTAGATGCCCACCAATATTATATATTGGTCTCATTTCCAGAGTTTTATTAATTAGAATGTTCTTAATCACCTCTCCATTTGTGAAAAGCTGGTCTCTTCAATAAAGCCCAACTTAAAATCTCCTTTTCAAGATTATATCTCTGTCAAAGAGAGGAATACTGTTTATCCATTTATCTCTTTCCATTGTATCCACTCCTTTGCAGTCACATGTAGTTATTTGAGATACGAAAGATGGGGGGCATGGAGGATGACCACTTGGGAGAGGATCATTCACATAGTGGACTCCAATTCATTCTGCCTTCTTCTGTGTATAATAATCACCATTCGCTGAGTGTTCACTGTTCACATTCTTGAGAAGCTCAGGACAAGAAGCCAGATGGCTTTGGTTCAAATCTTGGCTGTACTTCTTGGCAACGCAGGGACTTTGGGAGGATTATTTAACTTTTCTCTTCCGCAGTTGTGCCATCATCTACAAAATCAAAATAATGATAGTGGCCGGGCGCGGTGGCTCAAGCCTGTAATCCCAGCACTTTGGGAGGCCGAGACGGGCGGATCACGAGGTCAGGAGTTCGAGACCATCCTGGCTAACACGGTGAAACCCCGTCTCTACTAAAAAAATACAAAAAGCTAGCCGGGCGAGGTGGCGGCGCCTGTAGTCCCAGCTACTCGGGAGGCTGAGGCAGGAGAATGGCGTAAACCCGGGAGGCAGAGCTTGCAGTGAGCTGAGATCTGGCCACTGCATTCCAGCCCTGGGGACAGAGCGAGACTCCGTCTCAAAAAAAAAAAAAAAACAAAATAATGACAGTACCTACCTTATAGGATTATTGTGAAAAATTAGTTTATGTAAACTATCTAGTGTTGGATCTAAAGGCTTATTCATACCTCCAAAGGGTAACAACATCCAGTGTTATGCTTTGGAGGTATGAGTAAGCCTTTAGATCACTCAACAAGTAACTCATATTCATTCAGTTGTGGTTTGTTACTGGAAGAATTTTCTGCTATTTATTTATTTGTTTGTTTATTCATCCTTTCCTTTTTAAAGATTATTTCCCACCATATTTATTGCCACAGAGAATTCAGATGAACATGAAATTATCCAGATTCATTTCATCAAATATTTCTGATGGGCTGAATTGATTTTATAGGTGGCTTTTCTACAATAAATGATAGACATCCAAATAAAAATAAACACATGTGGCTGAATCGAATTTCATGAGAAAATGGAAATCTTATCTATGTGTCTGTATGTATTGAAAAACTACCTCTGCATATACAATCTTTGTATATATTTCCTCCTAATACAAGAAATTTTAGAAAATTTAAGTATTGACTAAGACTGACCTTTATTGTTTCACAGAAAATTAAAAAACTAAATTTATGTTTTAATGTTTGCAATTTTCTGCCATCTTTTCTTATAAAGGAATTTGGTCTTTGACTTCTCTCTCTAGCAGTGTCTATGTAGTCATGCCACATTCTGTCATTCTGTACAGTTGATAGTTTACAAAGGAGAAAAATAAATTATAAATGGGTCTACCCTGGCAGAGGCACCTGTTTCAGTGAGCAATCATGTCCAAGCTGATAGGTTCATAACCTCACATCTCTGAGACTTGGCACCCTCTTACCTTGCCAATGGGATGATTTTCAAATTAAACTTTCACACAGTCACCTTACAAGGAAGCCATGAGTTTGATTGTCTTGGTTTGTGTCTTTCAGGTATTCTAATGAACACCTGTCATTTTTAGATCAATGTAATTTAAAGCACTGTTTTTTATTTTCTTCTCCTCTCCCCTTTGCTAAATAAAGGTTATAGCACTACCCACTACCCAAAATGACTCCCCCACATACACTTATCCACTAGCAAGGCACATCCAGCCAGGCTGTTTTATATCCAATTTGTTTATCGTGATGAGAAATGAGGGAATCGTGGCAGAGATCATTAATTTTATAGCTTGTGTTTCAAAAAGTAGTTCCTGGGCTATTTACATCTCTTCATATTAACACCTGAGAAAATGAGTGTGCTGAAGACATAAACCTGAAAGCAAAGTGTGTTTACCGTCCCCCCCTAAATATAATTCATGGCTCAGAACAGATCTTTATGACTCATAATCAAATCTTTTCCTGGGGTTGCATTTGATGTTTGCTGCAGTGACACTGAATGTCTTTGGGTCTTTTGATTCAAAGACAATTAGCTGCCTGTTGGATTTTGAATTCAAGATAGAGTTATTGCAATTTATTTTGGCAGGGGGAATCACTCTTTAAATTAACTGGTATTAGTATCATGCATTGCAAAATATTATTAGTCCAGAAAAATGTAATAAAAAATATTTGGTGAGAGGAAGGTCTTATAGGAATCCCTGAGATTACGTGGTGTCAACTTACTGTCTTGATAGTTAAGGCAAATGAAATTTGATAGGTTGACCTAAACAAGGACAAAGGCTATTCTAACTCTAGCATCTATACAAAACCTGGCATAAAATATGCATTGAAACTTATTACATGATGAAATAATGTATACTATTTCCTTCCCTTATTTCTTATTTTTCTACTCTTCTAATGGCTAATCAATTAGAAGTATGTATAAACAAAGGCTGGGTTCATTTTCAGAGATGCTATGAAAGGGGACAGGCCAGCCTGGTGCATTGCTTCAAGCCTGTAATCTCAGCACTTTGGAAGGCTGAGGTGGGAGGATCACCTGAGGTTAGGAGCTCGAGACTAGTCTGGCCAACATGGTGAAACCCCATCTCTACTAAAACTACAAAAATTAGCTGGGCATGGTGGCCCATGCATGTAATTCTAGCTACTCAGGAGGCTGAGGCAGGAGAATCGCTTGAACCTGGGAGGCAGAGGTTGCAGTGAGCTGAAATCCCACCACTGCACTCCAGCCTGGGTGGCAGAGTGAGACTCTGTCTCAAAGGGGGGAAAAAAAAAGAAAGGGGACAGGCCTTGAGCAAAAGCTCTGACCAGATCTTCTCTAAGGCGAATCATCTTAAATTCTGACCTGCACACCTGGGCCTGCCTACACCACTGCAGCAGAAATTAATTTTAAAAAAATATTTATAGATCTATTACTATATGCTCTATTCAGAAAGACTGAAGTGTAATTTAGGGCTACACATGTTATTATCTTCTTTCCATTCTTTGCTTAAGATGCAAACCAACCCCCCCAAAGTTTAGTGAAATTATATAGAAAATACACAAAGGACAATAAGTAACAGAAAAAAGGAGGTGAAGGGCACCAGTGTTTTTGATGACATTCTGGAAGACAGAAAGAGAATAGGACCTTCCAATTGTGCTAAAATCTCAGCCCAGAGAAGCTACAGGAAATCGGGAGCTGGGGCTATTCTTCCCATTAACGGAGACTCTCTTTGAGATTGGTGGGAAGAGAAATTCAGAGCAGAAACACTGCAAAAGATCAGGAGGATTCATTAATCAGAACTGTCATATTACCTCTTCCTGAATCCTCCCCATGCACAGATACAGGCACCAGAGAATAGATTCTCATCCAAAAGGAGAGGATCCCCATCCAGTAGTGTTTTATTATCTGCCTCGGAAGAGCCAGAACTCCTAGTTTGTACCTAACATCAGGACTTAGTCTTTAAATCTATGGAGTGGAAGTGGGGTAGAAAATCTCATACTTATCTTGCTTCTAAACAAACAGACCATCCACACACACAAGCTTACAATGAGCCCCTTACCCTCTTCAAAACCAGAAACCTGTGGTTGGAGAGACAGACCAAAGAACAGAGGAAACCCATGATGGCTTCTTATGCTAAACGACATTTGCCTTAATCCATAACTATAGATGAATAGGCAAGACACCATGAGATATTTAAGAAAATCAACTGCAAGAAGAGCAAAATCAAAATGAAAATTTCAGGAAAAAATTCACGTATCCAGATAATCAAAATAAGTATTTGAGAGGATAAAAAGAACTTAACAACAAAAAAGGTGTTTTTTTTTTAAAGGCATTTTTTTCCAGAAGGGAAAAAAATATATTATTTATTCATTAATAAATATTTCCCAGGCACTTGCTATGAGGCTAGGAGCAAGGCTCTGTTGAAATAGAGACGGTATACCATAGAAAGCAAGATAGATGATGTTCTGCCTTCATGAAGCTTACATTCTAGTGGGAACAGCAGATATTAAGGAGATTAGCAAGATAAAGATAATTTCAGGTAGCAGTAGTACTAAGAAGTTAATTAAGCAGGTTAAAGAAGAAAAAAGAGTCGTCAGCAACAAAATTGACTTTGCTGAATGCAACAGAAAACAAATGCAAATGACAGCATCTCAAGGAATCCTGGAGAATCAAGCATTTACAGTGACCAAAATCAAGCCATAAAACTGGTGCAGTGAAGGAGGCCCATGCTGTTACCACATGGTGTTGTCTACGTTATCATGTACGTTTATCACCAGAAATCCCTGGCAATCACGCAACTGCTGCTTTGAGACAGTGCATGCAGCTGCTTCCTCTGTCAAGCAAACTGGGGAGCCCCACCTTTAGTCATATTACCAGCTTCCAACTTAAGATGAGTGCACCTTAAGTTCCTAGCAACTAGGAAAAGGCTGTAACAGTTGGCATGTGGCATTTTTTGTTCTATAGTGTGAGGCAGCCTCTGATTTTTTTTTTAGACAATCTTGCTCTGTCGCCCAGGCTAGAGTACAGTGCTGTGATCTCAGCTCACTACTACCTCCCCCTCCCCAGTTCAAGCTGCCTCCCTAGTTCAAGCAATTCTCCTGCCTCAGCTTTCTGAGTAACTGGGACTACAGGTGCCCACCACCACACCTGGCTAATTTTTTTTTTTTTTTTTTTAGTAGACATGAGGTTATACCTTGTTAGCCAGGCTGGTCTCGAACTCCTGACCTCAAGTGATCCACCCACCAAGTTCTGGGATTACAGGCATGAGCCACCACACCCAGCTAGCCTCTGATTCTTCAGTGGAGGTTTCCTGAGACACAGGAAGGAATTTAAGAGCGTGGGCTACCAAATCAAATGACCAACATTCATCCAGTGTAAAAAGGATCAGACTGCAATTCTAGGGCATCTTTTGAGGATTTTGTTTCTTCATCTCAAAAATTAAAGGGTATAATTCAATTCAATTATTGCTGAAGTCACTTACCTCCTTAAATTCTAAGATTCACTGATTCAAAGAGAAAAGACAAGGTAAAACAGTTCAAATAGATGTTCAACAAGTAGACAGTTGGGGCAAAATGGGAAGATCATTTTTTGGGTCAAAAAGAAATTCAGTGCAGTCTTCATATGGAGAATAAGAGGATGTAGATGTACAAAAGAGAAAGAGAGAAAGAGCAGGGGACTAGAGCAAGAGAAGGAAAGAATAGAGTTCACAGAGAAGCTGACTCATGCATTTACGAGACAGCTGAATTATTCTGCTTGGTAATATGAATCAGTTGAACTAACTTATACAAGAAGAAAACTATAGACAGGCCTTAGCTTCACACTCATGACAGAGGGAGTTTGTTCAGCACGTGAAACTTGTGATACTGAGTGTCTTACCTGAGGTGGTAAAAGATTAAGAATGTATAAAAGGAATATCACTCATTCATTCAGCAAACATTTTTCCCACCTCCTGCATTTATGAAAATGAAATGTATACTCTGCTTCAAGGACTCGCAGACTAGATATACTAACAATAGTATTAGTATGGCAAATGTCATAAAACCAGTAAACATATTATCTCAGAGAACAGAAAAATGGTAGCTAACAGTTTGGGAAGAACATATTGTATATATATAAAAATATATATAATGTGTATATATTATATATACATTATATAAATGTATACAAAATATATAAATGTATACATAATATACAAATAGATAATATATAAATGTATATATAATATATAATGTATATATAATATATAAATGTATAAATGTGTATATATAAAATATATATACACACACTGTAAATATTTCAAATACACACAGACACACACAAACACGTACACACATATTTCCAAAGATTAAGTTGCATTTCTAAAGAAAAAAGACTTTACCAGGATGATAAAGAGAGCATGGCTATTCCAGAAAAAAAGAGAACGTATGATCCGAGGAAAACACTGAAACAGGAAAGTCTGTGACTTTTTCGAGGTCGGTGTAATTGAGATGGTGCTTTCTTGCAGAGAAAAACACCCGGAGATAGGATTTATCCACCTCACATTGGACATTGTGTGTCAAGCTAAGTTGCTTAGGTTACATTCTGAAAATGACAAAGTGACACAGGAGAATCTGGGACAAGAAAATAACAAAGTCAGAGCTGCCAAGCAGTTTGGAGGTTAGAAGCAAGAGAACACATGAGAAAATGATTTTAACAAAATAGAAACGAAACAATGTTTGTTGGGTCCAAGGAAAGATGGTGGAGATGGAAACAATGGCATGATGGGTTCAAGAGAATTTATAGACCACAGAAAATGACAAGGATGTGAAGAGATGCACAGGCTAAGTAGCTCAATTTAGCCATTCCACAGTGTATAGGTACTTCAGAACAACATGTTGTATGTGACAAATATATACAGTATTTGCCAATTAAAATAAAGCAATAAAGAGAGCAAATACGGAAGATCTGTTCAGAGAAGGCAGAGAAGTAGAATCCTGAGGATAGTTTTCCCAATCCCTACCAATAACTTTCAATCCAAGAAGAAGGAAAAGAAAATATATGTGTATTTCTGTGTGTGTACAGACACGTATGCATATATAGTATATAGACACAAAGTTATGGAAAAGCAAAAGAGAGTATATCGTTACTTCAGATGTGTTTTGTGATCGATACCCTGAGTGCCACATTTAATAATGGTAAATGGTAGCATTTTTATGAGGCTAAATATTCAATAAACATTTGCTTTATGGAAATAATACAATTTGTATTGAATCTTTAAAAACAGTTAATATTTAACTCCCCAGAAAAAATGAGAGGCCAGGTTTTCAGCTGTAGAGAACAAATTGATGTGTAAGTTTTGTATGAGTCTGATTTGAGCTGGGGTGGTGAGAGACGATGCCATCTAAATAAGCAAACTAAACAGTTAATGCTAAGGAAGTTAAAAGAATCAGATATCCAGAAGAGTCATTGTTTTGGTCCATGGATCACTGTGGTAGAAGGAATTCAAAGATGGTTGGCTTAAGAAATAATTTGGAGACAGAGTGGCGCCACATGAGATAAATACACTGGCCTGTGTTGGAGAGGAGGCTGGCTGTTAGTGGTTAGAAGAAAATGGAGACAGAGCCCAGGAACTGAGAGGGTTGAGACAGTCCCTGGGAGCAGGAGAGATGGAAGAGATGTGTTGATCATGGAGCCAAAGTCCAACAGAAAGACAAAACAGAAAGGTCATTTCAGACAGCAGGATTATCCTGTGTAAAGGCAGGCAAGAACACAGTGGCAAGGCATGTTCAGAGAACTAGAACTGGACATGTCCAAATGACAGGATGTGCGTGTATGTGTACACATTTGATTTTGGGTTTGGGATGCTGAGAAGATGGTATCAATCATGTTTGCAGAAGAATGTAGTGGGTGGAAAAGGCACACGGTTAGAGAAACACAAAAGGTACATTTTACAAGACCTGATGTAGAATATCATGGAGCCTGAAGCCTGAGATTTAATAAAATGGTGTCATTAAAAAGGTCTATGATAAGATTGCCAATTTTGAGAAATACATCATTATAACGGAGAATGAAGGGAGGTAGGAAGAGACAGAATGATACCGTAAGTTATAAGTTATTCCAGTGGTTATCAGCATTTATTGCGTATATGAAATTCACCTGGGGATATTGTTGAAGCTCAGATTCTGATTCAGAGAACCTCACTGCATCCTGAGTTTCTGCATTTGTAACATTTCTAACATCAGAAGATACAAGGCTGCTGGCCTATGAGCAGCACTTGGAATAGAAAGGAGTAAAAGATAATTTGTCTGACCCTGGTGAAATGGTGAGAGCCTGAATTATACATGGTAGCTGTTGCCATATACCTTTGTAGTGTCTTAACTAGGTATTTTCCTGATTAGTTGTAATACTGATATGTAACATGCATGAATTTCTAGTATTAACTGCTATAGCCACTTAATGTTCCCACAAGCCTGTGTCCTCTAGGTTTTCTCTTGTGTATGAATCAAGGACACATTCTATTGCCATGCTTCCTTATATCAACACATCTTGTTTCATTTACAGGTGAGTTCTGAATGAAGTTGTATGTCCAACTGATGCAGCTTTTGTAATACTCATGGAAGGAAGTCTATACTTCAAGCTGGAGAGGCTGTGCATATTAAATGTGTTCTTTTGCAATGTACACTGAAACACTGATTAATGAGGCTTCTGTTTCCTCTCTTCTCAAACCAGTTTGGGGATCTATACTTGTCAGTGCGAGGGGCTTTCTTATGTTCTATCTGCTTCCTATGACATGTGCATATTATTCATTTTGGTCATTGGCTTTGGGCTAAAGAGCGGCTGAGCCTTCATTTCCTAAACAGAACGAAAGTGAAAGAAGACCTGTACGCTTTTATTTTTGTAAATTTGGTCAAGCTGTTTGAAAGTCAATCTTCTTTCATTATCTGACAGCAACTGTATATGATATGCAAAAATAATTGATCTATACAAGTTTTAGTTGCAAAATGTTTTATTGTCCCACTTACGGCTTTGATTTTTACCTAACTGGTGTTTATCCTTTCTCATCTCCTGGACCCATTCTTAGTCTTACCTAACTTTCCTTTTTTTCTGAAAATACTATCCAAGTTTCTCCTAAGAAAACACATTAGTCTATTAAGTAAAAAGAAGAAATGAAGTGAAATATTTCTCTGTAAATTAAAAAAAAAAATCCACTGGTCCACTGTCTAAAACTATGGCAGGTCAAATATTTTACGTTCTTCATAAGCTAAGAAGTTAGCCTGCTGTATTTTCAGGGGCCTAAGAGAAGAAACCAAGACTCCTAGGTGAGAGGCAAAAGACATATACTCATAGCACAAAATATTTGCACAGGCTTCAGGTGCATGTTGGTTTCTCTTGTCACTCCATCCCCAGTCCCACAGGGACAAACAGGGAGAAAGACACTGCCCATGCAGCAAGTGTGTGTCACTGCTGAGAAACTGGGCCTTAAGGAACCCGGATCTTTTATAATGGGCTGCAAGCAAAGTTGCCAAACTTTCACTCTGGAGGGAAATACAATCCTTATTATACTGGACAGTAACCCAACCTGTCCTCTCTTCTAAAGGGAGACACTATCTCTATCTTCCAAAGCTGCTGAATCTGTGATCATCCTTGACAAGACAGTCCAGAACAAAAAAGCTGTCCGTGCCTCCACTCACGAGAGGTGTATAAATGTGACAGACCCATGGAAAATTGTCTCCCACAGCTATTACCTGACTTCTGTAATTTAAGATGTAAGGCCTCAATACCAACTTCACAAATGTAATGGATTTTTTAAAATTTCATTTTGATCAGCTAACACAATGAAAAGTTACCATTATATTTCTCAAAGAAGGCAGCAAGAAAAGGCCTTCGGGGGTTGAAAAATCATGAATTTAGTTATGGCTCAACTACGTCTAGATGAATTACTTTGGACAATATATATTACCTGTCTAAATCTCAGGTACCAGGACCTTGAAGAAGGGACAATGACACCTTCGTAGTATGAATCTCTTAGCCCAATGCCAGAAATATTGCAGGCACTCACTAAGTGTGTTTGCCTCTCACATCCTTCTTCCCAGCATTCACTCTGAGAGTCTACTCCTATCAATAAAGGTATCCCAGTCTTCTCCCTCAATTCTAAGTAGTTGTGGAAAGAGCTCACTGTCTGCAATATACTTGTGCTTTATTCTCTGAGTAATCCAAGAAGAAAAGAAGACATAATCTGAGACAGTCTTGTTAGAGAGACAAAAAGCAGACACACTGGACTGCAAATCTTACTACAAATTCTAAGAAAACAATTGTTACAATGATACAATTTGATTAGTTAGGGTTATCCTCAGGCATATGGCATAGCAGCTGGAAAAGAACACAAATGCTGGAGTCATGCTTGCCTGAAACTCAACTCTGTTGCTTAGTTTATATGCCTGTAATGTTATCAGACCACAGAGTTTTCCATTTTCTGTATATGAAATGGGCTTTAAAATAGGTATCTATGTTATTGTAGGGATTAAATGAGATCACATGGGTGAAGTACCTAACACACCAAATGACAGATGCACAAAAACGGAAGTCTCCTTTTCTTATTTTCTCCCCTCTATCATTTGTATCACAAAGTTTATTTAACTTAATATTTGGTGACTCTCTGATCACATTTGAGAAAGGCTTCACGTGACCTCTCTCTTCTTTCAATTACTATCTTACTTTTTTCTTTCCCTAATTTCTGGAATTCTCAAGTGAGTGACCTTATATTCATCACTTTTTACCAAGTTTTCTTAAACAGGGGCTCCCTGCCAACCATAATCCCGCGATAAATCAGTACAAATCTAGTGTCAAATCACACACCCTGGCCATTCTCTCAAGCGTGTTTCCTGTCATACTTTGTGATGAGTTATATTTTCCAAAAATGGTCACAGACATATTTGCAGCCCTCCATATCCTTTCAGAACCTTACCACTCCCACCAAGAGGTAGAGTCTGTTTCTCCTCCCTCTGAGCAGACCTGTAACGGCTCTGACATGTAGAACATGACAGAAACCATGCCATGGGACTTCCGAGGCCAGGCCATAAAATGAATGCAGCTTCTTCCTGGCTCTTTCTCTGTCTTAACATGCTTGTCTTTGAGTCCGGCCACCCTGCAGTGAAGAGACTGAGCCATAGGATGAGGCTGTGTGTGGTGTTCCAGCCTTGTAGCCCCACTGAATTCCAGCAGACAGCCACCATCGGCCACCAGATGTGGGTGAGCAGCCTTAGGGAGATTCCTGCTTTTAGCTACTGTGTCCTTCAAGCCTTTGCATCTTCCTAGTGGAGGCTCCAAACCTTGTGGAAGAGAGACAGTCTGTCTCCACTGTGCCTTATCTGCATTGCTGACTCACGACTCTACAAATGTCATAAATGCTTTATGTCACAGATTTTAAGATAATTTATTTCTCAGACCTGGTAACTCGAACATATTCCTTACCAACCATTCCTTCTGAAAATTCTCCCCTATTTAAGGGCTAAAACACTTTAATGTTCTAGGCTTTTACCCTGATCCTATTATAAACCCTCTTTTGTTCTAGTTTGTCTTTCTGCCCTGTGATGATCCCAAGATTTCCTCCCTAAATCTTTCTCTCAGCCCTACGGCATCCCTTGTTGAGAATGCAGGTTCATGCTAAGTGTTTTGAAGCCTCTGTCTCAGACCCGCAACAATGGTGACACAAGCAAGGCTCCTAAGGAACAAGGTTTAAGGAGGCTGTCACAATCAGGATCACACAAGTCCCTCCTCAAATTTGTATCGCAGTTGCTTCACTTGCCTCCTCTGAACTCTACCTTCTGTCTCTGGATGTATTTCGACCAAAATCTCAGCCCTGCCTCTGGCTTAGTGATAGAAAGAACAGGCTCATGAGTTTGTCTGTATTAGAATCCCAAGTCTGCCACTAACAAGCTGTGTCATAGTAGGGGGTTATTTTAACTCTAAACATTTTAGTTTTGTCCTCTATTAGATGAAAATAGTATTATGCATATTTTAGGACTAATGCAGAGAAAAAACGAATGAATAAAAATAGTTTACAACAATGCCTGTAACATAAACTATTGATAAACATTAGCTATTCTCATCCTCTATTATAATTGTTACATGCCTCCTCATCACAATCATTTCCACGAGTGCAAAATAGGACTCACAGTCAAAGTCTAAAATTACATATCTTCAAAGTCTCTGCACTCCAGATGATGGTACCAACATGACTGAAGTCACTTAGGCCCAAATGTAAACTAACCTTTGAGCTGTTGTTTCCCTTCAGCCAATTTTGCTGATTTTGCTTTACCCCTATAGCTTTCACTCATCTCTCTTCTTCATCTGGTGTTTAGCCTTCAGGTATTTAATACAATCTTGATTGTATAAAAATGATCATTTATGTACATTTTACCAGATTCTCAGTTGGACTGCCAGCCTCACCACTCCCCCCAGAAAACGTTCCAAAGAGCATCTTCATGGCCGTGTGTGTCACCACCTCTGGCTGTTGTGCATTGCCTCATACTTTCTAGCTGACTTATTTTTCTACATCCTTTGTCCTGCATGTCAATCTTATTATGAAAAATCAGCCTGGGCCCCCTATTTTCTATCACAGCAATCTACACATCCCAAGCTTACTATCAAAGCTATCCAAAAAATATGTGTGATTAACTTAACTGACCTCATTTTACCCAATTTGCTTCTTTCTCTATAGGTATAAGATATATTTTCCTCTCTCAGGTAATGTTGTGTAAAGATACATTCTTCTGAGATTCTATAAAAATTAGCAAATAAGATGCAAATTGATGTGACTAGACCACACAATCACAGAATCATTGAAAAATTTATCGAAGGCATGAAAAACATCATCAAAGGCTTGATGTTGTTTTCTGGCCAGGTTTTATCTAAAACCATACCTATTAATAAAATTATTTATAATTACTGTATCTTTTCTTAATTTATATTAAATTTTATCTCAATTTTCTACAAGATTCAAATTTCCTCCTTCACATTTAGTTTAAAGTTATGAATAAAATGATGCTGAATTTGATAATTTTTTAATTTTTTAATGCATCTTGAAGCACTAAAAAATCCTGTGCTATTGTTATGACTTACATGGGCTTCTCAATTTTGATTCTATAATCACAAGCAAAAACTAAACAAGACCATCTTCCAAGTAAACTATAGTTTTTTCTAACTGACAGATGGAGAAATTTAAATTGAGACGATTGTTTTGGTAGACAAATCAGTGAATTGTAGAAAAAAAGATTTAAAATATGCTGGAAAAAGAAAAAATCTTTCAGGGGCCGGGCGCAGTGGCTCACGCCTGTAATCCCAGCACTTTGGGAGGCTGAGGTGGGTGGATCACAAGATCAGGAGATCGAGACCATCCTGGCTAACACAGTGAAACCCCGTCTCTACTGAAAACACACACACACACACACACACAAAAATTAGCTGGGCGTAGTGGTGGGCACCTGTAGTCCCAGCTACTCGGGAGGCTGAGGTGGGAGAATGGGGTGAACCTGGGAAGTGGAGCTTGCAGTGAGCCAAGATCACGCCACTGCACTCCAGCCTGGGCGACAGAGTGAGACTCCATCTCAAAAAAAAAAAAAAAAAAAAGAAAAGAAAAGAAAAGAAAAAAGAAAAAAATATTTCATTGAACGCTATCCTTTTGATTTATTAAAGAAGATGAAATAAATCATAATCTTGAAGGGAGAAATTTCAACAGTCTATCTTTTGCAAGTAAACCTGTCATTCCTCTAGGTATTGAGCAGTTGATAATGAAAACTGTGACCAATACATTGATACATCACAGATGAGAGTTTCCTATGAAGCTAAGCAGGAAATGAGTGACTGAGTATCTTGACAGGCTATGACCAATGCATTTCTCAAGCCACTGTATTTGCATCTGAAACCTCTCAAATGTGAAAAGCAAATAAATAAATACATATTTTGTAAAAAAAAAAAAAAAAAAAGTAAAATAATTCTATTAGGGTACTTCCCTTCAAGCTGTAGAAACAGCTGCTGACCTTCACCATTATTTAATGTCAACCATCAGAGCTATTAACAGAAACAAAATATAAGAGAAAATGAGTATGTTTCAAGAATGTGGTGCATTTATGATGAAGAAAATGCATATTACTATAGATCAAACTCATCCCTAACTTTGTTTCATTAATATTAACAACAGACAAAAGATAAAGAGTCTTAATTCTGTTAGGTAATTGGAAACCATGAATTCAGCCTGGATTTTATTTGAAGCATTGTTTCATGGATTGAAGAATGACCAACTTGCTAGATCTAAAGTCAGGTGATAAATGGAAGCTAGTAGGCTTTCCTGTGAGGTGCTATGCGGCTGAGAGTTAGGTCGCATTTAATTTGTCATTGTTATTAATGATATGAAAAACAGGATAAACAACAGATAAATGAGCAGGAAGACTGGAAAGTGTTGTATGCCAGGGCAATACAGTGATGAGGCCCAAGGCAAGCTGAAAATCTACCATGCACCCAAAAGATGACAAATCACCATTTAAACCAGAAAGCAAGAAAATACACACAAAAGCCAATAAAACACATAAATTCAGGGAAAATGACAATAAAAGCATCAAGTTCATCAAGTTAAAATAATTAAGACTTGAATGGCCTAGGATATATCATATATGTGGTTTTCATATATTCAAGTAGCCAGGGATCTCTGAACACTAATGTTCTTCTCCTTTATTGTACTTCAGCTCATTTATATTGTCAAGTTCAAGTATTAAATGTTAATGGTAAATGTCTACTTAAATAAAAATAAATACATGGTTAGTGCCATTTCTTCTGAAAATATGGTATAACCAGAGTTAAAGGAACAGCGACTTAGCAAAAAATAAGCTTTTAAAATAATTGTTTCAAGGGTCCTACCAGCATAGAAACTGTTAACCATAGTTCTGTGCCTCATGTGCACATAAGGGGCAAGTAGATTCTCACTTCTATGTAGTTCTGTATTCTTGGCTAAACAGAGATTGTGTGTGTGTGTGTGCATGTGTGTGTATGTGCATGTGTGTGTGTATGATCATTTCTCATGAATCTACAACCTTGTAGTGCTGTAAACCCATTTCAGAATTGCCTTCTTTGTGTTCCTAATTCTCCTTCAAATGTTCAGGATTTCACAAATTGTGAATGGTGAAAAAAATTTGTGCTATGTACAGAAAAAAAATGATTCTTCAGGATAGTGATGGGGTCTTAACTCAGTATACTTTATGGTCAACTGCTCTCTCTTTGTGTAGGAAGGAGTTCTGCTGGGACAGGAGCCACTAATCAACACAAGAGGGCCAACTTATTGACTCCAATTGTAATAGGCTTCAAAAAGATATATAACAAATAACAAAACACCAAAAAGTATCAAGAGACTGCCAAGTTGGTCAAAGATCCACCAAATTGGCTCTGCCTATAGTAATCATGTTAAAACATTCTTGGAACACACAACCAAGTATCGAATCATAGACTCTCAGAATGGGAAGGGATATTAGGTCATCTATATTAACCCTCCAACTGGAGTCATAAACTCCAAATAAGTGACCATGTAGCCTGTTATTACACACTTTCAGTGATGGGAAATTCACTACCTCACCAAGCAGTTTATTCCATTTTAGGACAACTTTAATTGTTTGAAAATCCTTGCTTCCATTAAACCAAAATCTAGCACCTATTAATTTTCACATATTGATCTTAGTTTTTTCTAGGGCTGCAAAATAAAGAAGAAATAAAAATAAGAGGTCTAACAATTTCTTCTTAAAACAGGCCACTAAATAATTGAAAACAGCAATCACGTCAACCTATGTCTTTGTTACAAGCTAAACAATTTAATTTTTCTTTTTATACACCCTCAGTTGCACCCTCGCTACCTTCTTGGCCTCTCTTCATCTCTAGTTTATATTGGTAATTTTAATGGGTTTTATTCAAGATTTACTCATGATTCTAAAATGTAATGTAATGAGCATGATGTAAAGTGGTACTGTCACCATCTGGTGTCAAACACTGAGTTCATTCCACCACCAAAGACAGCACTAGCTTTCCTGGAACTTCTATTAGCTGATGATGCATGCTTAGTTGGTGGTTGGTCACCTACATGGGATAATTTCTGGCTCCTTCTCCTCTCAAGTCTCTTTCTTTCATTGAAATGTCATTAGTGTCTCAATAATTTTTAAACAAAAAAGCAATTTCTCATTGCAATCTCCCTTGGTGGAGGGTACACAATAATTTAAAATCAATTATATGAAGGTATAAGTAGTTATCAGATTATTACCTGGGCAAATGAGGAAACTAGTAAAGGATAATTTTGTATAAGAAAGAAAAGGGGGCTACAAAAAAATGTATACCTGTAAAAATATTTTGCTAGCTTACACGTTTTTCCTAAAGTTATTCCTGAAGGTATGTGTGGTGAGGTAGAAGTGTCATCTGTGAGAAAAATATACCAGGCTGTGAATCCATGCTCATCTACCTACTTGCCGTTTGATTTTAGAGCAATTAAAAAACTCCTCTAATCTTTGATTTCCTCCTTCATAAAATCTATATTATTCTAGAACATGCTTTAAAAGTTTAAAATGGTAATAGGTTAATGTATGACATTGATAAGCATAATTGACCAGTATGCAGCTCTAAATTTATACACAGTAATTTCCTTTTCCTCCCTAATACCTAAGATATGAGTCATAAAAGTCTATGAATAACTCATTAATAACTCTGATTACTCTTAAACCAAACATTAACTAGGAGTAGATGGATATTTATGAATTGTTATTTGAGGGGAAATAAAAGTAACTTTTTCCTGTAAGCAT
This sequence comes from Colobus angolensis palliatus, assembly GCF_000951035.1. Classification (NCBI taxonomy): domain Eukaryota; kingdom Metazoa; phylum Chordata; class Mammalia; order Primates; family Cercopithecidae; genus Colobus; species Colobus angolensis. The sequence continues at coordinate 7,304,840 of NW_012115155.1, read as the reverse complement.
CCCCTTCCTCTCTTCCACCTCACTACCCCGGTGTCTTGATCCCTCCCAAGTAATTCAGGTAGCAGAAGCTAATGTGAGATGAAGGATTCCTGATACCCCTGGACAGAAAAGGGTGCTGGACATTCATGGCCATTGAACGATGGTCTCTGGGTATGGAAAGTGGGATTTTCCTAGAGTTAAGACAGATAAAACGCAACCAAGCAAATATTCTTTTGAACTATATCACATGTTAGCCCTTACCAAAGTAACGTGCTAGTTCAATTTCTTATATCTTCAAAAATCTTTGTTTTACATGATCTAGAAATACTGAGAATGTACTAATATGCATGACTGGGCAAAATACCAACACCATAATTATCACAGACATGTTAACTATAAATAATGAAGTTGTTCGTTAGATCTGAGCTCATAAAAAAGAAGGGTAGTGATTAATGCATCAGTGCCTAAAGAAGCCACAATTGCTTGTTTTGTTTTGTTTTGAATTCTCATTATAGACAATGGTGGGTCCTGCTTACTTGGCTTGCTTTGTTGAAACTCAGTTTTGTTTTGAAACAGGGTCTCACTCTGCAGCCCAGGCTTGAGTCCAGTGGTGCAATCTCAGCTCACTGTAACCTCCACCTCCCAGGTTCAAGCGATTCTTATGTCTCAGCCTCTCGAGTAGCTGGGGTTACAGGTGCACACCACCATACCTGGTTAATTTTTGTAGTTTTACTGGAGACGGGGTTTCACCACATTGGCCAGGTTGGTCTAATTCCTGACCTCAAGTGATCTGTCCATCTCTGCCTCCCACAGTGCTGGGATTACAGGGTGAACCACCATGCCTGGCCTCAGTTTGCTTTTTGTTTTATTTTGGTTTATTTATCTACAAATATGTATGATTGCTATATTCTTGGCTGCTGAACTCTGGTTGTTATTTTCTACAAATGAAGTAGGTAAGAAAAATATTTTCTTGAATGAGGAAGACAAAAAAATTTTAAAGATCAAATCCATCACCTTAGTTATGGTTTGAATAAATCAGCTTCCATTTTTAAGAACTCTTTTAGCTCTAAACAACTTGTAATTTTAGTTAATTCTTAAAAGGTCAGCTGTGAGATTATAAGTCTTTTGTCAAGAGCCTTTGTTTCAGATGCATAGAACAGCATAAAACGAGTGAGTCCACTGTGGTCACATGTATGCGCGTACATATACACACACACACACACACACACCCTCTGTGCAGCAGAGTGGAACATGATCATGCTGCAGAACCAGCCTCACTCAAATTCAGCTGAAGCCCATAAACTTAGCTGTGTGACCTTGGAAAATGCATTTAACATCTCTGTGCCTCAGTTTCCTTAACCGTGAAACTTTCACAAGTTGATTGTATCAGTTTGAATAATGCTGGCAAATAGCCTAGCAAACAGACTTTCATCATCTGGTGGTCAATATGATCTTCTCCCATATGTATAAAGAACTTAGCATAGTGCCACATTCATAGAGGTTATTTAAGAGATAGTGCCTAGTATTATAGTTATTTTACCCTCATATTAAGTTATTACTACTTTACCCTCATAGTACCCTCATATAAGTAGAGGATCAAACAGAATACCATATATATAACTGCCAAAAAATAAATCATAGCTGCACAGTGTTATATAGGTAGACTAAAGACTATTCTTACACCAATACAGAAGGTGAGTGTTATCTAGGTCAGGACCACATGCATAGGAGACCCTTGATAGATGGTGGTGATAACAGGGATAATTCATATTGCATGAAAAACTCCTACTACCAAACAAAACCCACAATAGCTGCTTCATAAATGGTAGATAGCACTATATTCTCCATAACCAGTATCAGATATTTATCCATTGCCTCAATCGATGTCCATATCAATAGTGACTATTTATGCTTCGTAAGTGGATTAACTTTCCGTTAGGAGGCCAGCTTTCATTTTCAGTAAGTCCTCTGCCGTTTTGTTTTGTTTTCTTTGTTCAAAGTTATTTAGGTCCTTATTGCTACAAGGTTTATCTAAAACAAACAACAGGAGTCTGTGCAAAGGAAAACGTCAAGTCAGAGGAAAGAGATGTCTATCTCAGAATCCCGGTAAATACAGGCAGATTGGAAGTTTGCTGCAGATGCTACCCTGCTGACACAGAGCTTCCATACATCATTCTGTCAGTGTGCGACTGTCCACAGCTGACAATCACCACACAAGCTCACTGCAAAGTGCAGACTGCAGGAGATAAATGTGAATGGGATATTTTGTTAAGCATTTCTCCCCTGTGCACAATCCCAAAAATAAGGACCACGATCCCTTTAATCTGAGGCGGTGAATCTGCCTTAGCCAGCTTTCAAGATCATAATTCTGAGAAAAGTGATTGTAATAAGCCAAGAGAGAGACAGCAAGCTAATTTAAGCATGTTGTGTGATTGTTATTTTGCTTCTTTTTGTAACTGGTCATTGTTCATACCCACTTACGACTGCTACTGGGTTAAGATTCTGAGAGTTGAACAAATTTACCTAAGATTCACCCTTAAAACATGCACATACACTCCACATATAAGAACAAATAGAAATTTGTAAGTACTATTTGACTCAAGCTTAAGAATAAATCACATTCCATGTACTATAGATTTAGAAGTCCTTGAGCTGCGTGCCTGCTGAGAAGGGAGCACAAGGTCTCATCTAACAGAGTATTTCTGCTTTTCTCTTCAGAATGTTTTCATTGATGTTGGGTTCCTGACTCCATGCCAGATGTTTGAAGATATCCTCAGACTTGTGAGGAGGGTAAGTCAATGGTTATGATTAAGCGGACAAGCTCGTGGTGCACATGATAGACTGGCTGAGGCACTGGCCTTCAAACTTTTCCACTATTGCTTTGCTGAGATTCAGTCAGTCAGGTTTTAAGAGACAACTAAAAACTCCAGCCTCCTTGGGGAATAAGCACAGTGACTGACATTTATAAGTGATTATCAACAAACTTTCCTGAAAATGAATTCAGATTAAAAAAAAAAATAGGGCGGGAAGAGAGAAGATGATTTAGGATAAAGAAGGAATGGCACTAAGAGAGTCAAAGTGATGAAGAAGTTTGAAGGACAACTTTGCCACTCTATTTCAGCAAAAAGTCCACCCTGAATAGATATTAGGAACTAACACATTTGTGTGTAAACAGTAAGATATGCAGGCATGACTATAGCAAATTCGTGGGTAGGAATCTTTTTCTGGTTTAATTAATAGAAAAGAATTTGCATAGCTGAATTGACTTTATTAAAACAATCATGATATATTTTATTGTATTTACTTTTTTTAAAAATAGAGACGAAGCCTCACTATGCTGCCCAGGCTGCTCTCAAAACTCCTGGACTCAAGTTATCCTGCCATCTCAGCCTCCCAAAATGTTGGGATTTCAGGCGTGAGCTGCCATGCCCAGCCAACAATGGTGACATTTTCTAGAAAGTCTCTGGAAACTTGACTTCTAAAGAGCAAGTTAGACTCAGAATATGGAAAACACACTTACGTGAGGCACATTCTATTCATTAATGTTTTTAGTTTTCTGCTTAGTTTTCTCTCACAGTGTTTATTTTGGTCTGGGTGTATAGTAGCTTCTTCTCAGCCTTTCAACGTTTTTATTTTGTGTATTTCTGATTATAGCCATACTAGTGGACATGAAGAGATATCTTGTGGTTTTGATTTGCATTTTCCTAATGGTTAATGATGTTGAACATCTTTTCATGTATTTGTTGGCCATCTCTATAACTTTTTTGCAGCAATGTCTATTCAAATTGTTTGCACATTTTTAATTGGGTTTACATTTTATTATCACATTGAATACCACATTGACGAGTTATTTTTGTATTCTAGATACAAGTTTCTTGTCAGATATGAGATTTGCAAATATGTTCTCCCATTCTGTAGGTTCTCTTCACTTTTTTTTCTTTAAAGACAGGATCTTGCTCTGTCACCCAGGCTGAAATGCAGTGACACAATCATAGCTCACTTTAGCCTTAAACTCCCAAGCCAAACAATCCTCCCATCTCAGCCTCAGAATAGCTAGGCTGATTTTTATGGTTTTGTTTTTGTTTGGTAAAGACAGGTCTCCTATGTTGCCCAGGATGGTCTCAAACTCCTGAACTCAAGTGGCCCTCCTGCCTCAACTTCTCAAAGCACTAGGATTATAGATATGAGCCACCACACCCAGCCTTATCACTTTCTTGAGAGTACATTTACAAAACAAATGGGCTTACATTTAGATCTATAATCCATTTTAAATTAATATTTGTGTAAGATATGAAGTTGTGATTCAACTTCATTCTTCTGGACGTGGATATCCAGTTAATACCAGCAAAGTTTGTTTAAAGATTGTTCTTTTCCACATTTAATTGTCATGGTTCCCTTGTTGGAAGTCAGTGAACTATATATTAAAGGATTTATTTCTGATCCCTCAATTATATAGAATTGAAATATGTATATTATGTCTCTATCCTAATCCCAGTAGTACACTGCTTTAATTACTGAGAGTACAGAATGTTTTCAAATCAAGAATGGTGGAGAGTGGCTGTTAATAGGCCAGGGGTTTCTTTTGGGAATGATATTCTGGAATTAAATAGTAATGATGAGGACGCAACTCTGGATATACTAAAATCATTGAATTGTATACTTTAAATATGTGAATTTTATGGTGTGTAAATTATATTTCAATAAAGCTGTTGAAGAAGTCAGGGAGCACTTCCCAGAGAATCTGAGGTTCCATTTACATTTGGTGTAAGAATTTGTAGGCAGAGAAGAAGAGGCTCCAGGCAGAGAACCTACGGATGCAAATGCAGGGAGGCATAAGGCTACACCCAAGTGTGCAGGAACTCAAAACACTTTAGTGCTATTTTATTTAAGTGTAAACTGTTGCAGAAGGAAAAAAAAGTCAATTGAAGATTTTATTCAATGCATTAAGAAGTAGTTCAGATTTTATTCTGTTGATAAATATAATGTATTTTTACCATGTACTACCTATATATATAATTACATAGCTCCAAATTTTAATATATATTCTACTTATTAAGTGTATAGTATCTATATATGATACAATAATATGTACATTTTAATATTTTATATAGCTTGAATATATGATACTTAATATTTTAAAATTATTGAAGCTATAAAATGAGCAAAAATATAAATAAATATAAAAATAAATATAAGCAGAAATGCTAATATTCACTTATCTCTTTCCAAGCAATCTGGCTTACTCCTTGGGAATGATCAAATAAAAACAGAACTCTTCATTGTGTGAGAGCGAAAGAAAGAGAGACAAAGGAAGGGAGGGAGTGAGGGAGAGAAGGAAACAAAAAGAGAGTAAGAGAAAGAAAGAAAAAGAGAAAGAAAAAAGAAAGCAAAGAAAGAAAGAAGAAAGTGGTGTATGCTAATTTGATTTGCAATAAAAAAAAATTTGAAATTCCAAAGGGAGTCCATTTCTAAGAATGGAGTTTAGCCAAATGTGAGATGTTGACAGAGAAAAACTGTGAAGGCTGAAGGCCTGTCTGGCACATTTAAAATAAATGTGATTTGATTGATGCATTTCTTTACCTTAATCCACATGTCTCAATCCTGCTATTGCATAATCTCTTTTTTTTTTTATTTTTAAGGACCAAGCTATGGAGAAACAGAACAAAATATCATGATGTCTCAAAATTATGCACTTCTGGTTGGCTCTTTTCCCAACTTCAGTAGAAAAGTATTTGTATCATCATATTACCTAAAACATGTTCCTTATGATTACTTAGAATAAAAAATAATAAGGTAAAACTCTTGTTCTCTTGACTGTTTGAAGAAAGGACCAATTACTGAAGGACTAAGGAATGATTTTTTTCTAGTTTTCTTTTACCCTTCCTGTGTGGAAAAATAAAAAGCTTCATATTTCATAAATGAGTATTCAAAGTGCCCTCACTATTTCATCTGATGGTAGTTTCAATCTGTTTAACAGTAGAAAGAAACAATTTATCATTTCGACATTCCAAAGAAATTACAGATAAACAAAATAAAAAACTGACATTTGTTAGTTCTTCTGTACTACACATAATACTTAACATGCAAAATCTTTTAAAAATTTTTTACCAAAACTCTATGAAATAAGTATTATCTTCCCATTTAACAGATGAGCAAACAAAGTTAATAAGAATAACCACAACATGGAAAGCAGCCAGCCAATATTTAGAAGCAAGTTCTTCTGCTCCTGGATCAGTGTGCATTTATTCATTAAATAAACACTTACTCAGATTTGACTGTCTGTCAGCCACTGGTCTGGATATAGAACAGCAGACATGATTAAAATGGATCAAAACTTTGACTTCACTTGGGCAGCTTACATTCTTGAAAAATCATACAAATAAAAGTAGAGATATGTAACATAATCCCAAGTGAAAATAAGTTTTATGTCTACGAAATAAAGCAGAGAAAGAAGTCGGGAATGGCCTGGTGAGGAAATGCACTATTTAGGTAAAATGGACAATAATAGCTTCTCTGACCAAGGGGATTGGTACATGGAGATGGCAATAGAAGTGAAGAGAGCGCCTTGCCTAGAGGTGGTATTGGAGTGTTCCAGGAAGAAGTGGCAGCAAGTGCTAAGGCTCTGCAGGATGAAGAAGCAGGTAGCCTGTCCTTGCTGAGTAAGAGTAAGAAAGCTGGTGTAGCACGGGTGGAATGATACATGAGATGGGAAGGTTGGCAGGGCCCATCCATGTGGGGTTTTGAAGATCAATGTAAAGACCTGGGCTTTAATTATTGGCGTGCGGTAAACCATTGAAAGGTTGTGAAGTAGAGATTACCATGATCTTTTATAAGATTTAAAGATAGTGTTCAGGAATAGAAACAGGGAGACTCACTGGCTCTCTGGACAAGGGGTGATGCTGTTGTAAAGAGACTGTAGTGGAGTGGAATAGGAAGTAGACAGATGGGAAATATTTACTAATAAAGAACTGATAAGACCTATGGATAAGTTCAATTTGGCATGTGAAAGAAATGAGGAATTTAAAACAGCTCATTTTTATTTTTTTGTTTTCTGTTTGTTTTGCATGAGTGACAGGGAACATGGCATGTCTAATGAGTGATCTTGAGGAAAACTGAGTAGGAGTAAATTTCGGGGGTTAGTGAGCTAAACATTCGGTTTGTGGCATGGTGGGTTTGGGTTGTCTCTAAGCTGTGCAAGTAAGAATGCAGATTAAGCAGAGGAATGTGCTCCGATCTTATTGATTCCAAGGCTCATTTTCCAAGCATGCTTTAATAACTCTGTAAAATAGAGTTGCCTTTTTTTTTCCCCCTCAGGATGGCATATAGGAGGCAGTACTAGCATGCCTCTCCCACTTGGAAGGACAGAATAGTGGGTAGAGCCTCACACTGTGAAAACATTTTCCCCCGCCAAGAACCACCACAGGAACTTACCAGGAAAACTAAAAGAATCCACAGACCCTTTAAAAGAAGCTACAGGCTGCAGCTTACTCCATGAGACAGGTGAAAAACTAAGTTTCTAGAGTGAGAGAGGGAGAGCCGGCCTCTGAGCATATATCCACACCAGGGAATCTGAAAATCCAGAGCATGCATGAGGGAGGCCCTTAACCCAATCAAGAGCTGGAATAGATTTTGGGAGCCGTGTGAAATATAAAGGTAGAAGCAGCAGTGGAAAGAGACTTGCCAGCATTCCCGGTCTCCAGTGCAAGCCCAGGGAAGCCATCCTTGACTGTATCTCACAGGGTCCCTTGGGGAAGTCAGCCAGTGAACACAGGGAACAGTCACAGGGTGAAAGAAGTTTCCAACTGAAATTTGTGACATCATTTTGATGGGGACGAACTCCCTTGAACAGAACCCAGGGCAAGAGGGAAGTGTGTGGCAGACAGGAGGAGCTGAGTGGTCAGTCTTATGAGCAGACGGGGAGGGGCGTGGTCAGAAAGCCACTGTGCTTGCTGTCTGAGGGGAAACCTATGGTCTGGGGCAGCTCTGAGGTCTGTGTACAGAGTGCCTAGATCTGCACCTGGCACTGTTAGTGGGGCACTGCAGGAGTGAGACCAGCCCTGCCAACTGCATGGGAGCTGGGTGAGGCTTACTGCTACCCACTACTCCCCAGTCCCTTTGTGAACTCTTTTGCACAGCAGAAGCAGTTATACTCCCTTCAGGAACATTACCCCAGTGGCCTGAGAACCACTCCCCATTCTCCACAGTGGCCATGGCTGGCAGCACCCAAGAAGAGCCAGAGCTCAGATCTGCCTAATCCTGCCCCTACATGGTACTATTTCTCCACCTGTCCCAGTAGCTGAACACGGAAGACATAAGCTTTTGGGAGCATTATAGGCTTGCCCATCACCTGAGAAACCAGAATGCTTCCCCTAGTCAATTTAGGACAAGTTCAAATCCCACTGCTAATACTGCAGCTGGTTCTCTCTTGGAAGCACCAGCATGTGGCTGCAGGCCAAACCACTCAGGCCATTACAATACCTCTCCTCTGGAAAGGATAACACCCTGCCCAAGAAGGAGAAAATGGCTACAGGATCTCAGCTAACACCACCGCCTGCAACAACTCAGCTAACCAGAGGTCCTGAGTCTGTCCACATGACAAGTTCACTGCTAGTATGACCAGCATTCAAGAAAGCCAGCACACTAAACCCATCTACAATCAAGGAATCTCACAGAGTCTACGTCATTCCCCTGCCACGTCCATCAGAGCAGGTGCTGGTATCTACTTTTGGGAGACATGAAGACAGGTCACATCACTGTGTCTTTTGCAGACTTTCCCCAGCACTATATCCAAGAGCCTCATAGCCCCAATGGGTGGCAAGAGAAGAGCAATAACAATCACTGCAGTCCAGCTCTCAGGAAGTCTCATTCCTAGGGCAAGGGGGAAAGCACCATACATCAAGGGAATACCCTGTGGGACAAAAGGATATCGATGGTAGGCCCTGAGTCCCAGATCTTTCTGCTGGTGGGAAGTTTCTTACAGCAGAGACACAACTGCAATGTTGGGCATAGTCAGGAAAGTCTCCACCTCTACCCCAACAGGCTGGCAGCCTTTGTGATTATGAAAGACCTTGGAGAAGGGATCCTTTCCTCGCCAGTACACCACTGTGAATGCAGCTGGGGCTTCTGCCATGGGAACAAAGCACGGATGCACCTATGAACAGCCTTCCTGGAATAATTCAGAGTGATTGCTGCCCCACAGGAGGGGAACTTTCCAGATTCAGGCAATCAATTCCTCCCGATTTGGAAGATCAACATTACTATAGCGGAAAATAGGTGTCTGTATGATTTGAATAGCTGGAACACTGGAGACAGAAGTGAGGCTATGATATGGATAACTTTCCTTCAGGCCTGGCTGAGCTCTCAAGCTTCATGCTGATAACCACCTCAGCATATCTGAGGGTTCCCTCTAGGCACCTTCATCAAGGCTGGGACCTCTGCCCATGTGCCTTAGCTACAACCAGTGCCTTCCCAAAGATACCTCCCATATTGACCTGACGCCTGATCATCAACTCAGTATATAAAATATGGGAAAAAATTAAAAAAATAAATAAAGTGTACACTATGACAGAATGAGGTAAGCTTCAAGAGATCCCTGCCATTTCAACCCCATAGGAGATGGTGAATTTGCCCACACACCAAGTACATAACTACTACAACCAGCATCTAAGAGAGTCAGTACACAAAGACGCACTGTAACTAAGGAACTCAGAGTCTTTACCCCTAAAAGCACCAAGAATTAAATTAGGCTAAAATAAACTATAAACATTAAAATCAGATTATTAAGAGGGGAAAATAACAACAACAACAACAAAAAAACACAGTCCAGTCAAAAATAAATTCAAGAATAATTTAAACAAAGAGTATACCCAAATGAAAAGAAACCAGAAAAGTAATTCCGGTAATATACAAAACAGGGACCTGTAACATGCCCAAAAGATCACACTAGCTCCACATCAATCAATCTAAACCAAGAAGAAATCTCTGAAATACCAAATAAGGAATTCAGAAGGTTGATTATTAAGCTACTCAAGGAGATAGAAGAGAAAGGTAAAAAACGACTTAAAGAAACGTATAAAACAATTCAGGAAATGAATGAAAAATTTTCCAGGGAAATAGATATCATAAATTTAAAAAAATTCAGAACTTCTAGAAATGAAAGACACACTTAGGGAAATACAAAATGCAGTGAAAAATTTCAACAATAGACTACAACTAGTAGAAGGAAAAATTTCAGAGCTTGAAGAGAAGGTTTTTGAACTAACCCAATCAGACAAAGAAAAAAGAAATTTTTAAAAAATGAACAAAGTGTTTAAGAAACATGAGATTATGTAAAACAGCCAAACATAAGAATAATTGGTGTTCTGAGGGAGAAAAGAAGTCTAAAAGTTTGGAAAACTTATTTGAGGGAATAATTGAGAAAAACTTCCTGGGCCTTCCTAGAGATCTAGACATCCAAATACAAGAATGTCAAAGAATCCCCAGGAAATTTTTGCAAAAGAATCATCATTAAGACCCATCGCCATCAGGTTATCTAATATCAAGACGAAAGAAAGAATCTTAAAAGCTGTGAGATAAAAACATCAGATAACCTATAGAGGAAAATCTATAAGATTAACAACAGATTTCTCAGCAGACACCCTATAAGCTAGAAGGGACTGGGGTCCTATATTTAGCCTCCTCAAATAAAACAATTATTAGCCGAGAATTTTGTATCCAGCAAAACTAAGCTACACAAATGAAAGAGCAATGAAGTCTTTTTCAGACAAACAAATACTGAGGGAATTTGCTTTTACCAAAACAGCACTTCAAGAAGTGCTAAAAGGAGCTCTAAACTTTGAAACAAAAGTTCAATTTGTACCAAAATAGAACCTCCCTAAAGCATAAATGTCACAGGGCCTATAAAACAATAACACAATGAAAAAAAAGTATCTAAGCAACAACTAACGTGATGAATAGAACACTATCTCATATCTCAATATTAATATTGGATATAAATGGCCTAAATGCTCCACCGAAAAGATGCTGAATAACAGAATGGATAAAAATACCAAGCAAATAAACACCATGTAACACATAAAGACTCACATAAACTTAAGGTAAAAGGACAGAGAAAGTTTATTTCCATACAAATGGAAACCAAAAGTGAGCAGGAGTAGCTATTCTTACATCAGACAAAACATACTTTAAAGCAACAACAGTAATAAAAAGAAGACAAAGGAGGAAATTATGTAATAATGAAAGGATTAGTCTAACAGGAAGATACTACAATCCTAAATGTATATGTACCTAACACTAGAGCTCCCAGTTTCATAAAACAATTACTACTAGACCTAAGAAATAAGATAGACAGAAACATCATAATAGTGGGGGACTTCAATATTCTACTGATGGAACTAGACAGATAGTTAAGACAGAAAGGCAACAAAAAAAAACAGTGGACTTAAACTGTACCCTACAACGAATAGACTTAACAGATATTTATAGAACACCCTTCCAAAAACTGTGGAATATACATTTTTCTCTTCAGCACATGGAACATTCTCCAAGACAGACCAGATGATAGGCCACAAAACAAGACTCAGTAAATTTAAGAAAATAAAAATCATATCAAGTATCTTCTCAGACCACAGTGAAATAAAACTGAAAATCAATAGCAAAAGGTGTCCTCAAAACTATACAAATACATGATAATTAAATAAACTGCTATTGAATAATTTGGGGGTTAATAACAAAATCAAGATGGAAATTTAAAAATGTCCTTAAATGAATAATGTGATACAACTTATCAAAATATCTGGGATACAGCAAAAGTGGTGCTAAGGAAGTTCATAGCATTAAATGTCTACATCAAAATGTCTGAAGGAGCACAAATAGACAATCTAGCTCAAAGAACTAGAGAAACAAGTACAAATTAAACCCAAACCCAAGAGAAGAAATAACAAAGATCACAGCAGAACCAAATGAAATTGAAAAAAACAAACCAAAAAAACTATAGAAAAGATAAATGAAACAAAAAACTGGTCCTTTGAAAAGATTTTAAAAAATGATATATCATTAGTGAGAGTAACCAAGAAAAGAAGAGAAAAGATCTAAATAAGCTGAATTAGAAATGGAACTGGAGATATTACAACTGATACCACAGAATCACAAAAGATCATTCAAGGCTGCTATGAACACCTGTATGTACAGAAACCAGAAAAAGAGGAGATAAATAAATTCCTCGAAATATACTTTATACTTCTATTTCTTTCTGATTAAATCAGAAAGAAATAGAAACCATGAACAGCCAATAATGAGGAACAAAACTGAATCAGTAATTTTTTAAAAATGCCAAGAAAAAAAAGTCCAGGTCCAGATGGATTCACAGCTGAATTCAAAGAAGACTTAATATCAATCCTACTGAAACTATTCTAAAAGACAGAGAGAGAGGGAATCCTCCCTAGATCATTCTATGAAGCCAGTATCACCTTAATACCAAAATCAGGAAGGGACATACAAAAAAAAAAGAAAGAAAATTACAGACCAATAACCCTGATGAACATAGATGCAAAATTTCTCAACAAAAAACTAGCTAACTGAATTCATCAGCGTATCAAAAAGATAATAAACCATGATCAGGTGGGTTTCATACTAGGGATAGATCCCTTTTACAACAGCTACAAAAAATAATAAATATTTATAAATGCACTTAATCAAGGAGGTAAAAAATATCTACAAGAAACATTACACAATGCTGTTGAAAGAAATCATAGATGACAAAAACAAATGGAAACACATTCTATGCTTATGGGTAGGCACAATCAAGATTGTGAAAATTACCATACTGCCCAGAGGAATCTACAGCTACAATGCAATTCCCATCAAAATATCACCATCATTTTTCACAGAACTAGAAAACACAATCTTAAAACTCATATGGAATCAGAAAGGAACCCACATAGCCAAAGTAATACTAAGACAAAAAGAACAAATCTGGAGGCATCACATTACACAACTTCAAAGTATACTACAAGGCTACAGTTATCAAAACATCATGATGCTGTTATAAAAATACACTCATAGACCAATAATATAGAATAGAGAACCAAGAAATAAAACCAAATACTTTCAGCCAGCTGATCTTCGACAAAGCATGTGAAAACAAAGTGAGGAAAGGACACTCTATAAAACAAATGGTACTAGGAAAACTGGCAAGCCACATGTAGAAGAATAAAACTGGATCCTCACCTCTTATGTTATACAAAAATCACTCAAGATGGATCAAAGACTTAAATCTAAGACCTGAAACCATACAAATTCTAGGAGACAAGACTGGAAAAACTTCTCTAGACATTGGCTTAGGCAAAGAATTCATGCCTAAAGTCCCAAAACCAAAAGTAACAAAAACAAAAATAAATATATGGGACCTAATTAAACCCAACATATTCTGCACAGCAAAATAAATAATCAGCGAAGTAAACAGACAACCCACAGAGTTGGAGAAAATATTCACAAACTATGAATCCAACAAAGGACTAATATCCAGAAACTACAATAAACTTAAACAAATCAGCAAGAAAAAAACAATCCCTTTGAAATGTGGGCAAAGAACATGAATAGACAATTCTCAAAAGAAGATATACAAACTGCCAACAAACACATGAAAAAATATTCAACATCACTGATGATCAGGAAAATGCAAATTAAAACCACAGTGTGATACTACATTACTCCTGCAAGTATGGCCATAATTAAAAAGTCAAAAAACAATAGATCAACATCTGGTGTTGGATGTGGATGTGGATGTGGTGAAAAGGGAACACTTTTACACTGCTGGTGAGAATGTAAACTATTGCAATCACTATGGAAAACAGTATGGAGATTTCTTAAGGAACTAAAAGTAGAACTACCATTTGATCCAGCAATCCCACTACTGGTTAGCCATCTAAAGGAAAATAAGTCGTTATATGAGAAAGACACTTCCACACCCATGTATATAGCAGTACAATTTATAATTGCAAAAGATATGAACCCAACCTAAGTGCCCATGAACCAAAAAATAGATAAGGAAAATGTGATATATACACAACATGGAATACTACTCAGTCAAAAAAAGTAACAAACAAACTAATGTCTTTTTCAGCAACTTGGAGAGAGCTGGACGCTGTTATTCTAACTTAAGTAACTCAGGAATAAAAACTAAATATCATATGTTCTCATTATAAGTGAGCTAAGCTATGAGGATGCAAAGACATAATAATGATTTTGGGGACTTGGAGGGAAGGATAAAAGACTACACATTGGGTACAGCATACACTGCTTGAGTGATGGGTGCACCAAAATCTCATAAATTACCACTAAACAACTTATCCATGTAACCAAATACCATCTGTACCCCAAAAACTATTGAAGTTAAAAAAAATTAATTATAAAAACAATAATAAATAAAATAGAGTTGTCTTCTACAATTGATATTTTCTTTATCACTGGTAGTCAAGTTGTGGTCATCAGGTAGCTGCCATTGTCTGATCATGGGCATGCTTAGTCATAGCTGTTTATTTTGTTAGGACTTCAATTAAGCGCTGTACATGTTAGTTTTATCCCACACAAATGCCTCTCTGGTTGCTATCCAAAATAGTTTGGAAGTCTTCAACATATAAATAGCATTTTAAGCCATGGGATTGTATGAGATGCCCTATTTTGGTACAAAGACAAGAAGCCTCAACCTTCGCCCTGTGGCATGCAGACATTTAGAAGTTATAAAGCAAGAGAAGACTCAGCTAAGGAAACCGAAAAAGCATAGTCAATTAGGTAAGAAAAATGTGAGAAAATAGTGTTTTAGAATGACAGAAAGTGTGTATTTACAGAAAGAGAAAGTAATCACCTGGGTTAAGTGTTACTGAAAGCTTAAATAAGATGTAAACTGAGGACTGACCATTGAATCTGGGAAAATATTAGCCTTTTGTGACTTTGACAAGGGTGGAAGCAGTTCCGTGAAGAGGCGCAGACAAAAGCCTAATTGGAGTAACTTGGAGGAAGCAAGAGTTGAGGAAGTAGGGTCACAGAAGATAACTTTTTAAAGAAGTTTCAGAATAAAGGTGATTTGAAAACATAGATAAGGTGTGTGTGTCAAAACAGATTTTGAGATAGAAGATCTTAGAACCTGTTTACAAGCTTATTATAGTATCATAAGGAAAGACAGAAAAAGATAGGAAAAAAAGAGATATGAAAGGGTAAAGTGATTATAGGGACAAAGTTGCAAAGTAGATGAGAAAGAATGAGTTGTGACACAGCAGGTCTGGCCTTCAACGGATATAGGAGCAACACCGTGTTTATTGCATGGAAGAGACTTCTGCACATTTAGCAGAGGGGAGATCATTCACCTGTACAAAGGGCAGTCAAAGTAATCTAAGGCAGAATGACTTGGTCTTTGTAATAGGGCACTCCATGCTTGCCCTCTGTCAAATGTATGCCACACAATGTGCCTTTGGATAATGCTCACAATGCTACAGGGATGCAAGGAAGGCTCAATACCAGGATGGTGTGAATAGTTCATCATGCTCTGCAATATGCAAGGTGCTGTTTTTCATCACACTGCTATCAGAATCATTTTTTCTTCCCTGTCCTAATGTGTATTTGGATGACACTCTCATCATCACCCCAATTTATTTTATTGGCAACAGTGAAAAGCCTTGCTAGGGGACACACCATGTGTTTCCCTTCACATAGCTTTCCGCATACCAGTAGCTCAAATACCAGGACAATTTGGAGCACAGTTGGTACCCTGGATCTCCTGGTATGCCTTTCCTTAGGGTGCGATGACTGTCTTAGCACCACCTGGCACCCTCCAAGCAACCAACTGCTGTGCTTTGGAAGAGTTCATGAAGGCCTGGATGCAGAAGGAACTTTAATGCCATATATCTTCAGAAAATTGGAAAATGTGAAGAAATATTAGTGAGATTTGCTAGCCAATGGATTTATTTTTTTTTTTCTTTTTTAACTTCAGATGTATGTTGTATGTGTGTTTGTGTTGATTGTTATCCATTAATTCTATAAATACCTATGGAATGCCTACATTTTATGCATCCCCTCAACCTTTGAGAGGCTCAAAGCCTAGTGATGTCAGTACGCAAATTATTATCTGAGAAAAGCCATTCAGGAAAAAACTCACATCCCAGAGTTCCACAGTGGATAGAGAAAGCAACTATCTCCACACCAACTAGGCAACCTGGGAACCCTGACCATATTTTAAAGGAGATAGGGGATGGGCATTTCAGAAATGCCAGAAAGAGAGAACAAGCATTCTAACGACTCAGAGATACACAATGGCAACATTTGTGAGAACTGTAAAGTTTTAAGTGAATCATTCTTCTGAAGATTCATTGGATCATCAATTACTCAGGGAAAGGATTATCTTTCATTTTTCTATCACATAATGACAGAAATAAACAGTACAAGATGTGTATTGGACATGGTCAACATGTAGCTGCATTGCTCAAATCCTCATTGAAGAAAGTTTCTGCCAGATACAGGGGCACCATCAGTAGGTGGCATCTTATTGTCAGATGTCTCAGGATCTGCCTCTGCTGCCGAGGAGAGCCCCACCTCAGGACATGATCTTCCTGCAGTGGCCCACAAGTGGTAACTGACAAAGATGGAGGTATCAAGGCCCAGCCTTTTAGCCCCATGTGAGAACACCTCTATCAACCAATATTCATTCCAGGGCTCCTACCAGATATTCTGATGGGTTGTGGGCCTGCATTATGATTGGACTTTTCCTTCTGTAGGTGTTGAACACCCTGCACTTCAAATTCTGTGTCAATGTCTGCTCCTGGAAAGCTCAATCTATGATGAGCTTTGCACATGGTAAGCACTAAGCCAATGGTGGTTATTTATTGTTTTCTCTTGTTTTCATTATGGTTATTACCAGAAATAGAAGACAGAGAGTGCAAGGAAGATAAGCTTCACCTACTCTATAACTTTACCCAGGTCCAGTCTTCTTGCCTGTGGGAAAGAGAGTTTCTGGGGTGCCAGTTGAGTTGGTCTCCCCTGTGTGACACACCCATGGGAAGGCCTCTGAGGAGAAAAGTCTCCTTATTGCCTCCTTGTCTTTATGCCTCCAGAGAGTAACCGTTCAGCGGCATTCCACCGGTTGCTCAGGGGGATAACACACTCCCTTGAAGTAGTGGAGTATAATCAAACACCTTGGCTCCTCCTGAAACCCGCTCCTACCCGTTTTAGTCCTAATAAGTTAAAGATCTTAAGTAGTTTAGACGCACGCCTTTGCTCAAGGAAATTCACAGAAACTGCCACTGCTATACATCTTCTCGAAGGTCTCACGAGTTCTCCTTCACTGATTAATCCTTTTCCTCATCCCTTCCTCCCCCTCCCATCATCCCTAAGAACAAAGAACTTGTAAACCAATAAATTAGGCGGAGCCCAAGAGCTTTGGGCCATGAGCAAGCCTCCGATGCTCTGGTCCCTTGGATCCACTTTTTAAACGCTTATTCTGTCTCTAACTCCTTTGTCTCCACTGGACACAGGGTACCCACTGGGTGGCATGGGACTGGTTTCCCCAACATTGCCCATTCAAACCAAAGAAAAATTGCTTAGCATCAATAGTTAAAAACAAATGAATAAATAGCTATAATTGTCTGCAAAGTTTTTACACAAACGTAAAAAAATGGGGAAACAAGACAAATAAATTAGTAATGATAAGAGAAACTGAGATAATGAGCCGTTGAGAATAAGTGCTGATTCATTCTTTTAATTGCAATACAGATCAGAACTGATTCAGACCATCTCAGAGGAGACATGAAAAGAAGGAAAGAGGGGTGTGAATATCAAATGATTTCAAAAGCATTAAGATCAACTTAGATAAAAGGCTTATGAAATATTGAATTTTAAGTAAACATTCAAGGGATGAAAAAACTCTTCTTGCCATGTACAAATAACTGGGTCTGCATTAAAGGAGTGTTCTTTTATCAATACAGCACAATATCTGTTCTCTAAAGAGACATTATCCAGGCTTTTGTTTCTGTTCAGTAATTTTATGGGTGTTATCAGGCAAATATTTTTAATATATATTCCTTCTAAAACTAAAATGATGATCAGTAGCAAGTTTTCTCCCATATGATTTAACCTAATGCTTTTGTTTTAAAACTGATACAGAGTCCGAGGGAGATAAAGCAGTTTATATCAGGAGACAGAGATGGCAGAGCCAGGATGAAAACTCAGGTCTTAAATCCCAGGGCAGCATGCTTTATAACATCCCAAGCTGCAAAGTATAATTTCATGGCAAGTGAAGCATGTTTCCATGTTTCTATCACAGATAACACAATTCTTTTTGTCCCAAAAAGTGGTAGAAAATAATTCAGAGGTGTGATGATATTCTGGCTCTGTGAAGGAAATCTGGGGGAAAAAAGCCAAGATTTGCAGCTTTGCTGATTTCTGTGATGTAAATATTCATAAATGTGTTCCATCTGGACAATTTGAAGCTGCAAAGTGACATCACTGGACACTAATTTGGAAAGAGGTGTGCATGATCAGCTATAATCAAAATCATCCAGACCATTAAACTTGGCCTGTGGCAGCCATCCACATTGCCTCCTGTTTTCTCAGATTCTTTGCATGTTCAAAGAAAGCATTCCTCACAGGTTACAAATACAGTTAATTAGAGAAGAAACAAATGTCAGCTACTGCAAAGAATCTGTAGAGCTGACCCTGAAATGTGAATTACTTGCTTTTGAGGTCCTTGGTAAGCAGGTGGGAAAGGACAAAAAAATGTTTCGCATCTTTAGAAACTAGGATACATGTTGATATGCTAGAAAAATCCTGTCTCCACTTGAACTTTGTAGTCCTGGATCTTTGAAAGTTGCATAATTTAATATTTTAAGCTGAAGGCAACATTCATCACTTAATGGAGTCTTCCTATTCTTACCCTTAACAGATGAGAATCAGAAGTCTGGTTACAAAGCTTATTGGCAAAGTGAGAACTAAAAGTCTGTCTGCTTACTTCCAAATGCTCTCAAACTGACTGCTGTCTACTGACCTAAATCGATTTTTGTTTCCAGAATTAGCACTAAGTTTCTATGAAAACTTTTTATCTCCTAGAAATTGAAGGGTCTGGAATTTCCTCCTCCTATGGGAAGATCTTAATATGAACTGTGCCCTAGGCGGCTTACACCTGTCTCCAACATCACCTTCTTGAATTCTGTTCTCAGTATGACATTCTTTCTTTCCTATCTTCATCCATTGACTCATAAAACATTTATTGTGCAGTAATAGATCCTCAAAGCCAGTATTATGAGTGCTCACTGTCTAAAAGAGGCTGTAGACAACTCAAAACACCACCACCAACAACGGGAATATCAAAGCAAAATAATAAATATAAAAATGCATGTAAGCGCACACTGGGGAGACAGGCTGGGGTAATCTAACCTTCTGTGGCAGGTAATCAGTGTTTCAGCATTGACGTCTGATCTGACTCTTATAAGGGTAATCAGAAGTTTGACACTAGGTTGGGAGAGGGTAATCCTGGCAGAGGAAATAACATGTACATATGACCAGATGATTTTAGAGAAATCCAAAGGCATTCTCTCTCTCTCTCAAGCTATACTCCCTTTGTCCTTACTTTCTTTCTATCCAGACTGTTAGGTTTAAGAAATATTCTTCACTAAGAATAAGAAAATATATACCTCAAATGCTTGGCTTTCACGTTGAAAAAAGCAAAATTCCAAGTCCAGCAATGGAAAGATTTTGAAAAACATACTGGAGATTGAAATGTCTACCTTCTGGAGAAGATATAAAATTGTTAGGCCAGAGGATTGACAAGAGGGCTAAAGAAAAGCTAAAATAGGTGAACGGATGAGGTGTTTGAGAAAGGGCCCTACCCCTGTTTTCCTCTTCTCTCCAGGAAGTGTTCCAAGAGGGAAGAATGTCAACAAAACCCTTAGTTACGTCTGGGAGATCAAGTTCAGGTATGAGAGCATGAGGAACTCTGCTAGCATGCTTCCAAATGAAACTGGTGGTAACTATTTAAAAAAAAATGAAAGACTTTGGAAATGGACTGAAAGTGAAGTGGCAAATAAAGACCTATTCAAACAATGTATGAAACATTGGCTTAGAAGAACTCAAGATTTTGTGATATTTGAACCAAGACTGCTCGCTTCCTCCTCCCACTACCTTCAGCTCTGTGAGGTGGAGGATGTACTCCAGAGGACCACAGTGAAGAACACAGTTTCATTTCTCCCAAGCTGAAAGACTTTCTTTCTGTTCGACAGGACATCCATAATCCTGCCCCCATGTGCCTGCTGTTGAGGCCAAGTCACAGAGAGTGCATTAGACAGGTGAGGGGGTACCTTCTTCTCTCTTGGCTTCACTCAGAGAACAAAGGCTGTGCTTCAGGAATCACATGTCAAGAACAGTAGGGTCCAAAGAGTTATTTCCCCAGCATTTGAAGAGTTTGCAGTGAAGACGATTGGTAAGATAGTCACAGATCTAATGGAAATACAGCCTAAACTACAGGCTAGCTTGTTTGCAAAAGAGAACCAGAGGACTGGAGAAGTGGGAGAACTGATTCCTCCTGGAATCAGTGTAAGTATTGAAAATTGACCCCAGAAACCATGTTTTGGAAGTAGCCTTAATTGGGTTGGATTTGTTTATAGAGAGACCGATGTCGCAGGGTATTATTAAAAATAGTAGAGCCATGGCTATTAGTAGATTTTAACAGTTGAATATGGTTTGAAAACAAGTGGAGTATAGCCCTTCCAGGATCACTGTCTTCTCAGAGTAACTGTGGGCACACCCCTAAACCGCGCACCCCTGAGGAGCAGACCCAGAGGCTGATCACTGTGTGTGTGTGTGTGTGTGTGTGTGTGTGTGAGGGGGGTGGCACACAGACTTCACTAAAATAATCCAGCCAGTTACTAAACAAATAAACAAGTGGATAACAATAAGAAGCCTCAGAAGAATGTGGAGACCAGTACCTGGAGTTGCTACCATTTATTTTCTAAAATATCCAGCTTCCAACATGAAATGAGTCATACACAGAAAGAGGGAAACGTATAACCCACACAATGGGGACCAATCTGCCTGTAAGAGCAACCAGATGTTGGATTTAACAACAACTAATTTCATAGTAACCAGTATAAATATGTCCACAGCACTAAAACATAGCATGATTAAAGTGAAAAAAAAAAAAGACAATGCCACATCGAATAGAGATTATTAATAAAGAAATAGAAATTTTTTAAAGTAACCAAATAGATACTCTTATGTTGAAAATTATAATAACTGAAACTTTAAAGAATCACTAGAGTGGCTCAATAATATATTGACCTAGCAGATAAAATAATTACCAAAATTAAACAAAGATCAATGGAGATTATGCAAGCTGAAAAACAGAGAAAAAAAGTTTAGAAGAAAGAACCGAGCTTCACGGAAATATGGGATACCATTAAGAGCACCAACTTAGAAATAATAGAAGTACCAGAAAGACAAGAGAGAAAAAGGATAAGAAAAACTATTTGAATAAACAATCCCTGAAAGCTTCCAAAATTTAATTAAAGATCAATAACTTACACATCCAAGAAGCTCAATGAACTCCAAGTGGTATAAACACAAAGAAATCCACAAGTAACACTTCATAGTAAAAATGCTGAAAACCAAGGAGACAAATCTTAAAATCAAGAGGAAGATAATGTGTCCAGTTACAAATCAACCCAGTGAGTTATTGAGTGAACTTCTCACCAGAAACAATGGACAAAAGGCAGTGGAATAACATATTCACAGTGCTCAAAGGGAACAAATTAAACAAACACTTCTCAGACTTGTATAACCAGCAAAATTCTCTCTCAAAAATAAAGGCAAAATAAAAACTTTCTCAGAAAAGCAAAAGCTGGGAGAATTTGTAGCTAGCACCTCCGTCTTAAAAGGAGCACTACAAAAGTTCTTCTGGCTACAAGCAAGCAACCTCAGATAGTAATCAGGAACCACATGACCGAACACAGATCACCAATTAAAAAGGTAATTATTTAAACTATAGAAGACACTGTAAGTGTATATTGTCTCATTTTTTCTGATTTAAAAAGAATGTGTATAAAATAATATGTAGATTATGTATTGCTGGGACTATAACATATAAAAATATAATATACGTATGATATATTTGCCAAAGTAGTACAAGGGAGGTGGGTGGGAGCAAAGCTGTGATATGCTAAGGAAATGACAGATGGTAAAGTAATAACTGTAACAACGTATGGTTGGGTTTCTAACATTAGTGGATGTCATATGTATAATAATAGTATTACAAAGTGAAATATAGCTATATAGGAGAAATATTTTCATATATTACTGGAACTGAGCTAGCACAAATCCAAAGCTTATTTTGTTAAGTTAAGGAATATTCAGTAAACCATGCAGAAACCATAAAGAAATACCAAAATAATCATTAATATAATTAAAATGCTACAATTTCAAAATACTTAATCCTAAACAAAACAGTAAAGGAGAAAGAAAGAATATAAAAGAAACATGTAGAAAACAATCATTTAAATGGCATATATAAATTTGGCTATGTCAATAACAATATTAAATGTAGATGGATTAAATAATTAAATAAAAAGAGATTGGCCAGGCATCATGGCTCACGCCTATAATCCTAGCTCTTTGGGAGGCCAAGGCAGGAAGACTACTTGAACTCAGGAGTTAAAGACCAGCCTGGGCAACATAATAAGACTTCATCTCTACTTAAAGAAAAAAAAAAAAAGATCGTCAGACTGCATTAGAAACATGACAAAACATTATTTACAGGAAAAACGCATTAGATTCAAAGGCACAAATCAAATGAAAATAAAGGAATGGTTTGAACATTACACACCAGGGCCTGTTGTGGGGTTGTGGGAGGCAGGAGGGATAACATTAGGAGATATACCTAATGTAAAGGACGAGTTAATGTGTGCAGCACACCAACATGGCACATGTATACATATGTAACAAACCTGCACGTTGTGCACATGTACCCTAGAACTTAAAGTATACTTTTAAAAAAATGTAAAAAAAAAAAAAAAGAAAAAAGAAAAAAATCTGATATGGTAAGGGAGAATAGGTTTTAAAATGGAATGTACTGTTATGTTATTAACTGTACTCTATATATGTGTGATATGTGTTCATACATACATATATACTCTCTCAAGATACAACAGATTCTACTTCTCAGTTCTGACAGTGTGGGAAATTTTATAATGTATTTTATGATATTTTCCAGTATTCTATATAGTACATTAGTATTATGTCTATAATTAGTATTATGTCTATATAGTAATTAGTATTATATCTATAATAGATGTGTGTGTGGGGGGGTGCGTTACAGGGTTATATAGTAAAATAAAATGTTACTTCAAGCCTTAAAAAAAAAAAAAAAAGGATGGAAAAAATACTGTGAAAACAGCAACAGCATGAAAACCAGAGTGGATATAATTATATGAGACATAACAGAATTAAAAAAAAATGATTGCTAGAGGTAAAAAGGACCTTGTATCATGATAAAAGGGCTAATCCACCAAGAAGATATGAGAATTATAAACATGTATGTACCTAGTAACAGAGCACCAAAATGTGAACAGTAAAAACAGAGATGAAGAAACATAGAAAATTACCTTCAGTAATGGCTAGAACAAGATAGAAGATCAAGAAGAGAATAGGAGACTAGAAAAAAAACTGAACCAACTAGTCTTAACAGATATCTAAAGAATATCACACGCAATGACAACAGAATATGCATACTTCTAAAGTGTGTATGAGGCATATTCCAGGATAAACCACATCATATGCCATGAAACAAAACTCAATACATTTAAAAGGATAGAAATCAAGTATCTTCTACAGTTACAATGGAACAAAGTTAAAAAATTTATTAGTTCTTTATCCAGAAAAAAAAGGACCAGAGGGAAGATTTTAAGCAATAGTCTATTCTGCCATAATTGGGAGAAAAGATCAGAGTAGATAAGACAAGCAATAGGGAGACCAATTAGATGACTTTGGCAATACTCTGGCAAAGGGGTTTGAACTAGGGCAGAGGAGGTGGGAATTCAGAGGAAATTCATAAAAGGTCTCTTTACCTGATTAGAAGAATGCTACCAATGAAAATATGTGATAAAACTAATTAGCACAGTAGCAATAATAAGAATAGCAAAGCTAATCAGAACAAGTGTCACAAGCAAATATATTGGAGTGAAGAGAAAGTTTATAATATAAACAGTGTTAGAAAACATTTTGAGTCATTGGATCTTTATTAATAATACATAGGAAAGTGCAGGGTACCTTGAAGGTGAGAGAACTATTGGGAAAGAGAAAGCCTACCTTTTGCAATGAAGTTTTGCACCTGAGTTTGTTCCTGTGAATTGAAGGAGGAGACATCAATTAGGTAAATAAAATGATTTGGACTAGGCTTCTGTTTAGTTCACAGCAGGAACTAACCACTCACATGTAAGCAGGCACAGGGATGAAAGGCAAGAATAGCAGTAGGTGAAAGGTAATGCTACAGCTCATGACTAAATTCACAACTATGTATGTACAACAGGTGTATGAATATATGGAATTAAGCATACCCTGTAGGGGTTTTCCAAGTGCAGATTCAGAAGAATGGAGAATCATGGGTAAATGAAAGAGGATGACAGGACAATTAAGAGGATTTGATACTAAATGGCAGATTTAGTGACCTCAAGAGTGACAGGTGTCAACAGCTGAGTTCCCCGCAGAATCCATTCCTCACTGGATTATTAGCATTTCTGAGGCAAGAGTGAACTAAATTATTGGGCCATCCCTCATCTCCAAAGGTAAATGATAAATTATTTAAGCTGACAATAAGTTCTGCTACATTGCATGAGATTATGAGGCTCATCTTAAGAAAATCTTCATTCACGGTTTAGTAAATGGAATAGATAGAATACTAATTAAGCTTACATCTTTAAAAGTGTGCTTAATACCCATATTGAATGTGAAATTGCTCAGAGGTACCTAAAGAGGTAATAATTGTGATATAGTTAGTGAAATCAGCTTTTAGAAAAAAATGTGAAGAAACTGTTAGCAGTGGCAGAGGTCCTAGTTACCTTGAGTAACCAGCGGTGAATCCAGATGGGTCTGCAGCAACCTCAATTCTTGCCTCCTCAGAAGAAATAATTCGACTGACGGGCACAAGGCAGAAGGAGAGACTAAGGCAAGTTTCAGAGCAGGAGTGAAAGGTTTTCAAAAAGCTTTAGAACAGTAAGGAAAAAAAGGAAAGGAAAAAAAAAAAAAAAGACAAAGAAGGAAAGTACAACTTGACAGAGGACCAAGAAGGCGACTTGAGAAACCAAGTGCTCAGTTTTGACCTCTTGACTTGGCGTTTTATACATTGACGTACTTCCGGGATGGTGCCTTACTCCTCCTCACCCCTGAGACCTTATGGAGAAGCTGCTGATCCGTTTCAGGTGTTTTCTATC
This sequence comes from Colobus angolensis palliatus, assembly GCF_000951035.1. Taxonomy (NCBI): domain Eukaryota; kingdom Metazoa; phylum Chordata; class Mammalia; order Primates; family Cercopithecidae; genus Colobus; species Colobus angolensis. Next base: position 7,279,401 of record NW_012115155.1, on the reverse strand, counting down.
TACTAGAAAACGGTCTTTTGCTAGTGCCAGCTGTGAGCAATTATTACTTTAGAGAAACAGTTAACATCCTCATGACCATCACCTGATGGTTGCCTAGGTGTGTTGGCGGGGAACCCTCTCCTCCCCTGCTCATACCTGACTAGCTACCTACTGTAACAAACCCTGAAAATTATAAAATTTAAAAATAAGAACGCTTCAGGGGATCATAAATCCAATTAGACTCTTAGTCCCCCAACACCACCTCCCGAATTTCCTCTTCTGTGGCTTTCTTTGTACATCCAAGCAAGCAAGATGGCCAGCCTTGCCTAAGATTTTCAGTCTTTGAGAAAGCCCTTCATGATTTTTGTCTCCAAAATGTGTTTGTGGACATCTTTAAATTGTTTGAGAACATTTTTCAAGTTCATAGCCGAGAGGCTTTCTACTCAGCCTACCTCCTGCTAGAGTGTTAGATTTGTTATGGCAACTACTGCAAAACTTTGGTTCTTTGCAATGCCATAGAGGATAAAAGCACATAAAAGTGCTTTATACATTAAGAGAAGAGAACTAAATTCAGTGTCCAAAACTGTTCGTTCCCCTCCAATGGCTAAAAGGCTGCTGATTTTCAAAGTTGCTCCAGAGTTGGATGGGGGGATGGGAATAGGACGAGTGAAAAGGCAAACAGCCCATTATTCTTCCCAAGGTTCAACATTTTTTTTTCTTGAATATAAACACTTTTCAAAATATTACGAGCTTTTGGTTAATTTACAGAGTTCTGAAGAACTTGATTTTGACAAATTTTGTAGTGTTTTTGTTACTTTTATGAAGGAGTAGATTTAGAGAGGTCCTCACTCCCCCATCCCAGGTTGTGTACACAATATTTAATTAGATCTTCATCTTCTAAGCAGATATGTAAGAAGAAAGAGGAAGAGATGAAAGAAAAGGAACAAAGAAGAAAAGAAGGTGAGTAAAAGGGAAGAACGGAAAGACCAATGAACTGATGCTTAAGCACTTGGCTTGCCTAAAATCAAATATCTGAGCGGGGGGTGGGGGAGTACCCACACCTGCATCTTCTAACTCAGAACTTTTAGAGTATATTCAAAGAGAAAAAGTGTAATTAAAATTTAAAAATTAAAGTGGATTACTTAGTTGGAAAAAGACGTGGCTAGGCCCACATGCAGAGCATCTCATAAAGTCAGTGGAGCAGTGAGCAGATCTCAAAATAATGAACAACTTTCAGAGTCTCTTCCCCACAGGGCATGTAGATCAGAGTCACGCAATTGCTTACGACATTCACAATAACACCATAAAAACTAGAGGTGTTTGAAAAACACACTAACCTCTTCTTCAGCATTGGTATGCATGCAAAAAAAAACATCACTTTGATAATTATTTGTTTTCCTTTTGGGAAAAGGAAATCCCCACTCCCAATTTTTTAACGATTTGGGTTCATATATGAAAATTATTTTCCCACAAATATTTGCCTCTTAAGTTACCTTGAAGACCAGCCCAAGGACTTCATTGTAGTGGGGAGAAGGAGGATCCGAAAAGTTCAGTGATTTATCCAAGGACTTTATCTTAATAGTAACAAAACCATAGCTGGGACTCAGGTCTTCTGATTCCAAGAGCTGATGTTTTCATATTATCCTATTCTCTTTAAAAATAAAATTGGCTGAGTGCAATGGCTCGCTCTTGTAATCCCAGCACTTTGGGAGGCCAAGGTGGGAGATTCACCTGAGCCCAGGAGTTCGAGAACAGCCTGGGCAACATGGAAACACCCCATCTCTACCAAAAATACAAAAAATTAGCCAAGCATGGTGGCATGCACCTGCAGTCCCAGCTACTTGGGAGGCTGCAGTGGGAGGATCACTTGAGCCTGGGAGGTGGAGGTTGTAGTGAGCCGAGATCTACTGCACTCCAGCTTGGGTGACACAGCAAGACCATGTCTCAAAAAAAGATGATGATGATAATAATAATAAATAAAATCATGTTTCTTCCTGGCTATCAAGAGGAAAACAGTAATGTGCGTCTGGGTGAACAGGGTTCTGGTCCCAATTAGAGATGAGCAGGCAGAACTGAGAGCTTGTTGAAAAATCAGTAGTGAGATTGATATTTGGATTAGGTTGCTTAATTGTGGCATGGAGTACCAATTTTTTCACTGCCTTTTCCTACTTCCCACCCTGAAATTGAAGTTATCTTTATCATAAAATGTTTGAGTTGTTTAAAAAACACATTTTCATGTCATTACAGGTAGCAGGGTTGTGGGGTGGACAAAAAAGGAGAGAAAGCTAAATAATTCATTGGTCAGTTGTCCATCGTCACAGGCTTTCCTGACAAGTAACTAGCTGTCTCCTGTCAGCTGTCTCCTGACAAGTAAATAGCTGTCAGCTGTTTCCTGACAAGTAACTAGCTGTTGGGGGGCTGGGGGAAGAACATTCATCCATTGACTTCTTCCCCCCAGTTGGTCAAAGTGACCACATGACTGCTAACTTCTATGTTTAGATGCACACGATGAATGACAAGCAGGTTCCTGTGGATATGGCATGTTGCAAAGTGAAAGAGACCCTAGGGTGGAAGTGTTTCAAGGCAAATCACCAGCAGGTTGCACCTGCGTGAATTGATTAACACCTACGAGGTGGGGTTCAGAGGATATGACGCAGTGCACAAAGGCAGCAAGGCAGCCCACTCCTTGCTCTTCTCTGTCCCATTTTTACCTTATATTACATCCACCCTGTCACAGAATTTCCTTCAATTTGATGGCCAGCTACAACTTCTGCAAAGACTTCATACAAAGGATTAATGAAATCAGCTTGAATCCCTACTATTGTAGCTATACTTGAAGCAATAATTGATTTTTTTATTATTTTCCTTTTCCACCCCAAATTATAAAATTCCTCACTTCAGCTAAACTAATTTGCTTTCCTGGTAGAATGATCCAGACTTTCATCCTTAAGTACTTTATGTCCTCAGGTGCCTTCCGCTGTTTGGTCAGGATTGGTATCATGGTCCCTTCACTCTTACTACCTGTATGGAAGCATCAAAAGTCACCCTAGTGAATTTATGGATTGTGAGACACCCTTGTCACGGTCCACATGATGAAGCAGCAGCTCTGCAATCAGGGTTAATCTTTCCCTGCAAACTGATGAAAATGTTTCTCTACCTCTGTCCCCAAAACAAGCATTTTCATTACAACAGAGGCTAGGTTTGTGGGTAAAATGAAAATAAATTTTATAAGCACGTCATTGTGCATGATGGTGAGAGGGGCATGTTACGTGTACCTTTGGTTTCACGGACTCTAGCTTTTGGGAACATGACATAGTATATTAACTATTTATTCAGCACGTACCCTTGGAGGGTAGCTCCCGAATGCTACCCGTCCTTGAGCAGGCACCTTATCTGAGACTTTAATATGTCATTTCTCACTTAAGACTTCAATAGCTCCAGTTGCATCATCACTGGATATTCCTGGGGCAAGAGCTCTCTCCAGGACAGCACGTGCCATAATAGCAGCTGCTTTTATTTTATTTCTCTGTCCAGGTTGGAGTGCAGTGGCATGATCTCGGCTCACTGCAACCTCCGCTTCCCAGGTTCAAGTGATTCTCCTGTCTCAGCCTCTCAAGTAACTGGTACTACAGGCGTGTGGCACCACACCCGGTTAATTTTTTGTTGTTGTTTTTTGTTTGTTTTGTATTTTTAGTAGAGATGGAGTTTCGCCATGTTGGCCAGGGTGGTCATAAACTCCTGACCTCACGTGATCCACCCACCTTGGCCTCCCAAAGTGTAGGGATCACAGGCATGAGCCACAGCGCCCGGCCGATAGCTGCTTTTCAAACATTCAGTCATCTTCTGCCACCATAGACATAGTCTTTCTTTACAACCCTAGAGTTAAACTCTGCAACTCTTGTATTGGAGCTTGCCCACTGTACATGGCAGCCTAATCTGTTACATATGCCATAGCTCCATTGGATCTGCGAGTTCCTTTGACCGTAGTGATGTCCACCATACCTAGACCTGCTGAAGATTCTCTCATTTTCTAGATCGTACTTAAAACTCTCAGCTTTTCAAATCACTAGATAAATAATATGGAGCATTATTTCAAGTACAGAATATGCTGACAGCAAAACCAAACAGCCACATCCATTGCTATGCCTCATGCTTGATAACAGCAGGTATGAGAAGCAAGCACTTGTCTTTTACCTCAGACACAAGGTATCAGCATGTTCTAAACTACTGAGTCCATGAGAGTCAAATTATATTTAGACCCCTAAGTTCTTGTTGATCTCTCTTCTGCTGTCACATATGTGTTTTACTAGAATATTTATAGAATACTCACTACCCTACAAATAAAACTGTATTCACATTATGTCATCAGTATAGTGGATTACCCAAATGTTCTAGAGAAAATAAAGCTGACTATCTTAGTCCTTCATGCTGCTATAATGAAAATATTATAAACTGAGTGTTTTATAAACAACAAAAATAAATTTTTTTAGTTCTAGAGACTGGGACGTCCATGATTAAGGTGCCGTGATTAAGATTTGGTTTCTGATGTGAGTAGCCTTCTTGGTTCATAGACAGCCAACTTCTCACTGTATTCTCACATAGTGAAAGGGGTGGCAGGTCTCTCTGTGGCCTCTTTTATAAGGACACTAATTCTATTCATAAGGGCAGAGCCCAGAGGCCCCATTTTCTAGTATCTTTTTATTGGCAGTAGGTTTTAACATATGAATTAGGGAGGACACAGCATTCAGTCTGTAGCAATGGTCAATGTCCCTTTCTATATTGTAACAGAACCCAGAAATATTAACTATACCTGGGGACAGTTAACATAGCAGTTTTTTTCCGCATTGATTGTGGCTTTTCTTGTTCCTTCTTATTTATGTATTTTGAAGAGAGTATATTCACCAGATTCATAGCCACATACTGGATGCCAGAGGCTTTGATATCTGGCCCACTGTAAACTTTGCCAAAGGATAGCCACGATTGTGGCATCATGCAGTACGTTTACAGAAGGTCAGTGACATATTTCAGGGGTCAGGCAAACTCCTTGAATGTGATTATAATGGCACCACATGGCAGCATCCTTTAGAACTTTGCATCTTTAGTGGTGGCTTAATCTCTACAATTCCTATAGGATGCATTATTACTCCTGATTTACTACTACCTTTGCTGAAGGGGGAAAGCGGAACACAGCGCCATGTCAGGGACTTCAGTTCCTCCTTACCATCAACATACCTCTGATTCCACAAATCATGGAACCAAAATGAGGATTCTGCCAGCTATCAAATATATTTATCTCAATTATACACTTGAAGACTAGGGAAATGATAACCGGGACAATCTGCAGAAAGACTTAATCCATTGAGAGATGGCTTGGCCAAGAACTCCAATCGTAACCGGTCTCAGTAGGGCCTTTAGAGTTGGAAGACTCTGATAGCATTTCAGTTTTCCTGATACCAGTGTTACATCAGAACTCAAAGCCAACAATTACTTTAAAAATCTGAGTTCCTTTTATCTCCTGTGCAATTTTAGTCATATATGCGATCACGGTTTTTTTAGGGGAAGGACCTGGGGAACATTTAGCATTAGTACTTGTGGTGGCATTGCAGAATTCTCCCTTATGCCCTCTCTCTCAGTGAGTTCCAGCCCTATGAACTGTCTTACATTGGGAGCCACAGTTTTCTGTGCAGGCTGTCATATGCCTCCTAAGCAGCAGTTTACAGGCTTTCTTTCTTCATTTCTTTCATCCTCCCTTCCTCAGGGACACAGGGCCATGTCAGGGACTTCACTTCCTCGTTACTATCAACATACCTCTGATTCCACAACTCATGGAACTAAAATGAGGATTCTGCCAGCTATCAAATATATTTATCCCAATTATACACTTAAAGACTAGGGAAATGATAACCGGGACAATCTGCAGGTTATCCCCTCCCCTCCCCTCCCCTCC
>NW_012115155.1:7267107-7273425 GCF_000951035.1 Colobus angolensis palliatus | reverse complement strand
GGTCAGGAGTTTGAGACCAGCCTGACCCATATGGTGAAACCCCATCTCTACTAAAAATACAAAAATTAGCTGGGCTTGGTAGTGGGTGCCTGTAGTCCCAGCTACTCAGGAGGTTGAGGCAGGAGAATCGCTTGAACCCAGGAGGTGGAGGTTGCAGTGAGTCGAGATAGCACCATTGCACTCTAGCCTGGGTGACAGACCGAGACTCTGTCTCAAAAAACAAACAAACAAACAACTACAACCAAAAAGACTCCAACATAAAATAGAACCATTTGTTTACTGTCTGTTACTCAGCTAAAACATGAGCTGTGTGACAGCATGCTGTTTTGTACCCTGCTGTATGCTTAGAGCTCAGAGCAGTGCCTGGTGCATGGTAGCCACAATATAAATAATTATTAAATAAATTAATGATGAATAAATACCTGATATCCACTTGAAACAGTGTCTGACATATGCTAATAGCTCAATAAATGGCATTTATTGTTACTATTACTTGCTGTATAGCCTTGCTTAATTACTTAATCTCTCTAATTTTCTGCTTTGACATCTGCAAAATGAAAGAATTATCTGCCCCAAGTGATTGGTGTAAAAGATACTTAAGATAATGTGTGGAAGGTAACCTGCTCAGAGTAGGAAATTAATATATGGTAGCTTTTATCTTTTTATTATTAGTTTATCCATTTCATAAGTATTAAATTCTGTATGATAAGTTTGCTTAAATTGATAGAGACTTGTTCCATTTAATTTCATTGAGGCTGTGCAGATTCACAGATTTTTTTCTTTCAATATTTCCCTCCGTTTGTTATTCATTATTTACTAAATGTAGCCATCATGGCTTAGCCTCAAGGTCCTATTTAGAAATGGCACCTCATGAAAACCAAACACATTTTCTCACACATGCACACAGGCCTTTCAGAGCAAATAGAGATGATTAAAAAATGTACGAGAAGTCCCTGGATTCTTAGAGACAGTGAATTATTCTAGGAAAACACTCAGGCCCACAGCTCTCCATCTCCCTGTGGCTAAGACCCTATTTAAGCCCGAGCCTCGTGCCCCTTTGTGCTCTGGGACACCCTCTTGAATTTACTGCCATTAGTAGAACCTTCAGTGCTGGCTCATTTGCATATTGGTTATATCATATTTAAGTGAAAGAGGTTCTTGTTTTGACTTGTTTAACGTAAAAGAGTGGTTTTCCAGCCGTAGTTAAGAGCTTCATGTTTTTATTATAAAAAAATGAATTTTCTGGAATTATTCCAGTCAGTGTTCAAAATAAAGCACAACCTCAGATGTCAATCAACTTTAAGTAAATTCTGTCTTGGCCACTTAGTGAGTAATGCAATGTAACTGAACTCCACTGAGCTCAAGTCTCAGTTTTGACATCTATGAAGGGAATAATAATACTTTACAAGGTCAATATGAAAATAAAATTAAAGGAAGATAATATAAAGTGAATATCCCATACTAATAATTCAAGAACTATAATAGATGTCATAGTCTAACATATGCATGTTTCTAAACACTAACCCATGCCTATAATATACTAAGTATTGCTCTAAACTGTTTGTTTGTATTAATTTATTCAATTGTCCCAACCCTTTCAAAATAAGCAATGTTATTATCTTCATCGTACAGCTATTGGCCTGCAGAAAGATCTCATGAAAAACATCCAAAGCAGCATTTCCTACTATTCTTCCTCCCATCAAAGACCACCCATGATTCAATCCTTTTTGCAACTCATGCAGGAGGTACAGTCATGACCAGCATTTCCCAGAGGAGGAGATGATGCCACAAAGAAGTCAGGTAACATGAATGCAGTCCTACTGTTGGTAAAAACAAGACTTAGAAGCCATGCCCTCTGAGTCCAGGACAAACTTAATTACTACGCTCTACTATCCTATTTAAATCAGTGAGCTTACGTGATTAAAGGAAAGAAAACAACTTATTTTTGGAAATCCACCTTCTGGTAAAGCATTATTGCTTTTAGGCTTAATGCTGTTCACTAACTCCTGGAACTGTCAGTTACACTGTTGAGGACAGGAAAAGAGACTGAGGCACTCAGCCTCCTCATCGCACATAGAGCTGCCTGCCACATGTACTGCTGTTCTCAGCCTCATGCTGAGGAGTCAGTACCCAGTTGCCAAGCAGAGATAAATAGAGATCTAATTGGTTTTATACATCTCAATCGAAAAAATATTTATTCATGTGAACAAACATCTCACTACATTAAAAGTAATTTGATTTGGAAATATTTTTTGAAAGGGTTCTGAACAATGCCCCCATATTCTATGTCATGAAGGCAGAAAGGAAGATATTTCGAATTAAACACTTCAAAACATCTTACCCATAAGTTATTTTGCCAAATTTACAGCAATACCTCCCACAAAAGCTAATGTGTAGATTGAAAAAGAGTGTTTCATTTTTTCTTTTTCACAATGAATGAGGAGCAAAGAAAATACAGAATCTTCGCTTTGTAAGAGGACCTCTGAGAATAGGTGGTCTTTACTGATCAAGGTTTGCGAAGGTAATTATTCTACAGTATTTATAGAAATATTTTATCAGATGTTTTTCTTTGTTTGTTTGTTTTTCTGTTGAACTCCACTATGGGCTGGATATTCTAATCCATTCCCACAACACCCTAGGCTTACACCTTACCACACTGCATTTCAGCTGTTTATTGAACTGTCTTCTCCACTAGAATGTAAACATCTTGAGGCCGTAACCCCCAAATATTGCCTATTCATGAGGATAATGTAAGAGAGAGCTCACATTTCGTAAGTCAAAACCTTAGAGTTTAGACAGCAAGGACCATGAGCCTCTTATGTGCCAGGAAGAAAAACAAAGGGGAGAGATAAAAATACCAGGAGACATATTTTCTTCCTACAAGAAACTTACAGTGGATTTTAATAATTTCCAACCATTTTTATCCTTTGTTTCTCCAATCAAGGAGATTTTGAGGGACCAAATTTCTATAGTTTGTATTATGAAAACAATATATATTTACTTTCTAACTGTGAGATCATAGCAGCATATTGAATATGTTAGTTGACACTAACCTCACTACCATAACCCCTTCACATCCAAGAATGCTAATCTCCTTTCAGAAAAGGTGTTTTCTCTTCACTGATTGAGAATGTTTTATATCTGTTGAGTAAAATCATATACCCTTATAAGTATCTGTGCCTAATTGTATAAAACCACTATTAAAAATGGTTCCCTAATTTTGCATTGTTTAGTGTGTACTGAATATGGAACTGTCATACAAATGGTTGTCATATTTGAAGTCGTATAATAGGTAGTCATATTTGAAGCACTTATATCCAATTGTCACAGATTAAAATTAACATGCTTAATCGGGAAAACACAATTTTATGTTATTGCAGAAGCTGAGGCAAAGTTGCAAATCTCCTTTTTCTGTTTTTGCTGCTGTGATGTTTGGCCTTGTAAAGGGGGAAACTCCACCGGAACATGAGAATAAAGAAAATGATATCTCCTCTACTCCCTATTTCTAAAAGCTCCCACTGCAATTAATCTGCTGATCAAGAATTTGAAGCCAATGGCAATGGTGTTAGCTTATACCAACTTCATTTTGATGTTAAAGAATACAAAAACAAGTAGACCACTCTGGTTTCTTAAGTCTCATTCGTACCATTTCTGACATCGTGTTTTTTTCTAATAATCTGTCCTCTACCCTAAATATCTTCCCCTGTCTTCCTGGGAAGTCTAGCATCCTTCAGCTCCTCTGAATATATATTGCTTTATGGAACCGTTCTTGGTCATTATGAAAAAACAAAAGAGTTGAGTCTTTTATAGCATGAAACTGACTTATCTGTGTCTCTCCAACTACAAAATGTTCTCATCTATTGGTTGATTCACAGCGATAGTTGCTTTCACTAACCAGTTGGTATGTCAGGCATGACATTTTAGAAGTTGAAGAATTTGAAAATCACCACTGGAGTCGCTGAATAATCAAATAAAATATTCCAGAAAATGTAGCAACTTCCAGGCCAGTGTGTTTATCCAGGCTGCTGGCACTCCCTGAGCACATGCTAGGCACTGAGCTGGGCTCCATGAGGAAGCCAAGTCCAAAATGATGGCCTGCCTTCTAGAAGGTTACAGCTGATTGAAGAGACTTGTGTACAGATTCCTGCAGTTTCCTGCATGGTAAGTGACAGATTCAGAGTTGAGGCATTAATATTGCGGAGGTTTAGAAATGGGAAAGATTAACAAAGTGTAATTTTTTTTTTTTTTTTTTTGGTTTTACAGAATAAATCAATTACCACATTTCCACTTCTGCTTCCCTAAACCTCCTGGCCCTTACTTCAATGCCTGACACTGCAGCCCTGCTGTCTCTATGGCATTTACTGTTAATCATTCTTACGCTCCAGCTTTAAAGCTCTACCCCCACAGTACATTGAAGCTTGCTGACCTCTTCAGATGTTACACTTCAGGCACTAGCCATTGCTCCCAGGTTATTAAATTCTTTTCTATCCAAATTTATACTCTGGCCTTGCCCCTCCAGCTCCAACCTTCTCAATATCCATTCTCAGTCTTCCTCCCCTAATTCCTACTGGTGACTTATTATATAGATGTTGGTTGCTTTTTCTTCTTTTTCTGTTTGGAGTTCTTTCTTTCCAGATATTGGGCTGTATGTTTGTGCTGTGCTGAGACTTGACCTCCTAACCAGACTCAAGACAATGATGAAGGTGAAGGAAGACCTCCAGTTAGGACAAGCATCACCTGACAAGGCACACACCCTTTTTTTTCCTTTTTTTGAGATGGAATCTTACTATGCTTCCCAGGCTGGAGTGCAGTGGTGTGATCTCAACTCACTGCAACCTCTGCCTCCCCAGTTCAAGCGATTCTCCCTCAGCCCCCTGAGTAGCTGGGATTACAGGTGCACACCACCACACTCAGCTAATTTCTGTATTTTTAGTAGAGACGGGGTATCACCATATGGGTCTGGCTGGTCTCAAATTCTTAACATTGTGATCCACCCACCTTGGCCTCCAAAAGTGCTGGGATTACAGGCCTGAGTCATCGTGCCCAGTCAAGGCACACACTTTAGTAAGGTCCTTGTAGAGACTCTAAGGAGATAACATTAGAGCAAAGACATGAAAAAGAAAACTGGAGAAGCAGTAATAAAATCTGGGGTAAGAGTCATGTAGGCAAAGCTAAGAGCAAAGCATTTAAACAAGTGTGTGCCTGACAGAATTGGATGGGAGCATGGGATATGGGGCAGCATGCATTCAGAAGAGTCTGTGATCAAGAGGGTGGTAGGAAGTGAGGTCAAAGAACTCACTAACCCTACCAGCATTTGATAGGACATTGTCTTAGTCCATTCCAACTGCTATTGTTGGACAAAAATGCCATAAACTGAACATTTAAACAAGACAAAATTTATTTCTCACAATTTTGGAAGCTGAGAAGTAAAAGATCAGAGCAGATTTGGTGTCTGGTGAGGACCTGATTTCTGGCTCAAAGATGATGCCTTTCTGCTGTGTCCTCACGTGGTAGAAAGGGAGAGAGACCTAAGACACTTATTTCATTCATGAAGCCTCTGCCCTCATAATGTAATCACCTCCCCAATGGCCCACTACCATTACCATTACCATTACCACTACCATTACCATTACCACTACCATTACCATTACCATTACCACTACCACTACCATTACCATTACCACTACCATTACCATTACCACTACCATTACCATTACTACTACCATTACCATTACCACTACCATTACCATTACCACTACCACTACCATTACCATTACCATTACCACTACCATTACCATTACCATTACCCTGGGGGTTAGCATTTCAACCTATGAATTGGGGGGAGGTATAATCATTCAGTTCATTTTAGGCCTGATTTATCACTTTCTTCAACTCACAACTAAGGAAACTTTCAGTGAGTTTAAATAGTTTGCTTTCAGGCACTCCCCTAGAGATACTATTTGAACAAAGGAGGAGTGTTTCTACAGAATGCATTCTTAACAACTACACTGAGTGGGGAAAGGAACATGACAGCCAAGTTCTGTGTACGCCCCTAAGTCTGACACTCCCTGTGTACACTGTTCATGCTCTTGGCCCCAGTTTTCATTCCAGTCCCCGCTACAATGACAGGAAACTAGCTTTGCACAGATGTAACCCATCGGTGCTTCATCTCGGGTGCTGAACTTCATTTCCTCACTTGCTTCCCCAAAATGCCCTCCATCCCATTTTAAATTGCACACATCAGCCCTCTCTGTTCCCCTCCCCTGATGTATTACTCTGCATAGCATTTATATATTACAATATTATAACATAGGCCAG
>NW_012115155.1:7261980-7262555 GCF_000951035.1 Colobus angolensis palliatus | reverse complement strand
CCTTCCTTCCTTCCTTCCTTCCTTCCTTCCTTCCTCCCTCCCTCCCTTCCTTCCTCCTCTCCTTCTCTTTCTTTCTTTTTCTTTCTCTTCTTTCTTTCCTATCTCTCTCTGTCTTTTTATCTTCTTCTTTTGTCATACAAGCAAAATAACACCACAACCAGGCACTGACCTGTCTTGCCTCATTGAATGCCATAATCTGTAAGCCCTCACTACAGATCTCAGGGTACAAAGCCACCCTCCTTGTCACTCTAGCTTTCCTACATTTTGGTAATTACACCTTGCCCCTGACGGTTCAATGCCATCACCTGGCCTCTGCCCTTCCAGAATCTCATCTTCTGCATTGATACCATCTGCTCATTATCTGCATTTATTCTAGGGAGCTCAGATCCATGGCAGCATCTCCTGTTGTGAGCTTCAGCCTCCAGAGGAGGGCTTGCATCAATATTAAAGGTGTGCCCTATCAGCCTGCCTGGGAAATATAATGAAGACTTTTTTTTTTTTTTTTTTGGTTTTACAGAATAAATCAATTACCACATTTCCCTTCTGCTTCCCTAAACCTCCTGGCCCTTACTTCA
>NW_012115155.1:7206813-7255155 GCF_000951035.1 Colobus angolensis palliatus | reverse complement strand
AACTATATATAACATATTTAACTATATATAGTTAGATATATAGTTATATATACATATATGTAGTTACATATATAGTTATATATACATGTAATTCTGTCTATCTATCTATCTATCTATCTATCTATCTATCTATCTATCTATCTATCTATCTATCTATCTATCTATCACTGCTACTACCATTGCTATTGTCTTACTCGTAGCCCCTAGGCTGTTTTACTAACCTATTAATTTGTTTTCTAATTCCTTTCTGACTCATCATATACATCTTCTGTACCTCTAACAAAGTGACTATCTTGTGGTTAGTAAAATCAAAATTCTATTTTAACTCACAGAGTTCCTCTATATTATCTAAAGACTCACCTGCTATACCCTCACCCCATCCTGCCATCTGTCCCCACCGAAACCTGAGCTACAGTCCCTGACATTGCTCAATATTACACAGCAAGTAAGCAGTAAACCCAAGACATGAAGTTGGTTGTGAAGACCCAGAACCTTAGTCTGGGTCCTTTTATACAATCATTGGTCCTTTTGTTATTGCATTTGTCTCCATCCGTAAAATAAATATTCCATGACCTTCTCTTTCCTTCCCTCTTCTGTGTCCCAAACCTCAGTCCCTCAGGAGGTGCTTGGGAGTGTCTATTGTAAGTGACTCCCTCAGGGTAAACCCATTCTATGTTGTTCACTGAAATGGAAATTTCTACTCCCCACCATTCACCCCATGTCATCTCCTACTGTGAGTGCATGTCATTACATTCACCTTAACATCATCTAAAACCAGTCAGGCAGTCACATTCTTTAAGGAGTAAAATTTATGTTACAGCTAAAATAAAAATTAAAAAAGTCAATTATCTTAATGAGTTGCAGGTGGAGGAGAGAGAGGAAAAAAAAGAGGCATTTGAAAGGGCATGCCAAGGTGTTATGGATGATGGAAACCAGACAAGTACTGCTCAACTCCTAGAGCAGAGAGGATGACTGTGTCTGAATGTTGGGAATAGAGCAAGCAGCTGTCCTACCAGATCCTGAATGAGTTAATTCTTAGCCAAGAGAGTATGACGGAGGCTGGGGTAGTATGCTAGGAAACTGAATGCAGCATTAAAATCTGTATCATGAGAAGGAGAGAAACTATTTGGAGGTGAAAAAAAAAAAAGCAGTGGAATAGAAAATAAAGGTATAATAAAGAATGACATTGACATTCTAGTCCAACCCAAAACCTCTCCTGAGTTCCTGAAGGAAATGAAGTCAGATGAAAAAGCCTCGCCTCGGTTTTAGGGTACATCTTTTAAACAGGGAGAGATTATGCCATTTTCAACTACTAAATTTCTTTCTGGAAAATGACCTAAGTTATAACAGGAGCTTGATGTAAGATTTATTTGTTTCTATGATTTTTTTTTTTTCTCTTTTTTTTTTTTTTTTTTTTTAATGAATCACCTGCAGCCTCAGTGCCCAGAACTTAACGTCTCCTTATGGAACCATGATGAGGAAAACAGGACAACAGTCAACTGATTTCAAACATTTCATTCATCTCCATTGTCCATACACCACCACTGACTGCTCATGAGTTTTGCATACCTCTGCTACGAGGGCTGAGAGTCGTCCCTGAGTACCAGATATAAACGTAGTTCCAGTCACTAAGGTCTGCCAAGGATTTCCCAACTGTAAGACAGGCTCTGCATTTGACACTCTGAACTCATTTTCCGACGGGAAAAAAATTATGTAAATCAAGTTTAGTTCTCAGACTGGGCTTAGAAAATTCCTATAGTGACTCACGTACTACAAGAAGCATAAGGCCAAACAATCTTGAAAGCTGTTTATAGCAATATTTTCTAGGAGAAATGTAGGTGAAGCTCTAATTTGAAATACCAGCAAGTTTGGTATGGAATTCAGGGGAACGTGTAATAAAGAACCACAGATATCTATGACTGCCCAAAAATGTATTTGTTCTGCTCCTTGTCACTTCCAGGGTCAATTTGCTAACCTAATTGGAATACATTTTAGGACTAGAATAAATGTAAACTAGAAAAGAGTTCTGATAGCTATTTCTATTACTCTCCATTTCCTTCTCCTTATTCCTAGCTGGAGGCCTTTGGTGAGTGTTAATTCTTATTAATATTTTTATCACCTTGGGTTCCCACAGAATTTAACAGAGAGAGGTACTGGGCTAAATTTCTAGAACATGGTAGGTACTTTATAATATATGTTTTTTAATTGGAGAGTTTTGTGTGATTAAAAAAGTCACCAGTTTTTAGGAAATAATGCTCATAAAATTTAATTTTATCATACTAACTTACTTTTCTTCTTGACATAGATACCTACTATAATATTGAAAGATGTTATCTCTATAATGAACACAAATAGGTTACATTAAATACACCTACCTACCCGTTCACCGAATTCCCCAAAAATACAACTTCTCTCTACAGCTCACTTTGTTAGATTGGTGGAGCACCAGGTCAGCAAGTTTGTTCAAAGTAATTCTGTTCACAGTAGTCACAGTTGATTGGTCAATGAATAAACGTTCAACTTAGGCTGGATCAATCAGATGGCGAGAAGACAGGGTCTGAAAATCTGCTTTTGTACCTCTTGTCCACAAGAAAGAAAATATGGTGATCTGCCATCACTGAACTTCCACGTTATGGGCCTGACTTCTTTTTCTTGACCCCGATTTTTATCTCTTGAAAGCAACATCATTGGCCCTCTTGGGTAAAGGAAAGAATCACTCCTGTAATTAGAATCTCTTCACAGTTTATAATAAAACATTTTGAAAAAAGTGGAATTTCGAGGAACAAACTATTAGGGTTTTCTTTTTTTTTAATGTTTCACTTTTTACTCTTTTAAAAATTCAGCATGCATATTCACTGAAAGTGCTAGAGTTTTCAAAATATTTTTACCTAAAATTGATACATAATAATAAAATGGCACATAATAAGTTTTAAAAATTGATACATATAATTGTACATATTTATAGGGTACATATGATATTTTGATACATGTATACTATGTACAATGATCAGGATATTTAGAACACCTGTAACTTCAAGCATTTATCATTTCTTTGTGTTGAGAATATTTCAAATCTTCTATTTTGAAATGTGCAATGAATTATTGTTAACTGTACTCACCCTATTGTGCCATTAAACACTAAAGTTATTTCTTCTATCTAAAGGTATTTTTGTGCATATTAACCGGCCTCTATTTACCATCCTCGCCCCTACCCTTCCCAGCCACTGGTAACAATCATTCTACTCTTTACCTCCATAAAATCAACTTTTTTAACTCGCATGTAGTACATACGATACTCTCGGCTTTCTAGCACTAGAATTTTCTGCCCCTTGCTCAGGAAACTGGATGAGATCTGCTGAAATGGGTTCTGCCCAAAACCAAGTTCTTGGTAATATTTTTTTGCCAAGGGTATGAAAACAAATATTCATAAGATAGGGTAATACAATTATCTCTTTAATGGAGACACAAGAGTTCAAATTCAAGAGAGCTCAAAGCCAGAGGGTCTCACATATGGGTGGGAACAGAGGAGTGGAACTGGTATTTGTAGCATCAGAATGTTCCAGCTTTGCAGATGTTCTCACATCTGATGTTAAGTTTTCTGCTACCAGTCTTTGTTAGGCACTTAGGACGAGAATAGCAGAAAGGCACTGAGTTATTACTTTATGGTGTATTTCAATTTTGGGGGTTCAGAAACTGATACCCCAAAATATAGTGCTTTGTACATGCTGCACTTATACAGAAGCCTCAGGTCTCTCTGACCTCCTCCCCTATCACCTCTCCCACAACATAGGATACATCGAAGCTTCCTTGTCTGCAAACATTCTGGGCCTGTCAAAGAGAAAAACAATGATCTCCAGTCCCTTCCCAGAGTCTTCATGAAATGAACCCATATTGAAGAAGGAAGACTAAAGTCTGTCAAGAAACCTGGATAGAATTGTGTCCACAAATCATTGTACACTCTAAGAGCTCAACATATTTTGCCCTAAACGACTGTAAGTTCATCAAGCCCATTAAATTCTACCTAGTAATTATGTTCGCCCCTCGAGAGAATTCCTCTTCTCCCTCTTTCCATAATGTGTTCTGCAAGGATCGAAGCTTCCTTTCTTTCTGTAATGTCAACATGGTATATAAGTTTCTGTACTCCACTGGGGTGCTGGGTCTTCATTCTGAAGGCTCCTATGTCATTTAAAGCTATGATCTAATAAATGTGCCCTTTCTCATATTCATCTGCCTTATTATGAGTTGCCTTTTCAGCAACCTTCCAAGGGCAATATACCAGTGAGGAAAATCTAACATGTATGTAAGCACTAAGCTATATCACAAAAGTAGTTTAGATGATAGTTTAACTTGAGAACTCATCACTATTTCTCTTTCAAAACGACCCTGAGGAGATAAGGAAGTATACAAAGAAGTAACAATATTGTGCTAAAGATGTGTAGAAACAAGATGATCTGGTTTAGTCATCTGAAAAGCAGTTGACTATGAACAAAGATGTTTTGCAACCTTTTCTGAACGCTGCTAATGCCCAACTATCTGTGGTCACCAATCATCTCCTGACCCCAACTACCTCCTTGTTGTCCCTTCCCCAATATAAAAAGAAGCTTGAGACTCATACCTTTTAAGAGCTTACTTAGGACCTTACTCTGCTATCTTCTCAATGTGCTGGCTTTCCAAAATAGTCTCCTTCCTTGCCCCAACACCACATCTCTTGACTAACTGGCTGTCTTGCAGTGAGCCCTATGAACTTGGATCTGACTACAGTGGAGGGGAAGTTTCCTTAGGTCCAACACAATGTAAGAATATATAACCTTCAGAACTTCTTGCTTCACTTAGTAAATGGATCTGATATTTATCATGTATAGCTTATCCACTGTGATAGGATAAAATAAATTTATATTACAAATTACATGGTAAAGTGCACCACTGAAATATAGCCGTCATGATCATCGTCACTGTTCTCTTGACCTCTCTTGAATCTCACCTGAAGCTTTCACAGTCCATATCTAAAGGCAGTGCTACAATCATGCACAAGGAATGAAATCCAATCAAAATAGGCAGTTGAATTCCAGATCCAAATATGAGCATCTGGATATCATTTCCACATGTGTAATACACAAGCCTTCTGAGTCAAATAACCTTAAGAGTATTCCTGATTTTCCTCCATAAAATATTTTTCTAATGTTATGATTAGCACTGCCAGTAGCAAAAGCAGAAAACAGAGTCACCCTTGACCTCAACATCCAAATAAATGATATTTCTTATTAGCTTCTGTATCTATGACCACGATACACACACACACACACACACAGAGATATAGTGGTTATATATATATATATATATATATATATATATCACATTAGACAAATATACATAGATTAGAAACATTGAACGTAGCAGTTGAATTGACTAAAGAATGATTTGCAAATTGGACATCCTCCCAAACCAGAATAGGTTCAGAGAGGTTGCAGCATAGCCATGTGGTGGAGGAAGATGTTTGGACGGTAAAAAAAAAAAAGAAAGTGAGTATGGAAAATAGAAATGAAATGAGGCGTAGAAACAGCCAGATTCATTACAGGTCAGAGTTTGCCTTATGTGAACCTAGTTTGAACAGTTGGCTGCCTGACCAAAACTTGGTGATTGGCACAAGAGTAGGTTGCAGTCTGTTCTACACATCCAGTTAGAGTACAGTTCTCTATGTATAAAGAATCTTTAAAATATGTAAAGAGGCAGCTTTAGGCTAAACTTCATTTAACAATGTTTATATACATATATTATATATAATTATATGTAACAACATATAAAATATATTTAAGTGTATATATAACGATATATAATTATAATACACATAACTATATATAACATATTTAACTATATATAGTTAGATATATAGTTATATATACATATATGTAGTTACATATATAGTTATATATACATGTAATTCTGTCTATCTATCTATCTATCTATCTATCTATCTATCTATCTATCTATCTATCTATCTATCTATCTATCTATCACTGCTACTACCATTGCTATTGTCTTACTCGTAGCCCCTAGGCTGTTTTACTAACCTATTAATTTGTTTTCTAATTCCTTTCTGACTCATCATATACATCTTCTGTACCTCTAACAAAGTGACTATCTTGTGGTTAGTAAAATCAAAATTCTATTTTAACTCACAGAGTTCCTCTATATTATCTAAAGACTCACCTGCTATACCCTCACCCCATCCTGCCATCTGTCCCCACCGAAACCTGAGCTACAGTCCCTGACATTGCTCAATATTACACAGCAAGTAAGCAGTAAACCCAAGACATGAAGTTGGTTGTGAAGACCCAGAACCTTAGTCTGGGTCCTTTTATACAATCATTGGTCCTTTTGTTATTGCATTTGTCTCCATCCGTAAAATAAATATTCCATGACCTTCTCTTTCCTTCCCTCTTCTGTGTCCCAAACCTCAGTCCCTCAGGAGGTGCTTGGGAGTGTCTATTGTAAGTGACTCCCTCAGGGTAAACCCATTCTATGTTGTTCACTGAAATGGAAATTTCTACTCCCCACCATTCACCCCATGTCATCTCCTACTGTGAGTGCATGTCATTACATTCACCTTAACATCATCTAAAACCAGTCAGGCAGTCACATTCTTTAAGGAGTAAAATTTATGTTACAGCTAAAATAAAAATTAAAAAAGTCAATTATCTTAATGAGTTGCAGGTGGAGGAGAGAGAGGAAAAAAAAGAGGCATTTGAAAGGGCATGCCAAGGTGTTATGGATGATGGAAACCAGACAAGTACTGCTCAACTCCTAGAGCAGAGAGGATGACTGTGTCTGAATGTTGGGAATAGAGCAAGCAGCTGTCCTACCAGATCCTGAATGAGTTAATTCTTAGCCAAGAGAGTATGACGGAGGCTGGGGTAGTATGCTAGGAAACTGAATGCAGCATTAAAATCTGTATCATGAGAAGGAGAGAAACTATTTGGAGGTGAAAAAAAAAAAAGCAGTGGAATAGAAAATAAAGGTATAATAAAGAATGACATTGACATTCTAGTCCAACCCAAAACCTCTCCTGAGTTCCTGAAGGAAATGAAGTCAGATGAAAAAGCCTCGCCTCGGTTTTAGGGTACATCTTTTAAACAGGGAGAGATTATGCCATTTTCAACTACTAAATTTCTTTCTGGAAAATGACCTAAGTTATAACAGGAGCTTGATGTAAGATTTATTTGTTTCTATGATTTTTTTTTTCTCTCTTTTTTTTTTTTTTTTTTTCTGGCGGGGGTCGGGGACTGAGTCTCACTCTGTTGTCCAGACTGGAGTACAATTGCACAGTCTTGGCTCACTGGAACCTCCACCTCACAGGTTCAAGCAATTCTCTTGCCACAGCCTCCTGAGTAGCTGGAATTACAGACATGTACCACCATGGTCAGATAATTCTTTTGTATTTTAAGTAGGCCATGTTGACCAGGCTGGTCTCAAACTCCTGACCTCAGGTGATCCACCTGCCTCGGCCTCCCAAATATTGCTATGGTTTTAAGGTGTTTTTCTTTGCTTTGTGTATGTTTGTTACCTTTGCTGCTTTGCTTTTAAATAAGCAGGGAGACAACAGTCCTCAAAAAGGCAGGAGCAGATTAACAGTAACTAGCCAAAAACAATCCTTAAAGTAAGTATCTTAAGAAGACACTCCCGGTTGCCCATCTTTTCTAAAGGCCAACTCAAGTCACATTGGAACCACCTTTGCAAATACTACGACAGAGAGAAGTGTAGCATGGCTGACTCCATCCTGCTTCTAGCCTCAGTTTGGCTGTCCTCACTCATTCCTGGCTGTAGGCCAGCCTAACGATGAGAGGAATTTAGTTTATATTACAGTTTAACTTTGAAGCAAGTATGATAATAGTCCCACCCTAAAACTGATCCTCACCTTGGTCAGGGATTTAAACTACCTTTGTAAAACTAATGAAAGACCAGGAGATTAGGATTCTGAGTGTCACGTGCATCCATGTGAAGAGACCACCAAACAGGCTTTGTGTGAGCAATAAAGCTTTTTAATCACCTGGGTGCAGGCGGGATGAGTCCAAAAAGAGAGTCAGCAAAGGGAATTAGGGGTGGAGCAGCTTTATAGGATTTGGGTAGGTAGTGGAAAATTACAGTCAAAGGGGGTTGTTCTCTTGGGGGCGGAGGCGGGAGTTACAAGGTGCTCAGTTGGGGAGCTTCTGAGCCAGGAGAAGGAATTTCACAAGATAACATCAGTTAAGGCAGAACCGGCCATTTTCACTTCTTTTGTGATTCTTCAGTTGCTCCAGGCCATCTGGATGTATATGTGCAGGCTTGGGCTCAGAGGCCTGACAGTGAGAGGGGGATGAATTCTGCTAAAATGTAGGCATGGTTAAACTATAATCAGCAATTGTTCCATAGCTTGCTTTTCCATAATCCCTTACTTCTCCAGAGTCATGTGTCCAGAAGTCACAAGATTAGTGACTTTCCCAATTGCTCCCATAGGTAACATCGCTATTGCAAAACCAGTGACGGGTCTTTTGAGATGTTTTTCAGACTTTTGCATCCAAGTAACTGACCCTGCCTGGACCTGTGACTCATGGCTCAACCTCAACCATTCCTATGTTTCCCACCTAGTGGCTACTCAGCACACAGGACCCTTTTCCAAACCCCTATGCTGTCATCCCCAATCAATCACAGCACCCATTCACTAGACCCCTGACCACCAAACTATCCATAAAACCCTAGACTCTGAGTTCTTGGGGAGGCTGAGTTGAGTAATTCCTCCTATCATTCTGTTCAGCTATGCCTGTGATTATTCAACTCTTTCTTCGTTGTGAAAACCAACTGTTTTCAGTGCATTGGCTTTTCTGAAAAGCAGGCAAGATGAACCCATCAGATGATTACAACATAACTTTCTGGAGCCTAAAGCTTCACACACTTATCTGCCTGAAATTTCCTTAGATTTCAATCCCTACAAGTGCAAAACTTTTGCCAGGGACTACCAGTATTAACTCGCATTCATATATAAGTCTTAGACATGGTTGGGGGTGCAGAAAACAATTCTCCAAAATATGGTGTTTAGAAGTGCTCAATGCTTTTGAAAATCAAAAGTCCTCAGAAATAAGCCTCAGAATCAAGGTCCTTTTAACCTTGTCTTGTTCCTCCCCTTGAGCACAGGGAGGAACTCTCTGTCTCTCTGAAATTTCCTTATCTGGACAGGAAAGCTTCTTACCAAAAGAAACACAACTGGCTTCTCTGCCCTCCCTGAACTCTCATTATCTATAGCAGAAAAGAAGACTGAAGATTGCAACCACATTTAGATGAACTTTTTCACAAGATAATGCCTGCCTCTGGGCTCATTCAAATTCCAAAGAGAGTCATTTACAAGTTAATTGCTGCCTCCCTTGTCCATTTTCCTTAATCGTCATTTACTGTCCTTCAAAAGAATTGTCTACATTCCTATATCCTCCCTACCCTAGGACAAAGGGTATATAAACTCCTCTACCCCACCAGGGGTGCTGAGGTAATCGTGTGATTTTTTTTTTTCTGTGCATGTTGAAAAATGAAGTGTATGCCTTTTTTTTTAATACCAATTTGCCTTTTTTCAGTTGATTTTCAGCACATTTTCAAAGGATGAAAGGGGAGTTTTTCCTTTGTCCCTGTAACATTTTTTAGGAATTACCTATTTCCATTTGATTGTGTGTTACTGTAGGGGCCAAGGCCCTTGCCCCAGAAGGTGCCCTGAAAAACCAACTCTCAAAAGGCAGATTAACTGGAGAAAAGGCATACACATTTATTTAATATGTATATGAAACCACTTTCACAAAAACTGTAACAGCAATAAAATTATTGCAGTGAAAGAGATCTGATCTAACCAACTGCTATCTTGTGTTTAGTTTTCAAACTGCCCTTAGTTATTCCTGGGCTTGGGCCAAGCTAACTTTGGGAGACATTTAGTTTATAGTTTAAATGGTAACAGCCCTTCCTCAAAACTCAACAGCCTTTGTAAAGGTAATGAGAGACCACTAGGCTAAGGGTAGGAGGATAAGAGAAGACTGAATTTGGCTATGGTGTAGATATAAACAATTACCAGCCATTACTCTGGAGGTCACTAAATATGCGACTTCCCCAATTACTTCTACAGATAACATTACTATTGCAGAATGTAAGATTGGCCTTTTGAGATGTCTTTTCAGATTTTTGGTGTATCTTACGAACAATGGTTCCACCTGGATCCACCGACCACACCTGTGGCACCATCCACAGGTGACTCAGCAAGCATGAGGATCATTTCCCACACCCCTATGATTGCAATCCAACCAATCAGCAACAAGCACCCATTGCCTAACCAAAACCCCCCATCCTCTAAGCTATCTTTGAAAAACCCTTGCTTCAAATTCTTGAGGAGGGTGATTTGAGTAATAATAAAATTCCTGTATCCCATTTAGCCAGCTCTACATGTATAAAACTTTTTCGATTGCAATTCCCCTGCCTTGATAAATTATCTCCATCTGGGCAGCAGGCAAGAAGAACCCGGGGGGAGGTTGCATATATGTGGGGAGATCCACTGAATGATTACCACCCCTTGGCATGGCTCACAAGCTTATAGAGCACCCTGGCAAAACAGGTTTTGGGAGTGAGGAGAAGTGGAATTTTGTGGAGGGGAGTACTAGGAAGAGTAAGTGGATCAGAGAATAGATATTAACTTGTATGCTATTTAGTGAAAGGGTCCATTCAGGTGTGGTTATATTCTTGGCCTTACAGGAAGAGGAAGAAAAAACATTTTTTCTCCTTGGTGGGTCTAAATTTTAGGCAGATAAACATCTGTGCTTTTGGAGAGATGTTGGGGGTTAGGGGTGAGGTCAGAGAGACCTTGAGCCTTCTTCAGTTCAGCAACTCCAAATTCCATGTTTAAATTCTTCCCATAGTTACCTTGGTCTATGCTCGGGCATGGACAAAGACAGCTTGGAGATAAGAAGCAAGATAGAGTCAGATCAGATTTCTCTCACTGTCATCAGTTTTTTTGCAAAAGTGACTTCAATCTCAAGTATCTGGGTCTTAGCTTCAGCACAGGCCTCAGTGAATAGCAGGAGAATAAGAAGAAAGCAGCAAAGGCACCATTCATTCCCAACAAACAAAAGTGCACTGACGTTTGAACAACTTTCTTACCTCTTTTTCATTTTGGTTTTAGGGAGTTTTTTCTCTGTCTGCTTTACTTTAATTTGTTAAAAATTGTTTTAAACATAACCATCTCTGATTTATTTTATAGCATTCCAGCTAATTCCTTTGTAAAAATTTTAATTACTTAAAATCAATTCAATATCCAGTCATTTAAAAATTGTTTTAATAATTTGTCTTTTAAAAAACTCCCAAATTAACAACTTTTCAGTAGCTAATTTGTCAGGCACTAGTGTTACTGGAAAGGGATTCTGATCCAGATTCCAAGAGAGGGTTCTTGGATCTCGTACAAAAAAGAATTTAGGGTGAGTCCGTAGAGTAAAGTGAAAGGAAGTTTATTGAGAAAGTAAAGAAACAAAAGAATGGCTACTCCATAGGTAAGAAAGTGCCATGGGTGCTCTACTAAGAATACTTATACTTACTTATTGATTATATACTACACAAGGGGTGGATTGTTCATGAATTTTCCAGGAAAGGAATGACAATTCCTAGAACTGAGGGTTCCCCCCTTTTTAGACCATACAGGGTAACTTTCTGACACTCTCATGGCATTTGTAAACTGTCATGGCACTGGTGGGAGTGTCTTTTAGCATGGAAATGCATTATAATTAGCATATAATGAGCTGTAGATGACCAGCGGTCACTGTCATTGCCATCTTAATTTTGGTGGATTTTGGCTGGCTTCTCTTGCCTGGCTTAAAACCACAATCTGTTTTATCAGCAAAATCTTTATGACTTGCACTTTTTTTCCAACCTCCTATCTTTTCCTGTGACTTCGAATGCCTAACTTACTGGTAATGCAACCCATTAGGTCTCAGACTTATTTTACCCAGTCGCTATTCAGGATGGAGTTGCTCTGGCTAAAACACCTCTGAATGTATTTCCGCCCACACTTTTACAATGGAACCCTTTATCCTAAGGGTTGTAGAGGGGTGAAGATCCATCTTCTGTAACTTCTTCAGTCAGAATAATGATGATGATATTTTAGCCTAACTATTAGGGTTTCTGACATTTAGAGTAGAGAAGATCTCATTCAGAAAGTGTAGGTATGGCCAGGGCCATTCATAACTCTGAGTTCCAACAAAAGGTGATATCTAAAAGATTAATAAGTGTTCAACTTAAGAAAACATACAGTAAGCTTATACTGCAGTCCTACACAGAGTACAACAGCAATATAGTCCACAACAGTAAAGCAAAATTATCCCAAGTAAATAAAATAAGAAGGCTTTCCACGAACTGGGGAATTGTTGGAAGCAAGCAGATATAAGGTCACTAGCTGATTCCAATGTGTGCCCAGAATTAGAATATTGATCCAGATATTTAAATTACCCATCCCTCTTGTTTCTTCTGAGCAGCAGCCAGAAATCAGTGGTTGGTTCACAGGAATAAGCAGAATCCATCTAAATTTCAGGAAAAAATGTGAAAAACAACTGATGAGACTAGAATCTAATAACAAGTGCACCATACTTGTTGAAACATATTTTTGCTCTTTTCAGTCTCCCATTTTTACTAAAGACAAATCAAAGTAGAAATGAGTTGTTTGCAAAATAAACTTTGGTCTTATTATATTTGGCCTGATTATTTGCATAAAGTGCAGCAAGGATGATTATTTGCCATGTAGGTTCTTTTTAACTGCCTTTAATGGAGTTTTGTTCCATAAGGAATGTCAGATAAGACCTTTTTTAAAGTTGAGCCCAGTCATCAGTTTGCACCATCAAATACCTATATGAGCTGGGTAAATTCCTCTCCTGTTTAGGTCCCAAGATAACATGGTGCTCCTGAGCCTGTCAGAAAGTGACATTCTTTATTACCACAAGTCAGGAATCCTGTACAGGGACTGTGGAGACAAGGTATGAGGCCAGTTTTTCCAGTGGGCTTTTGTTGGTTCTATAAGTCAAATTTAATTCCTTAAAGGAAAGCATGCCATTCCAGTCAAAGCCTTCATGAAATAACCAGTTTCTCCAAATGTATCCAGTTACAAAAGAAAACAGATTCTTATTGCACTTATGCAAATAACTATAAGGCCATAAGTTAAGAATACTCACAAGTAGTTTCCAAATTTTGGAGAAATAAGGCAGAGAGAAACAAATGTGCTCCAAATTTTGTTCACAGGAGCATAACTTACTCAAGTGTTAAAAGCTGTCAGTAGCTCAAAAAAAAAAAAAAAAAAGTTTTCCCAGCTCCAGAAAGACAAAACAAAGCATCAGCAACATTTTAAGCAAAAAATCAGAAAAGATTACTTCAGTTTTCTACTTATTCAGTCTATGCAGTTAAATCCTGTTCCACTTGAAATTCATGAACATTTCAGCTCTCTCTGAGAGTCCTGAAAGTTTTTCCCTATATGCTAATGTCACAGTCTCCAAAGTTATCAGAAACTTGCATTCAAAAGCACCTGTCAAAGTCCTATAGCTGATTACAAACCATCTTTTGAAGAGGATCAAAACAAGACAACAATTGTCTGTGGATGACAAAAAGCCTTAGGACAGCCACTATTGAAGCCACAATTGACTAGGAATTTTGGTTATTTCTGTGGCATACAACAATTGTACATAACAATTAAAACGATTAATAACATATGCTAAGTTTATATCAGAATTAAGGAAGTTTCCCGTAATTTTGGAACACATACCAGTAACATATTTATACAAATACAGACAAAAGAAATCCAAACACCAGCTCATTTTTGACAATGCTTCCTGTATTAGTTTTATACCAAACATGCCAAGTATGTCTCTTTTGGACTTTAGAGGGACTACTATCTAAAGATCAATTAGGTCA
Organism: Colobus angolensis palliatus; assembly: GCF_000951035.1. Classification (NCBI taxonomy): domain Eukaryota; kingdom Metazoa; phylum Chordata; class Mammalia; order Primates; family Cercopithecidae; genus Colobus; species Colobus angolensis. Next base: position 7,241,211 of record NW_012115155.1, on the reverse strand, counting down.
GGATAAGACATAATTTAAAATTTAATCTTGGAAAGTTTGTAAAATATCAAAGGTTCGAAACCCTTGACATTATAAAATAGAATTCCAGGTCACCATAAGTCATTAATTTAGCCAAAATGAGAACTCAAAATTTTTAGAAGTAAAAATCTTTACTCATTGATAGAGGGAAGACTTAGCTTTCCAAACAATTTGTCTCTTGTCTTTCCCTTATTTTTCCTTTAGTTTATCCTAAAGCCAAATAATTTTTAAAATTTTTTTTTAAATTTGACATGAAAATCCTGTTCAAGAGTTAAAGCCAAATTTCACCCTTTGCATTAGTGTACTATTAATGTCAACCCCAATTCTTAATAAAACCTTATACACAAATATATTCAACTTTAATATCTGACCATAAGGTAAGTTTCTTATGAAACTTTTATAATCCCTTACAAATTTTTGTTAAAGAGCAGATTAGTACTATAAGAAAACTCAGTTGTGCTTTTATTCCAATATTCAATTTATGGAAAAACTGAATGATATCCCTTTAACTTCAGCCAATGTTTTCCACACATAATTTCTTTAACAAGATTAATTTTCACAAAGCTTCCACAACTTACTCAAATGTTCAGCTATATCCTATTCAACTTAGAAGTATCCTTTAACCTTCTGACACGATTTGGCTGTACCCCACCCAAAATCTCATCTTGAATTCTAATTTGGATTATAATCCACACATGTTATGGAGGGACGTGGTGGGAGGTGATTAGATCATGGGAGTGGTTTCCCCATGTTGTTCTCATGGTAGTGAGTGAGTTCACATGAGGTCCGACAGTTTTATAAAGGACTTTTCTCCTTTTCGCTATGCACTTCTCTCTCCTGCCACCATGTGAAGAAGGAAGTGTTTGCTTCCTTTTCTGCCATGATTGTAAGTTTCCTGAGGCCCCCTCAGCCCTGCAGAAGCCTAAGTCAATTAAACCTCTTTCCTTTATAAATTACCCAGTCCTGAGCAGTTCTTTATAGTAGTGTGAGAACAGACTAATGCATCTTCTACACTAGACAAAAAAAGAAAGAAAGAAAGAAAAAAGACAAAAAACTACATTTCCATCAATTCTTATAATCTTCTCCCAAAACCACATTTTACTTTCTTCACATACCTTTCATGTAAAACTTTTTCCAGTAGTCACAGGTACATGTTACACTGTTAACTCTTAGTAACATTTACTTTGGAGAAAAATGGTAAGTACGTGATTCTAATTTTGTTCTAGGACACCAGACAGAAGTCCAGATAAAGTCTGACTCATTCCAGCACAGCTAGGAGGCATGGCTAACTTCACATGTGCCCAGAACTTAACTAAACTCTAATGACTCCACAGCAGGTAAGTTGAACAATTTTCAAAGGTCAAAGAAGCAGCTTATAACCTTAAATCATTTAGCAAACCTAATATCTGATCTGTAAAATTTAGACTAAATGTCTAATTTTTGAAGACATTTTTACTTTACCAATAACCTTTATGTTTTTTTTTTTTAAATGAAGGCAAGTTCAGCCCCAAGGACTGCAACTTAGATATTTTAGTGATTACTTTTTGATTAAATGCTAAACAAGGGGTAGATTATTCAGGAGTTTTCCAGGAGAGGGGCCGGGAATTCTTGAAACTGAGAATTTCTTCTCTTTTTCGACCATATGGGGTAACTTCCAGGAGTTTTCATGGCATCTGTAAATTGTCATGGTGCTGGAGAATTATAGTGAGTGTTGTCTTCTTGATTGTGGCTGGCTTTAGCTGGCTTCTTTACCACATCCTGTTTTATCAGTGGGGTTTCTGTGACCTGTGTTTTGAGAAACAAGTCCTGCTGAACTCCTATCTCACAGTGCACCCCAATGTTAAGAATGAACATCAACTTAGCCACTTACCAATTAACCTTGGCACTCCTTCTAACTCTTCCTTGTCTCAATTTCCTCACCAAATTATTGCGAAGATTAAATCAATTTTTTCCTGTAAAGTACTTTATATAGTACCTCTGCACTGTACCTATCTGTAATAAGTTAAACACACTTTATTACTTTTTAGTCTGAACCTAACAGCTTTCTCTCAGAATTCGAAGGAAGTATTATTAAAGTTATGTTCTACTTCAGCAAAATAGGAGAAGTCTACATTTATGCTGAGAACTATGGTAATCTATATATACTATCAGAAATGTTATAAATTTTTCCTGGGTATATTATATGAAGATTTTGAGACAGCTTCCTAGAAGTGGAATTGTAGGTATTCATATTTTAAATGTTGGTAGTTATTGTCAAATTGCCTTTTATACCAGCAGTATTTGAAAGTGCTTATTTCTCCACATCTTAACCAATAATGAATATTAACAACTTACTAGATTTTTGCCAGTTTAATGAGGAGAAAAACCTCATTTTAAGTTTGTTTTGCTCTAACTACCAGTGAGAACAGACATCTTTCTAAAAAATATGGAATGCTTCATGAATTTGCATGTCATCCTTTCACAGGGGCCATGCTAATCTTCTCTGTATCATTCTAATTTTAATATATGTGCTACCAAAGTGAGCACAACCAATAATCTTTAAAAATGTCTTTATATCCCAAAGCTTACTAAAGTCATCTGAACTAAAAGGCATTAGGGTTTGTATTTTTCCGACAAAATATTTGATTTAAGTGCCTACTATTTTTAAGCCAATTAATCAAAGCTCTTTCATATCACACACACAGCACCTATAAATACATAGTCAGAAGAGGATCTAGTACTTGTAAGATTTTTCATTTGTCATTTTCAAGTTTCTCTTTAAAGCATGCAGTTTCTATGACTTAACAAGCAGGCACAACTGGAAGGCAAAACAAATTCCCCCAAACTAAGGATTTCTTTTATTTATTTATTTATTTATTTATTTATTTATTTATTTATTTTTGAGATGAAGTCTCACTGCTTTGTCGCCCAGGCTGGTATGCAGTGGTGCAGTCTTGGCTCACTGCAACTTTCACCTCCTGGGTTCAGGATTCTCATGCCTCAGACTCCCGAGTAGCTGTAACTACAGGTGCCCGCCACTGTGCCCGGCTAATTTTTTTTTTGCATTTTTAGTAGAGACAGGGTTTCACCACATTGGCCAGGCTGGTCTTGAACTCTTGACCTTGTGATCCACCCACCTCAGCCTCCCAAAGTGCTGGGATTACAGGTGTGAGCTTCCTCACCTGGCCAGGATCCTATTTTTATACCAGATCCTGGATCGCCCCCAAAGAAAATCAGCCCATCTCCCATAGGAATCTTATCTCTCAGTGGGGGTGGGCATATTTCCATATTTTCTAGAAGGCCAAGGGCACGGCTTCTCTGATCAAAACATGCACAGAGCAAAGTATCCTCCCACAACTGCCATTAGACATCCCTAAAAGTGTATTTTCTATCTGGTTATTACACACCAAAGCTCTTTCATAATTCAAAGTAATTTCTGATATGCCCTCAATAGTCAAAAATGTCAGATAACCTAATGCAAAATGGAATAGAGCCTTAGATTTTGAGAGGAATTTACTTTTAATTCCTGGGGTTTCATGAGGAAAACAGAGGTTTTTTTTTTTTTTTTCTTCCCCAAAACAGGGTTAGTGTCACCTCCTCTGTTTTCCTCAGGAGTCCCAGGCTGTTGGAAATTCTCTTAGATCATCTAATGTGTACATTAAGAGTAGCAAACAAAATAGAGAAAGACAATTCAGTTAACTGAGAAGAAAAAAATGTTTTTTATTTTTTCTTCAGAAAAATAAGATTCAAGAAGAGAAAAAACATGAAGGCCTTTTAAATATATGTATAGTTTGGATATCCACTTTTTAATTAAACTGACATAACAATATCACTTTTAAAAATAATTTTTAAATTCTTTTTATTACCTAACTTTAGCCAGGGCAAACAGCCAATATGTCTGGCTTTTGTGGTTTACCAAAGGTAACCTCCCAGGTACTCAGAGAAAGGAAAATTCAAGAAGGGAAGTCAGAAGTTGTTCACGGAAGGGAAGATAATCAACACAGGGCAAAAGTCACACAGATATCAAACCAGAAAGGACTCATTTCCAAAATTAGGAATTGAACGCCGAACCCAGGCCATCATTAGGAAAAGACAAAGCCTTAACTACTAAGCTACAGCACTGGGCAGTTTCCATTGCTCTTCCCAGAAGAAGTCTAAAGCAGCCAATTTTGAACTTGCAAAGGCTCAAGATAATTTCTAGAGCTAACTATGACATGAACCCTCAAATTCCTGTTCCCTGGCTGTCAGAGACCAAGAGAAACTATTGCCACATGGTTACAAGGTCAAGCTCTCAAGGACATAAAACAAGATGAGAGTAAATCTTCATTCATCTTTTCCTTTTTTCTTTTTTCAGCTACCTGCAACAAACTTTGCAACTGACCAGCTTGCCAGGCTGGTTTGAACAGTGGGTTTATGGGGTCCTAAGTCAATGTTCTATCCTAAAACACTCCTCTTTATGACAGAGCAATACAGAGAGACACATTTATAACACAAAGTAAATCAGATTCTCTACAGCTTAAGAGTAGCCTCACAAATCCTTTTTCCCATTAATCAAAACTTTACAGAAAAAATAAACAGTGATTTTTACCATTCATTCAACCAATTTGCATAGAGAGAGAGGTCAGTAGCCTGACTGGTAAGAAATTCTTACCCTTTGGCCAGCATGTGAGGTTTCTAGACTCCGTTGTCCTGAGCAGTCCTAGTGACCCTGCTTGCTGCACCGAACCCCTGGGGGCCAAGCCACATTACAAAGGAAAATTACCTTGTTCCATTTCATAAAGCCATAGGCAAAAGCGTCTCAGTTTTGCAAGACACCACTCAAGAGGTTGCACGGGGTAACCAAATTAACATTTTCCATTATGGTCAGAGCAAAATACATGTGATTTGACAAAACATAGACATTAGTCACTTCACTTAGCAGTGAATATCAAACTAGCAAGTCCCAAACTTGCCCCAGGATGGGCCTTGTCATCTTTAATTCATTCACAGTGGGTTAGAATGACCTCTGACCAGGAGTTTCAACATGTGGACTCTGGGCAAGCTGGTGGCCCTGAGAAACAGAAAAGATAGAAAAGGAAAATGAGAGAGAGAGAGAGAGAGAGAGAGAGAGAGAGAGAAACATTGCTTGCTGCAGGGTGGGAAAGGCAAAGAGCTCAGGGAGGCAAGAGAAAGTCCCACCTATTGCAGCAATACTGAATCATACGTTCAGGCAGCCGTTTGTCAGTTGCGAAGGAAACTTTTCCAGCAGTCCCATCAGCTCTCAAGTCTCCCACTTTAGGAAGGAAGAAAGCTCCCCATGTCCCATGATTATGCACATGCCTAATCCTGTCCCCGACAGCCATCAGCAAAGAGTGCAAGGCAGGTTAATCCAAAGAGAATAGTGGTTAACGTCCCAAGTGCGAAATCCATTTTTAACCAAAAGAGACTTTACTAAGAGAGGTCTCTCACCCTTTAAATCTTAGGAAGGACACTAACCTTCTTAAGTTGGGCCTTTAACCTAAGTTTGGTCAAGCGTTCTTGCCTTTTATTAAGAAGTGCCTTGGTCAGGTGTGGTGGCTCACGCCTATAATCCCTGCACTTTGGGAGGCTGAGGCAGGCAGATTACAAGGTCAGGAGTTCGAGACCAGCCTGTCCAACATGGTGAAACCCCATCTCTATGAAAAATACAAAAATTAGCCAGGTGTGGTAGCAAATGCCTGTAGTTCCAGCTATTCAGGAGGCTGAGGCAGGAGAATCACTCGTTGCTTAAACCCGGAAGCAGGAGGTTGCAGGGAGCCGAGATTGTGCCATTGCACTCCAGCTTGGGTGTCAGAGTGAGCCTCTGTCTCAAAAAAAAAAAAAAGAAAGAAAGAAAAAGAAAGAGATGCCTTTAACTCTCTCTGTCTTAGGTGAGACTGTAATCTTTTTAAATTGGGCCTCTAACCCAATTTCACCCTTTCCCTGGGTAAAATGTACCCTGACACTTACCCAAAGCTGGCCAATTGGTGCTGCATTCTGTTTCCTTTGGGCTGGGGATTTCCTCAGAATAGTCCCTTCATGGTTGCCAGGAAGATGTTACTGGAAGGTGGTGCCAGTCCAAACCCCAGGAGAGGGTTCTTGGACCTCATGCAAGAAAGAATTCAGGGCTAGTCTACAGACTAAAGTGAAATAAAGTTTATTAAGGAAGTAAAGAAACAAAAGAATGACTACTCCAAAGCAGAGCAGTGGCATGGACTGCTCAACTAAGTATACTTCACTTGTTTCTTGATTATATGTTAAACAAGGTGTGGATTATTCCAGAGTCTTTTGGGTAAGGGGTGGGCAATTCCCAGAACTAAGGGTTCCTCCCCATTTTAGGCTGTACAGGATAACTTCTTAACGTTGCTGTGGCATTTGTAAACTGTCATAGTGCTGGTGGGTGTGTCTTTTAGCACACAGATGCATTATAATTAGTGTATAATGAGCAGTGAGCACCACCAGAGGTCATTTTCATTGCCATGTTGGTTTTGGACAGTTTTGGCTGACTTCTTCTCCACAATCTGTTTGATCAGCAAGGTTTTTATGAGCTGTATCTTGTGCCAACCTCCTTAGTCATCCTGTGACTAAGAACGCCTAACTTACTAGGAATGCAGCCCAGTAGGTCTCAGACTTATTTTACCCAGTCCCTATTCAAGATGGAATCACTCTGGTTTAAATGCCTCTGACACCAGGGCACAGAGAATAGTCTTCTATAAAGGATTTCAAGTCTAGAAAAAAATGGGATTTGAAGCTACAGCCCCCTTTTTTGTAGATGGGAGAAGTGCAAGCCAGAGATAGCAAAGACCTGTCCAAATCCTGCCAGCTGGATCACAGAAAGGCCAGGCTCAGAGGCTAGGCTCCTGAGACAGCCTCCTCATCAGGCCCCCTCCCATCAGCAGCTGACACCATGACTGTGGATGGAAGGCTGTCCCCTTCCTATGGTATTTGAAAGGAAAAAATTACTACTCAATTCTGCAGTGGTTGTCCTGATAAGGACAACATGCAGGGTAGCAGCCTTCTCTCATCTCTATCATTTCATTCTGTATCCCATTCACAAGTTTGGTCAAGCATTCTTTCCTTTTATGAAGAGGGGTCTTTAACCCTCTCTGTCTTAGGAGAGACTATAATCCCTTAACCCAATCCCATCCTTTACCCAGGTAAAATGTACCCCACCACTTACCCAAAGTAAATTGGATAATTCTCTTTTCTCTGTTAATGCTCAACTGTGCAGCATGAGTAATCACCTCCTCGTTTTACTTGCATTTTATACATTTGGGGTTGTAACTTGAAGGTTTTTTGTTGTTTATTTTGTTTTCTTTAATCAACTAATCCCAAATATTCTGTTAAAATGAAATGTACACAACATGAAAAAGAGCTTCTGTTGCTGTTGCAAATCTATTCTGTCCCTTAGAATGCAGGATCTACAATGTTTGGGTTTCCATCGTATTGCTTTTGTCTTTGGTTGGATGCTAATTATGCATTTACCTTTATAGAAAAATTACCGGTCAGCAAATCAGCAAACAGTTACTGAGATCATGCTAGATGTCAGACACAGGTTAGTTAGCAAAGCAGCGTGGTCTAGAGGAGAGTCTAAGGCCATTGAATTTAAAGCAAGAAAAAAAAAAAAGAATTTGAATTTTGACTGTGAACATACCATCTATAAAAGCTATAATTACTCAGAATTTTATTTTCTCAATATTAAATTAATGTTATTGATCTTCCACTTGAACCACTAGATGTAATATATTTAAATATATATTAAATATTCTCCAACAGTAGTTCAAGTAAAGGATTAATAGCTATATATATATGTGTGTGTGTATATATATATCTGTGTGTGTGTATATATATATCTGTGTATGTGTATATATATATAGAGAGAGAGACAGAGACTGACATGTTGCATATGCTGAATAAATGGATAAATGGTCATTGCTATATTTATTTATTTACAAATTTCACAAACTTACTTTCTGCTGAAGTAAAATACATCTGTTTTCATTTTTCCTAAGTTAATGTGTTTGGTTCTTATTTCTAACATTTCTATTATTTTATAAATTATTTCTTCACCATCGGATTTGTGAGGTTGTTCAATGCAGTTTCATGGAAAGCCTGCGTGTTGCAGGGCATTGGAAGATAGAATGCTTACCTCACTCTTCCACTGTCTCTAGGACCATGGAGATAGGTCTTTAAACTTCTGTGACCTCCCTTGCTTGGGAGAAAGGCCTCTTCTTGTATGAACATTAAGTTGTGTCTTCCAGTGACATGCTTCCAGAATGGTCATGGCCCAGCTCCAGAGGCTCCCATCACAGGAAGCCTTGTGAATATTTGTTCTGAGTGAGGATGACACAGCTCCTGGTCATCATTCAGCAGTTAAATTTGTCGCATCCTCTACATAGTACAATGAAAGGTTATGGATCCAATTCAGCCAGAGCAAGAGATACCTAGGGCAGTGTCTGGGCCGGGTGCTCTGACTGTGACCCATGGATATACGTCAGTGTTAATTCTTTTACCTGAACACTCACATGAGACACATTGCCTAAAATTATTTCAAGGCTCAAAAAAACTTGAGTATGCTGTCTCCAAACTCAAGTTCCTTCTACAGACAAAAGAGAGCATTTATGAAAACAGGCATTTCAGAAAGAGGAGATAAATACAGTGAAAGGCAGGAGCCCTGAGAGGCTCATGGGAAGGCACAATCTCAACAACCCTGGGGTTTGTGCCATCCTTAAGAATGAAAAAAGAGCCGGAGAAGTTGTGGCTGATCAGAGGAATTCCAGCGGCACAATGACAAGCCCTGAATTCTTGGTCAAGTGACTAAGTCCTTCTGTTAGTGTCACACGTTCTTTCTATTTCCTTATTTCCTTCCGTGTTTCTTTTCTTCCTTTCCTTTCCTCCAACAATTATTTAGGAATACCATAGGCCTAATCTAGTGGGAAAAGTTAGACATTCAAAAGTGAATCGGATGTGATCTTTGCACTCAGTGACATCACAATCTTTCACGAAGAGAGACTTCAAAAGGTGAGTATGTCCTAACTATACAATATAACAAAGCAAAACTACAAACTGCCCCACGTGAACACAGATGCAGGGCAAACTAACCCAGTTAAATGGTGAAAGGACAGGAAGGCTTTGAATAGGAAGTGGAGAGTCATAAATTATTAGAATTAGAGAAAAAAAGGCTGAAAAAAGAAACAAAAATTCTGATAAAGCAGATCTTATGCCTAAACACACACGTGTGCACAAACACACACATAGGTACACACAGATACAAACACACACACAGACTCACATACACAATCATAAACAGATACACGCAGACAAAAAAACACAAACATACAGATACACATGCAATTATAAACACACAGAGACACACACACATGCAGAGAAGAACAACAGAACTTACAGAACTTAGTGTTTTACTTACAGTAAAAAACAATCACAGATAACAGCTAACATTTATTGAACATATCATTACATGTCAGGTAAGCATATCATATTTATCAGCTTAGTGTTTCTCACACAGCCATAAAGAAGCATGTTTTTCTTACCTTTAATCTGTTGCAGTTGGATAATAATCCATTTGCATTACTAATGCAAAACTTGTGTCCCATGCAACTTAATACATCAGCTTGACAACATCCAAACCAATCCGAAACCTATTCAACTAGACCCATCCGCTGACCGCACACTTCGATGTCACGATAATGTCAAATTACTATAAAATCTTCAAATGTTTTCTCTCAGTGTCTGCACTGTTTGTGGACTAGTAACTAACCATGCTCCACAGGCAGAGGAGCTCATGGACACGTGACATGTGAGGCTGCACAGGACGCCATGCTCCTACGGGACCCAGCCTTGGTGACCTGCTCGGCTGTCATCATTTTGAAATTCCTGATGACCTTTGAGCAAGGATTCCTTCATTTCCCTTTTCGAACTGGGCCCTGCCAACTATGTAGCTGGTCCCATCCGCAGATCACCCTCTGAGTAGCATAGTATTAATGTGTTTAATTCTCACAAATGTTATTTGAGGTAGGTACAGTCTTTAGCTTCATTTTCAGAAGAGAAATGTGGGGCAAAAAGTGGTTGAGGCTAACACAGTTGATAAGAGACAAGCAGATCTGAAGCCAGGCAGTCGGTCTTGAAAGCCCAGACTCTTCACCACATGCAAAGTAAGGCAAACTCTGGGAGATTATTACACATCTAGCGTTGCCAAAGCAGAAGAAGAGAATATAAATTTCTCATAGGCAGAAAGAATTTGTCCTTTCCAACCTGAAGTGAGGCTGATTTCAAAGATACTGCAGTATAGGCAATAAGGCTGACCTTGCCGGCTACCTTCTCTCTAATCTGGAGGTATGGGAGTATAGAGTGCAGGAAGGAAGTATACCCGTGTTCTACAATGATGACACACAAACTCCAAGGTCCGGAAACTAGACTGAGGGAAAACCCAAAGGAGAATGCAAATGCTGTCACGCACTCGTTTTCTTGAGCAAGGCTGTGGGCAGGGGATAGCCATATGTAGTTCCCAATCTGTAGAAGTGATGCGATTACATTAACACACATCACATTCTAACACATGTGCTTCCCAAGATAGTCTGACAGTGACTTGAGATATCAGAGAAAGATTGGCTTGGGGTTTTTCTAATGATTAGTGGGTGGGAGACAGGGCCTTAAACTTCTGCTTGGAAGAAAGGCATCTTCTAGTGTGAACGCTGGGTTGTGTCTTCCAGGGGCGTGCTGCCAGCATGGTCACAGCCCAGCTCCAGAAGCACCATCACAGGAAGTCTTGTGAATGTTTATCCCAAGTGATGATAACACAGCTCCGGTCATTCTTCAGCAGCTACATCTGTTGCATCTTCTACATGGTAGAGTGAAAGGGTACTACACAGGAAAACACCCTGGCCCCACCCCCTCTGTTCAATTCTGGGTAAGGGTAAAATCTTACATACTTGGTCACCTGCTTTTAAGGGCAGGTTAGGCAGCAGCAAAGGTGGCCTGGATGGAGAGAGGCAGGGTGAAGGAACACCAGGTGCAGCCACAGTGACCAATGTGAAAAACAAAACAGAACAGGGCTAGGCTCCCAGAATGGAGCAAGGGCTGAAGGGACTAGTCCCCTCCTGGGGCCGCTGCTGAGGCTTATGAATGTGTCTGTCTCGTGGGAGGAAGGCTGCACAGCAGCAGCCCGGGTAGGACACAGAGGTCTGAGTCTGAAGTGTCCTGGGTGGGAGCCAGGGAACCTCAGAAATGCAAAGCATCCACTTCCCCTACCTGCCATCATTTGTTAGAAATATGTTATGCAATTGCATTTTAACAGGTATTTTCTATGCTTTTTTTTCTTGGTTTTCATTAATGAAAGTGTAAAACATTTTCTCCATGTATAGGGAGCACACTGAAGCTCAGAGAGTTAAAGAAGTAGCCCACTCAAGGTCACACCTTTTAAAAATGGAGGACTCTGACCTCCAACCCATACTAGCTTATACTAGTCCTGCTCTGCCTGGATTCAGAGTCAGAGGCACCTGGTACCTGACCCTGGTGGAAAAGGACCACATGGACTTCCTAGGATTGGTGAAAGAAATTTATGTTGGGTTGGGGACTGAACCTCAACATCAAAATGAAAACAGTGCCCAGCAACAGCTGATGAAGGCTCCCCCAGTTCCCATCTTCCATTACCATATGACCATGCCATGCTGTGTTTCAGGTCAGGGGACTTAATCACACAGACGGACTCATGCCCAATCTTTATGACAAACTTGCTAAATGACCTTTGCTGAGTTACTCAGCTTTTCCAAGCTTCCGTTGCTTCATCTGTAGGAAGGAATGAATAGTTTTCTACTCCACAGGATAGTTGTGGGGATTCAGTGAAATCAGCATGGAAAACATTTGGTCTAGCAACTGGAAGTGGGTTCCTGGGCTCTAATGCTTTGTAGCGTTCTTCACACTTGTTCAGTTGCCATCACGAAGTACTGCTTGTAGTCTAAGTCTGTATAAGTAAAAGAGTCAATAAAAGTTCCTTGTATTTAAAGAAAGCAAAGAAACAATTCAGGGTTGGAAGGAAAAAGGAATCCCTAAGTTAAAATAGGTAGAGGCATGTTGTGGAAAATCTGGCCAAATCTCTGGGTCTTGAGGCAAAAAAGGCAGAAACAAGGCACTCCAGAAGCTGAGCAGCACGTGGTGTGTGGCTCGTCAGCCACTTACAGCCCTCTTGTTCTCAGGTGCTTGTTGTGTCTGCTCACTGGAATCACATGAGAATGTTGAGGATGGCCCAGGACATTCTGGTTTAATTGGTGTGGGTGCAGCTGGAGCCCCAGGAGTGGTTGAAGTTGCCAATGATTCTACCGTGTGGCAGTGTCTGTTTAGATATCCAATCAACATGTCTGTCTCCTCCTCAGCCACTGCAGGCCCAGTTCTGAGGTTCCACTGGACGTGTTCTTTTGCCTTCCAGCCTTGCCTCTACCATCCCATTCACGTTTTCCACGGTCTCAACAGTATTGGAAGCTTCTCCTTCCCATCCCCCTGACTATTCTCTGGAGTTGGTAACAGTGTGACTCAGCATAGACACATGCAGCAGAGGTCATGGTTGCTTTGACTCCTGCTCCATCTGCTTTGGGCAGCTCAGTGACCATCAAGACGAAGGCACGTGTAAGAAGTCCCACAAAACCTCTGGGTTTGTCCTGCTTGTTCGTTGAGATCATGAGTCTTTGAAGGCAGAAACAGAGTCCTGGTTGTCTCCGCAGTCTGAGCCCTAAACTAGGGCAGTGGGAGCATAGCTCAAGGATGAATGGAAGAGAGTTTATGGAATGCAACTGGAACATATTTTATTGATTGATTGTGTACAACTAAAATGTTAAATATATGATATTTTCGTGACAAAGATGATGAGTATGTTGATTGAACACTTATTTGTGGTCCCCCTCCCTGGCATTGACTGAAATCCACTTTTTCTTGGAAGAGCTCTTCTTTGGAATAAACCTATTGAGATGTTAGCTTTACTCTTTTGTATCCCTGTATTGCCTCAGACCCCAGCAGGCCGCAATATTAGAGTAAAAGTGAGTGCTCCTTCAAGAAGCATAGTATTTTTTTAAAATCGTGAGTGTTCAAAAAATAGTTGTCACTTTCCATGAGACGCCCCAGTCCTCTTCCAAGAGTGAATTCTATCCCTGGGTGGCTGGCTGGCAGGGTTTTCCTAATATTACTTTATAAGCCGTATATATAGGCATGACCTTCTGAACAGGAAAAAGCATATTGAAAATAAAAACAAAAACAAATTACCACTGTCAACCGCAACAGTATAAACCCTCCCTTAGGACTCCATCAGCTTTTTCAGACCTGAAAAACTATGACTCCCTCAGGGGTAAACTTTACCTGAACCACACTGGGGTTTGTTTCCCTGAATATCATCCTATATTTTTTAATCATTACCTTTCTACAAAGGCAGAGATAGTAGAGATTCAGGGAGATGGGAAAAGCAGATTTTCTCTTTGGAATTAGGGGACTTCCTCTATGCTTTCCATTTAATGTGATTTACCAGGTTCTGAGCTCTACCAGGGGCAAGGCTTCCCATGGCTTTGCATTCATCTCCCTTACTGTCATTAACTGCACTCACTTGACTTGCGCAGCTGCAGAGAATGTGTTCCTTTTCCTGTGATAAACTCACAGCCATTAGCAGCTATCCAAATGCAAAGAGAGTTGCGAATGTTACCTGATGGGAAATGAAGAAAAGTCAGCTTATTAAAGTCCACTGAAATGCCTTGTTCTTTTCTTTCAGCCTTTTTGTTTATTTCTTCTCCCCTTTGGAACTTTCTGCAAGACATTTTGTGGCAATTCTTTGTACGATTTCATGACTTTTGTGTATAGTCTATGCAATGAAAGGGCACTTGTGTAAATTTTTTTAAAATATTGCTTTATGGGTTATTGAGATGCCCCAGGGAGAGGGGGCCTGAGCTGGTCTGGGCATGCAGGACTGCCCTTTGCCCAACAGAGAGCAAGCAGCCACTCTGGAGGAGTGATCAATGCTACAGTAGCTCCCACATGGAATGTTTCCTTCTGCTGGTCCAGGCTGATGGCTCCTCTTCTGGCCTAAGCTACAGTAGCTCTCATTAAAGACAAATGGACAAGAGGGAAATGCTCACTGCACTCAAGAAACACACCTACTCACTGTACTTTGAATATGCAGACTCATTCTTGCGTTAGGGCCCCATAGGACACGGCTTAGAATGTGCTGTTTCCTTGAATTTTTCTGGGCAATGTAGACACCAACCAACAACTAAAGAAGAGCTGCTATTTTTGTACTGTGTGGGAATGAGGTAAAAGGTAGAGGAAATTCAGGTAGAAAAGGTAGAAATACATGTAACTGCTATGGAGAGCAGCAGAAAAAGGATGGACAGGGAAAGAAACTGAAGAACATGCTGTATCCAGGTGGTTCATGTTCACAGAAAAAGACAGTGGTAATAAAAATAGGCTATGCTCATTGCAGTCTTCTACCAAGCATGTACCAAAAGTCAACCCTCTTTGCTGTGCTACCTAACATGCAAGAGTATAATAGATGTTGTGACTAGAAAGGGCCTCAGGAGATCATCTAACCTAGCCTCTGTGAAGAAGCATCACAAACCAATGGAGAATAAGTTTTGGCATCCAGACCTATGTTCAAATCCTTGATGCACAGTTACTGCCTCATTAACTTTAAATAAGCTGCTCAACTTACATAAATTCCAGTTTTATCATCTTTAATATGGTAACAATAACGTCTAACCTAAGGATTAATTTGAGGATTAAGTGAAATATTTTCGGTAAATATGCCTAGTTCAACGACTACCTATTTACTATACATTAACACCAGGTAGCTATTACCAGTTTTTAGTAGATAAGTTACTGTATTTTATCATATTTTATTAAATTCTGTTGTGGTTCATGTTACCACAAAAAGCAACAGAATCAAGACTTTAATTGATTTGCTGTAAGTCACATGGTCCAGCAGAAAGGAGGTTGGAATCCACATCCTGTCCTATTTATTCAGTATTGCTTTTGGCACCTTATAGAGCAAGGATTTGTGGATATTTGAAGAACTTGATTAAGTTCCCATGTTTAGTGACTTATGAGTCTTCTTCTTTCTGTCTGTCAATCAGCAAGTCAACGAATGTTTAATGAGACCTCAGGGTTTTACAAGAAGCAGAAAGGCATTTAAATGACAAATGGTCTAATTGAGTATATGAGAAAAGATCTATACTCAAAGAAGAATATATTATCACCAAATTGTAACCCAAATACCAACAGAGCTTAATAGTATAGGTATTATACAAGGTAATGGGCACAAAAAGTACATTTAGTTCTGCCTAGATTTCTTTGTAGCTGTCTGTATGATTCTTCAGATTTATGTAGATGGAGAATTGGCAGGTCATCCACACAGAAACACCTAGATGCTGCCAACAATGGAATACAGCATCTTGCTTGTGACAGCAAGAATGTCTTGTGTAAACACTGAGAGTAGAAATTTACCCCTTGCCCTCTGTGGCCAATAAGGTCTATGAACAATGACACATCCAAGTGAAGAATTTGAATATCAGGAGAAACAGACAGTGAGATGGAAGGTGTTCCTACACAGTACAACACCATCTGATTAAATTCTGTTCTACTGAAGAAAATATATGGCAGTTGCTAGGTGCTTTCGACTGTCGTATCACCTATTTGCAACCTCTTAAAAGGTCTTCCAAAATTTATCTTATTTTTGTAATCATTAATATCCGGGATCTAGTAGTTCTCTGTTATGCTCTTAGGTACAAGTAGAAACTAACCAGTGTTTCGTCTTCACCCTCAAATGCCTTCCTCTCTAGCTTACTAGAGTGATGTAAATGAACACGTCTTGGAATCATGTCATTTTTCAATATAAACACCATGTGAGAAGGCCTCTTGGAACAGAATGCTGCTTAGGTTCAAGAAAGAACAATTTTATAGATTGTATCATTATAGTGAGCTGAAGAGTGTCCCTCAAAAGTCATGTCCACCCTAAGCCTCAGAATGTGACATTATTTAGAAACAGTTGTTGCAGATATAACTAGTTAAACTAGAGTCATGTCGGATAAAGGTGGGCCCTAATCCAATGGCTGGTGTCTTTATAAGAAGAGAAAAAACATATACACACACACACACAAACACACACACACACACACACACACAAATCATTAGGGAGAGCACCAAGTAAAGTTGGAGACAGAGAATGGAGTAATGCGTCTACTAGTCAAGGAGTGCCAAGGAGTGTCGGCAACCACTGAAAGCCAGGCAGGGCAAAGAAAGATTCCTCTCCAGGGTCTTCATGGGAGCATGGCCCTGTTGAAACATGGTTTTGGATGTCTAGACTCCCAAACTGTGAGAATAGATTTCTGTTGTTGTAAGCCACAAAGTTCATGGCACTTTGTCACAGCAGCCCTTGGAAATTAACACACTCATCTGCAGGAGGAAAGAAAGCAGTGTATAGAAAAGTAGGCATTGAAGGATGATTTTTTTTTATCAATACCTTTTAGTTGCAGGAAACAGGATGCCACAAAAACACGGTCAGCATGTGAGGGAGATGGCTGATCAGCCACAATACATAATCTCATGGATGGACACAAACAACATAAATGAAAGGTTCCAGATCTGGATGCAATCGGCATCATTCACTGGGGTGTACTCTATCTATCTTGCATCTACTTTTCCCTGAACAGCATCTTTACTCTCTTACTTTTCTGTGAAGATCAGCGTTTTCTGCTTATATATGCTTTCCCCATTCTCAATGCACTTCTCTAAACTTCAGTGGGTTTTGCGTTTTGATTTTTATGGTCACTGACTCTAACAAAAATGAATATTTTGGTCATTGTCATGTCACTGATTATACATTGCTCACTTGCCCAGTTTCTGATTCCCAGGAAAGGCAGCCTGATTGTTTTCTCTTGGGTCAGCTCATCAAGTACGTGAAGCTGTCATCATGGGTTCTTTCAGGGCGATTATGGGAGGAAAAGTCCTTATGATGTTATATGAGCAAGAATACAATAATTGATATTTCTTCCACAGGCAAAACTGGAAGTATCTACCCCAACATTACTGGGAAGAAGATAAGTCAGGCAGTCACAAGAAACTTCGACCTTAGAGGACATTTTCTTCTAGAGAAGAGAGCAAGGAACTATTAAGCCTTGCCATTTCTTGCATAAGAGTTTATGGAAGAGTATTTTCCCTCTATGAGATAATTTCATACTTGTCAAGTCTAGCACAAGGGACACAAGCATGCTTTCCAACAGAAATGTCCATTGACACACTAATCACATATTACTAACCTGAAATATTAGCCTTACTAGTACTCAGTACTTACGAAGTCCAGTTTCCAATCAAGCAAGGACAAGGGCAAGATTCTCAAAGTGTGGATAATTTAATAAGGTGCTAGCTCCTATCAAAGCAAAGATATTGACATGTTATTAAATGGAGTGGACACTTGTTGAAGTATTGTGAGTTCTACTCCTTGGGCAAATTTTCTGTCTCCCCTCACAATACAACCCACATGTAACCACAAATGCCTGAAATTCTTAACATTATATTTCTCAAATTGACTGGGCATGATTCTTCACATCTATAATCCCTACACATAGGGAGGCAGAGGCCAGGAGATTCCTTGGGGCCAGGAGTTCAAGACCAGCCTGGGCAACATAGCAAGACCCTTCCTCTGCAAAAAAAATAAAAAACCCTAAACATTAGCTAGGCATGCTGGGGCAAGCCTGTAGTCCCAGCTGAGTAGGAGGTTGAAGCAGGAGAATTGCATGAGCCCAGGCCTGAGTTCGAGGTTGCAAATATGATTGTGCCACTGCATTCCAGCTTGGGTGACAGAGCAAGATCTTGTCTCTAAATGTTTTATATATGAAGTATGTATATATATATATATATATATATATATATGTTATACATATATAAAATGCGTAAATATATAAAAGGTAAAAATACAAAGTATAAATATATTTATATATCTAACATATATGCAGTATATAGTATATATCTAAATATATACTTCATATTTATCATATATGTATATGTTACATTATAGATATATATGTAGAGATGGTGTATATTATATATATTAAATAGATTACATAAATTTGATTATATATATATAGCCCATTGGAATCACATAGGGAGCTTTAAAAATACTTATGCCTGGATTTCATCCTCAGAGCCTCTGATGTAACTGCTGGGCATTGAGAGTTTTAAAAGCATTGGTGTCTAGGGTGGGCAGAGAAAAGGGAGATCTTTCAAATTATTATGACTTATGAATTTTATCAAAAGTAGGCCCTTCATGTGCCCATGAAGAAATATTACTTAAACTACAATGTAAATTTCTGCAGCAGATAAATTCCTACACATGATCTTAGCCAAAAGGCCGAGAAGCCGTTGATAAATTCCTGAACAAGAGATTGCTTACCTTTAAGACAAGTTTGTTATCAGCAGTGGAGACTTAGCCTGTCTCAAAATCCAGTGATGAGTTTGTATGCAATCTCAAACTTTCCCCTCCACACTCTACCCTAGATCTTTCTACTGAATATTCCCCTCGGATGTAGATAGAATGGAGCTGACAGACAGAATTTAAAATGGTACAAGGAGTCTCACACGCATGATTCATATGAAAGGAGCCTCTACAAGGAAAGAAGAGAGCAAATAAATACCTCATTTCACCCAAAAGCTGAGCTGCAGCTGGCAAGCTGAGAATAGACTGGCTTTGTTCATGTCCAATCTTGTTCAATAGAGACAGTCTCACATGGCTGAAATCAGAAGGTAATGCCAGCATTTATGCTCTCCTTCTGAGTTTCTGGAATTTCGTAATCCACATAAAGCTTGCCTTATGTAGTGTGCAAAAAACAAGACTCGTTCCACTCCCTAGGACCAACTTAACTGCTGCATTCATTACCTGTGGCTCACCTTTTAGAATAATAGGGGACAATTTCCCAAACACCCAACACTAAAAAGAAATGAAGCATTTCATCTTCTGTGTAAGCTAAGTGTAGATAGGAAGACGAAGTGTTTTGTGAGGACCTCAGCATACAGATTGGTTTGGCTAGTCATTTCCTAAAGCACATTATTTAGGATCTCTCTCTATGGAATGACAGATTAGGGATAATTCAGGTCTGGGGAGAACTGACATTTCTAAAGATTTCTGTAGAATAAAATGAATATTTTTTTAAGATAAAGGACAGAAAAACAAGCACTGCAATCCCACTGTTCCTGCAGGATCTTAAGCTTTTGCACCATTTTATCCTTAACTGATTTAGCTCTTCTTTCCCCAAGGAGCCTGAGAATGGTAGCTCCCGCTGTCCTCGTTCAGAAGAGTTAACAGCTGCTGCAGTTTTGCAATCATGAAAGAAGATATGTTGCCTATGATTGAAGACTTTGTTCCATATCTTTGGATATCCAATGTGATTGGCTGAATAGGGGTATCTTTGGGGCTTGGAGGGGAGAGCAAAAGAGGCGGGTAGTGTATCTCACTGGTTATTTGCAAAGCACTCAAGACATCTTTTTTGGGGGGAGGGAGAAAGGAAAGAAGAAGGAAGAAGGAAAATAAGGCAGGGTCAGGGGATATTGAAGGAAAACAAGGAAGGAAGAATGCCAGCAAGGAGCTTGAGCAGCTGACATTGGAAATGGGAAATTCAGAGTTGGAGCCCATCCAAAGCAAAGGACAATTAGGGGTGGGTGTGAGTCACTGGAAGGGCAACTCTCTGCCCCACCCTAAGAGACTCCATTCACTCCCTCTCCATGCACTCCCTCTTTAGGGAGAAACTAGTTCTCAAGCATGTTTAGTCTTCGGACAAGCAGCTGGAAGCCAGTGAGAAACCCTGTCTGTGGTGTGGAGTGAGGAGGAAAGCTGCTGCGTGCCAATCCTAACAGAATGTCCACAATACTTTGTATCAAATAAGGAAAAGGTGAAATTCCAAATGGAAAAATGAAAGCACTAAGTTGACACTCTTTCCTTTCTTCTTTTCCTGTCATTTCTAGTTCTGAATGGACTTCTTCAATTCAACTTGGAGATACCTATCTACTATCTATCTATCTATACACATATATATTATATACACATATATATGATTGAAATATCTTATAGTGTAATTCATATGCTCATAATTTGTCATGTCTCAAAAGACTGTAAAGAATTTGAAATGACTTACAGAAATCTATATAAGATTCACATTTTTGGTAATAAAATGTGAATTTTGATTAAAAATAGACATAGAGAGTTTCAGTCCTGAAATATGCTAACATTTAATTCTGAGAAATTGTTTTATCAGAAGAAAAAAAGTAAAGCCTGAAAAATCTACTTGTTAGTAACATAGACTCAAGTGCCTTAACTGAGTTAGTAACCTGTATCATATGATTCTATTTCATCATAAAAGAAAATAATAACTGTAAGCAGATAATTACCTCTAAAGGGATTTGAGAGAAAAAATGAAAATATTTTCAGCTCCCGAGAGAAACCATATATCTATAAATGGGTACATGGGAAATATATATTTTCCTCAAAATGCATCTGTTTTATGCAAAGAAAATTGCTAGCATACTTATATTTCCATAAATAAAACATAAACTGCAATAATTTGCACTTAGGATGGGACAAGAAACTATTTTAAATCACTGTATGGGTGGGGGATAAATTGTGAGTTTTTGTAAGCTTATTTCTCTTTGATTTCAGAGCAATTATAAGTTTGATTCACTTAGATTACCCTAGAGAGAGGCAGAGTTAAAATACAGTCATATACACTCTGTTCCATAACAATCTTGGCATCATAAGGAGGAATACAATTCTGACATCTTACAGTCCTCTACTTGCGGATTGAGAGTCATTACTAAGCCATTCTACTCATGAGAGGGACTCTCTGTTACACACACACAGGGACACATGCACGCATGATGAGATACCTCCACTTATATGAAGCAGAGGTTATACTGGGTTTCAGTTTAATAAGGCAACCCTGAGGGTCTTTTCTCTTTCATTCCAGAAAAACTAGGGGGAAAACCTTTATACAGTGCTTATGAATGCTTGTTAGCCCTATTTAATCACTTTGTGTACTGGACTTCAAGTCATAAAATTTGGGAGACTGATGTTCTTTCCTTGCACCTGCAGTTTAGACTGCCCATCAGACTTATCTTGAAATAGGAGTGTGACTCACAGAGTTGCTATTAAAAGGGAGAGGCTACAAGAGCATGTGCTGCTAATACACAAGAAGAAAGGAAATATTCTTTCTCCATGTATCTTCCCATATGGAATTTGTTTTCAGAATTGACCTGAATAGGAAGCCCTTGCACCAAAAAGAGTATAGAGAGTTCCCCTTTTGCTATGGCAGCAAGAAAAGACATCACTGAGAAGAAATAGTCACATTAAGCTAAACCAAATCTACAGGGAATCTTACTGGGAGAAACAACTTTTCTTAGAAGTTCACACAGAATCCAAGAAGGTTCAACCAGTCATAATAAGAGACTTAATACAAGAAAATAAAACAATTTTATTGGCAACCATTATAAGATCAAAGTGAAGCAAAATGAATAACAGAAGAAAAGGGCTTGAAAAAGACTTGAACATAGACATTTAAGTGGAATTACTTGTTCATATCTGTTTCTTAGAGAAGAGTCGCTAAAAGTTTGTATCATTAACTATGTTTCTTACAGTTTATTAATGACATTAGTGCTTAATTTATTCTGAAGTGTGAGTACAAACACTACCAATAAAACTGCTATCTTTCTGTAGTATTGAATTTTCTGACATTATTAGAAATGTGTGCTTGAACTTAGTGAGTCACCTCTGACTACCAGAGTAAATAGCCTGCGTCCCAGAGTGGGAAAAGGAGTAATCACTCTTGTTTACACAATTCTGCTATGGCAAAATGTATTTCTAGCAGAAAATGTGACATGTTTCCATGCCTTCCTGAAACACATTTTCTAGTCCCTAGATAATCCTTTTTTTTTCCAGAAGTTTTCAGAAAAAAAAAAATTCCTAAATGTTTAATGTCCTTACATTGATGTAGATAATTGGCCAATGTCTTCCAAAAGTGTAGTGATAGATTTAAATTCACTTCTCATTTGTGATCTAAGGCAAGTTATTTAATCTGTGAGTTTCTGTTCTTCTCTCAGTATAGGAAAGTATTATTAGTGATTGCATGGAGTTGCCAGGAAGAATAAATAATCTGGTTATGTCAGTGTCATTTCTCAAATCCCAGGGTCATCTACTTTGCTGTTGGTTTTGCCTTGTTACTACTCTCAGCAAATGATAGTATCTCTGAAATGGAAAGGAAACTCAAATGTTAGAAGGGCTAGGGCCTTAGGTTGAAAGTTTTATTTCTGTTTCTGATTTTGTAAAAACTCTTATCTAATATCGGGAAATCTGATTTGCCACACAAAATTATTTGCCTGTTAATGTTGGTTTTTCCTCCAATGATGCTGTTGAAAGCTTAATTCCTGCCCACACATCATTCTTGCAACACCCCGGACAGTGCAGTTGTCATCAGCCCTACCTCTGCAGGCTCTTGAAGGCTTCATGTCTTTTCTGGCAGCTAGTTCCTCAAATGGAATGCAAAGAGATTTTAGAGTCTGCATCTCTTTTTAAAAATTAAACATAAAGCATTATAAAATAGCTTGCAGGTTTAAGGGAAAATGTTCTATTAAGATTAATGTAATTCATCAGAAGTGTAATATAGTGACTCCATTTTTATCCAACATAAAAGGAGAAAATACCCTTTTATTTCAAAGCTGCCAGTAAGTTCTATTTTTTTTTTTTAAACACAGGCAATGGCTATTGGCTACTGTCAACTAATTATTATAATTCTCTGATATATGCATACATATTTTTAATTAATAAACTAGAAAGAGGCAATGGCTATGTAATATTATCTGTACAGTTTTCTATCTACACGATCACCTGTATCACAGTTGTTGAAATAATCCTCAAAGGCTCGATGCCATGACCTTGATGTTAAAATGTATTCTATTTATTTCTAAGTTATACAATCTGATGATTGGTTAAAAAAATAAGAAGGCAGGCACCTCTTTAAAAATATGAGAAGAAAAAATAGAAATCAAAACAGGAGATTTCCCAAATCCAGTATGTTTCTTTCACTTTTAAAAAGGAGACAACTGGAAATGAGTCATAATTGAGGCTAGGGTGAAAATACAAACACTACAAAAAAGTTCCAAGGAAATGAGAAAGAATATCGGTGGAACACTGGATGCATATAATTAAAAAAAAAAAAAAAAGCTAAGCAGCAAATGTGAATCTCCAAAATGACTAGGCAAAATTCAGTCTCAATCAGCAAAAAAAAAAAAAAAAAATCTTAAAAATTTTGCAACGGATATTTCCTATCACATTATGTTATAGGAAATATGTAAGATGGGGCCAAAAACGAAAACCTCATTCACAGGTGAGAATATACGATTCGGAAGTCCCCACATTTTATTAAGTAATCTTCTTGAGTGGAAGTCAAAGACGAGCAATTTTTTATTGCTTTTCATACCAACTACAAATTGAAGGCTTGCAGCTCTTTGGAAGTCTCTGTTTTCTGTTATAATATGCCGATGATGCTGTATTCAGGGGTAATATCCTACCAGAATATAGGCTTTAGTAGTCAAGGGCTGGGCTTTCATGTCATCCGTGGGCAAGAGACATGGCCTTGGGTCCGTATTGAGTTGAAACTAAGAACTCTGAATAAATAAAACTCTTGGAATCGGCACCTTTTTGCTAAAAGAGAGACTGAAAACACATCATCCAAAGGCCTGAGGAAATGTCAGGTAAAAAACAGTATCTATTGTGAGCTGGAGAGCCCTAAACCTATGAACGCACAGGCAGAATTTACATATCACATAGTGGCTATGCATCTCCAAACTAAAACTGTAACACGAAAGAGAGCAGGGGAAACCCTGGGGCAACTCACTCACTTAAGACACGTCCAGAAACCCAGGGTAAATTAATATCTGTAGAGAAAAGTCATTCCCAAGTTTACTAAGCCCACGAAGAAAACTTTCAAACTATACATGTCATGAGGGAACGCCAAACAGAAGAGAATTGACAACCACAAGATGAACAGTCCCAGGAGCCTCAGCCAATGAGATAATTTGAAAGACACAGTAAATATGTTCAAAAGTATTAAAGGTATAAAAGTAGGAGTAGAAATCAAAATATAAGAAAAAGATGCTATAAAATTAGAATAATCAGGACAGCTCTTAAAATGTACTAACTAGTAATCTAATAAAAGGAAATAAAATAGCTTCCTTTAAAAATTTAATTGGTAAGTTTAACAGCAAATTAGACATAGCTGAACTACAAAAACATGTGAGAAAACTTTTTGAAATGCAGTAATAAGAGACAGAGATTTAAAACAACAAACAAGCAGTGAGGAAACACAGAAAATAAAATGATAGCATCCAACGAATACTCAGAAGGAGACTTAGAAATGAACTGAGGATCAGAATTGAGGATCAGGTACACTGGCTCACGTTTGTAATTCCAGCACTTCAGGGGGCCAAGGTGGGAGGATCACTTGAGCCCAGGGGTTCAAGACCAGCCTGGGAAACATTGTGAGACCTCATCTTTACAAAAAATTGTAAATACCAGCTGGGCATGGTGGTGCACACAGGTAGTTTCAGTTAGGATGCTGGAGTGGGAGAATCGCTGAGGCCCAGGACGTCAAGGCTGCAGTGAGCCGTGACTGCACCACGGCACTCCAGTCTGGGCAACAGAGCAAGACTCTGTCTCAGAAAAAAAAAAAGGGGGGGGAAGCAAATTGAAAGAATGTTTCCTGTTGAACCAAAGACATGAATCCTTGGATTGTAGAAGCATGCCAAGTCCTTTAACACAACTCAGTGCATACGTGAAAATTCCTAGTGAAACAATAGAATATAAAATATTGGGATAAAAGCAAAAGATTTAAAAATTTTGAATGTTTTAACAATGAAATAATATCATTCTAGTGCTAATGAAAAATAATGATTGTTCTAGAATTCTGTGCACATCAAACTGTCATTCAGGCATGAGGGTGCCATGGAACAAAAGAGAGAACCTTGAAATAACATATGAATTTGTCCATGCACTAGTTTTTGACAAGAACACCGAAAGGACACAATGAGGAAACAGTAGTTATTTCAACAAACTGTGTTAGAAAAACTGGATTTTCACATGCACAGAATAAAAGTGGAGCTTTTCCTTATACTATACACAAAAATCAACTCAAAATGAATAAAATACCTAAATGCAAACTAGAAAGTATCTTAGAAGGGAACATAGAGGAAATGCTGCTAAACATTGTCCTTCCAGTGACTTTTTGGATATCACACCAAAGGCTCAGGCCACAAAAGCAAAAATCAATACACAGAATCAAATAAATGGGATCAAATGGGATAAATAAATGGGATCAAATCAGACTATAATGCTTCTTCGCAGTAAAGAAAACAATCAACAAAATGAATGCATAGCTTTATACCTTTATTACAGCTTCTTCAGTTTTGTGATGCTCATTTTGATGCATTTATTTTTTCTCTTTATGATCTGTGTTTTATCATGAAGTATTTCTAAATATGGTACTCTTTCATTTCTGTTTAAGCTTTTTTTTTTTTTTTTTTTAGATAATTGAAGAATCATATGGAGTTACAAGAAATAACATAAAGATCCTATATACTGTTTACCCAGTTTTTCCCAATAGTAACATCAAAACTAGGGTATATCATAACTAGGATGTCGGCATTGACCCAGACTCTTGACAGCTCTTGCACCACTAGGATGCCTTACTTTGCTTTTTTTTGCAACAAACCTCCCTATCACCCCCACCGCTTCCCTAGACCCTGGCATCCACTAATCTGCTCTCCATTTCTATGATTTTGTCAGCTTTTAAATGTTATATTAATGAACTCATATGGTATGTAACCTTACAGGATTGGCTTTTTTCACTCGCCATAATTCTCTGGAGATCCATCCAAGTTGTTACTCACATAAAAAATCTGTTTCTCTTTGGGAGGCCAAGGCAGATGAATCATGAGGTCAGGAGATCGAGACCATCCTCGCTAACACGGTGAAACCCTGTCTCTACTAAAAATACAAAAACAAAACAAAAAACATTAGCCGGGCGTGGTGGCGGGCCCCTGTAGCCCCATCTGCTCAGGAGGCTGAGGCAGGAGAGTGGCCTGAACCAGGGGGCCGAGATCGCGCCACTGCACTCCAGCCTGGGTGACAGAGCAAGACTCCATCTCAAAAAACAAAAATCTGTTTCTTTTTACTGCTAAGTAGTGTTCATGGTAGTACATAAGATGTACCATAGTTTAACAATTCACTCACTGAAAGACATCTGGATTTTTGCAGTTTGGGGACATTACAAATAAAGCTACCATAAATACTTGTGTACAGGTTTTTGTGTGAACATGAATCTATTTCTCTGGGATCCATGACCAGTAGTGGTACTGCTTAGTCAGATGGTAGTTGCAGGTTTAGCTTTGTTCTTATTTTAACAAACTTCCATTCTGTTTTCCAAAGTGGCTAGAGCATTTTACATTCCCACCAGCAATGTATGAAAGATCCAGTTTCTTCTCATATTGCACCTAACAGTGCTACCAATTTTTCATTTCAGTCATTCTCACATGTGTGCAGGGATATCTCACTTTAGTTTTAATTTGCAATTCCTTAATGCCTAATGATGTGGAACATCATATCATAGGCTTATTGACCATCTGTATATATCCTCAATGTATTTTGCCCATTTTCTAATGGAATTGTTTGCTATTTTACTCTTGAATTTTGAGAGTTGTGGATTCTAGTCCCTTGTCAGATATATGGTTTGAAGTATTTTCTCCCACTCAGAAGCAGACCATTTCAATCTTTTATGTTCTTCCAAACATGTTCTTCCAAAGCACAAACGCTTTTCATTTCTGTGAAGCTGGTTTATCAATTCTTCATTTTACAGTTTGTGCTTACACTGTTATCTAAGAACTGTTGAACTAGCCCTGAATTCTAAAGACTTCCTCCTACTTTGTTTAAGTTTTCTAGCTTTATCTTTGACATTTATGTGTGTCATTCATTTTGAGTCAGTTTTTTACGAGCTGTGAGACTTAGGTCAACATTAATTTCCTTTGCCTGTGGATGTCCAGTTGCTCCAACACCATTTGTTAAAAATTTCCTCCATTTTATTGTATTTATACCTTTGTTGAAACTCATTTTGAAACAGGAAAATTTCCTGATCCCCCTCGCAGGACCTGAAACAGGGGTGTGGCTTACCTGTTTGGTCACTGCTGCTGCTCCATCTCCTAAGGGGCGGGGCAGCACCCAGATGGACAGTTGCAAGAGCCAAGTGGGAGTGTGTTACCGTGTGCCCATTTAGCCCCGCCCTCCAGGGACGGCTTGAGTGTTAACCAGTCCAATAGACCCAGCCCAATGGATCCTATGCCTTTCTGCAAGGCCAGAGGGTCAGCTTTCTGCATTCTGAGCTCTTGCCCAGTGCCCCCAGAAGAATTGGGTCACACACAGGCTTGAAGGATGAATGCAGGATTTTACTGAGTAGTGGAAGTGGTTCTCAGCAAGATGGATGGAGACCCGGAAGGGAGAGATGGAATGGGAAGATGATCTTGCCCTGGAGTTTGACTGTTCAAGAACTGAACTTTTCTCCGACCACCACCAGCCAAACTCCTCTTGGCATTCACACGTTCCTCCTCTACTCTTTCTCTGCCTGTCATTCTTCCAAAGTCCATCTGCTTGTCTCCTCATTTCCTCACCTGCTCATCTGCTTCTGGAGCCTGGGGTTCGGGGTTTGTATGGGAAAAGGATAAGGGGCATGGCGGGCCAAAAGGCAACATTTTGCGTCTGTCCGTAACACAAGACAAGAATGCCTGTCCTTATTTAGGGGCACAGGTCTCCCAGGTTTGAGGATGGGGCCTTTGTCGGGGAACCACTCTCTTCTACCCAGTATTTCCCTGTCTCCTGTCCATATCAATTTGGGCATTTTGACAAGCATCTGTAAGAAATTCATCCTCTGTTCCATGAACCGATGTATCTGTCCCTTTGCAAACAGCACATAATCTTGACCACCGTAACTCTACAAGCCTTGAAACCAGGTAGACCATTTTCCTCCAAGTTATAATCTTTTCAAAATTGTTTAAGCTGTTCCAGTTTTCACTCTGGATATATATTTTATAATAATCTTGTTGATATCTACAAAAATATATTGCTAGGATTTTAACAACTTTTGTGTTAAACTCATATATGAATTTATAATGGGAGAATTAATAACTTTACTATGTTGAGTCTTCCAATCCATTGATGCAGTATGTATCTTTATTCATTTAGCTCACCTTGGATATCTTTCATCAGCGTTGTGTAGTTTTCAGCATACAATCTTGTGCATGTTTTGTTACATTTACATGTAAATATTTCATTTTTTAGTATCTGTAAATGGAATTCTATGTTTAAATTTCAATCCATGTATTCAGTTCTAAGATTGAGAAGTACAATTGACTTGTGTATTTTGATCTTGTATTTGCAATCTTTGTAAAATTACATGTTAGTTCCTGGATGTTTTTACAGATTCCATAGGATTTTCTCCATTTATAATTATGTTGTGCTTGTATGGTGATCTTTTATCTCCAGCCTTGCTGAACACACCTTTTAGTTCTAGGTGGTTTTTTATAGATTCCTTTGGATTTTCTCCATACACAATGTGTCATCTGAAAAAAACATCTATTTCTTTTCAATATGTATGTCTTTTATTTCTTTTTCTTGCCTTATCACACTGGTATACATTTCAGCACTATGTTGAATAAAAGTAGTGAGATCAAACTTTCTTGTATTTTCCCCAATCACAGAGTGAAAATATTTAGTCCTGTTTGGCTTTTGGGCAATTGCCAAAGTATCTTCCACAGTGGTTGCATCGTTTTGTATTCCCAGTGGCAATGTAGGAGGGTTACAATTTTTCCACATCCTTGTCAACATCTATTATTTTTCATTATTATTATTATTATTTCCATACTAGTAGATATGAAATAATATCTCATTATGGTTTGATTTGCATTTCCTGAATGACTAAGGATGTTGAGCATCTTTTCATGTGTTTATTGTCATTTGTATATCTTCTCTGGAGAAGTGTCTATTCAAGGCTTATGACCATTTTTAAATTGGTTTACTGGCATTATTGTTGTAGAGTTGCAGAAGTTTTTAAAATTATTATTCTAAATATTAGACCCTTAGGTGATGTATAATTTGCAAATATTGTATTTCATTGTATAGGTTGTTTTTTAGCTTTATTGATAACATACTTTGGTCCACAAAATATTTTAATTTAACTATAGTCTAATTTATCTAAATTTGTGTTATTAATTGCTTTTAGTGTCATACCTAATAATGAATTGCAGATGCCAATATTATGTATATTTTCTCATATGTTTCCTTCTAGAAATTTTATAATTTTAGCTTATATTTAGGTTGTTGATTAATGTCAAATAAATTTTTGTATATGGTATTAAGTAGGTGCTCAATTTTATTTCACTGCATATGAAAATCCAGTTTTCCCAACACCATTTGCTGAAGACACTGTTACCCCTCCTCTCCCATAGTATGTACTTGTCACTCTTGTCAAAAATCAATAGGTCAAAATAACAAGTTAGGTTGTGCAATAATTGGAAAGTGTGTGCACTGTTGGTAGCAATGTAATATGGTGTAACCACTATAAAAAACAATCTGGAGGTTTCTCAAAAAATTAAAAATACGGTTATCATATAATGCAGCAATTTCTTTTCTGATTATATACCCAGAAATAATTGAAAGCAAAATTTGAACAGATACTTATACATCCATGTTCGTAGAAACAAAATTCACAATAGCCAAAGGGGGGTAGCTATCTAAGTGTCCATCAAAGGGTGAACAAACAAAATGTGATACATACATTCAATAAAATATTATTGAATATTAGAAAGGAAGGAAATGGTGAAACATTGCAGTATGAATGAACCTTAAAGACATAATGCTAAATTAAACAAGCCAGTCACAAATGAAAAAACACTTTATGATTCCACTTACATGAGGCACCTAGAGTAGTCTACTATGTAGATGTAACATGGCTAATTTATGCATTAATCTCCCAGTGGGTATCATGGCTGCTTCTAAGTTTTGACAATTATGAATAAGCTGCTATAAATATGAATGTGCAAGTTTTTCTGTGAACACAATGTGAGTAAACATCAGGGAATGTGATTTCTGGGTTGGATGGCAAGAATATATTTTGTAAGAAACTGCCAAACTTTCCTACAAGTGGCTGTACCACTTTACATTTTCACATTAATGAATGAGGTTTCCTTTTGCTCCACATTCTCGACATTTGGTGTCTTCAGTGTTTTGAGTTTTTGTCATTCCAATAGTGGTATCTCATCTTTGTTTTAATTTGAAATTTCTTAATGACATATGAGGTGGGTATCTTTTCATTTACTTATTTGCCACTGTCTACCTTCTTTTTCAGTGTTATCATCATTCTTTTTTTTTTCCAGATAGACAGGGTTTAACTCTGTTGCCCAGACTGGAGTGCAGTGGTGTGATCACAGCTTACTGCAGCCTTGAATTCTTTGACTCAAGTGATTTTCCCACCTCATCCTCTGGAGTAGCTGGGACTATGGACGCACACCACCATGCCTGGCTAATTTTTCTTTCTTTCTTTTTTTTTTTTTTTTTGTCAGAAACGGTCTCACTCTTTTGCCTGAACTGGTCTAGAACTCCTGGCCTCAAGTGATTCTCCTACCCTGGCTTCCCAAAGTATTGAGATTACAGGTGTGATACACCATGCCTGACCTCTTTTCATATCTTTTCCTCAATGTTTTATCTGATTGTTTCTTTTCTCATATGTTTCTTATATGTTATTATTATATTTTAGATACAAGTCCTTTTTCAGATACATCTTTCGCAAATGTTTTTCCCCAAGTATGCTGTGTTTCTTTGCATTCTCTTAACAGTGGCCTTTTCAGAGCAAGACTTTTTTTTTAGTTAAGTCCATACTATTAATTACTTCTTTCATGGGTCGTGCAATTGATGTTGTGTCTAAAATGTCATCATCAAACTAAAGGTCATACATATTTTCTCCTATGTTATTTTTTACAAGTTTTATAGTTTTGTGTTTTACATGTAGGTCTATGAACCATTTTGAGTTAATATTTATGAAAAGTGTAATGTCTACGTCTATATTAACCTTTTTGCCTGGGGATACTCAGTTGTTTCAGTACAATTTGTTAAAAAGATGCTAATTTTCCCATTACATATTCTTTGCTCGATTGTCAAAGATCAGTTGACTGTATTTGTGTGGGTATATTTCTGAGCTGTCTTTTCTGTTCTCTTGATCTATTTGTGTGTTCTGTCTCTAATCCACACTGTCTTTATTACTATAGCTTTATAGTAAGTCCTAAAGTTGAGTAGTGTCAGTCCTCAGAGTTTATTTTTATCTTTCAATATTGTATTGATAATTCTGGTATTTTGCCTCTCAATATCAAATATGGAACTATTTTGTCCACATGTGCAAAATAACTTCCTGAGATTTTGATTGGGATTACATTAAAATCTAGATCTAGCTGTGAAGAACTGACCTTTTGGGAATATTGCATCTTCTTGTCATATCATGAACTATGTCTCTGGTTCTTTAATTTTGATAAGCAGAGTTCTATAATTCTTCTCATATAGATCTTGTACATATTTTGTTAGATTTATATCTAAGCATTTCACTTTTGAGGGTTCTAATATAAATGTTAATAGTTTTACATTTCAAATTTCAGTTGTTTATTGCTGTATATATACAATTTTCTTCCCTGAAATTCTGCTATAATCACTAATTCCGAGAGTGTTTTTATTGTCATGTTTTATTCTTTCAAATTATTTACATGGACAATCATGTCATATACAAACATAGATACTACTATTTATTCTTTTACAATCTATGTAACTTTTATTTCCATTTCTTATCTTATCCCTTTAGCTAGAAATTCCAGTACAATGTTTAAAAGGAGTGATGAGAGAGGATATTCCTGCTTTGTTCTGACATTAGTGGGAAAATTTCCAGTTTCTCACTATTAAGTATATTGCTAGCTGTAGGTTTTCTACAGATGTTCTTTTTTATTTTAAAAATGTAACCGACACCTTGAATTGTATATATTCAAGGTGTACAGTGTGATGATTTGATAGATGTATACATTGTATAATAATTATCACAAATTAATTAATGCCTCTATCACCACCCATGCTGTACATTAGATTCCCAGAACTTATGAATTATATAATTGAATGTTTGTATTCTTCGACCAACAACTTGTTGTTTGCTCCACCTCCCCATCCCTGGAAACCACCATTCTATTCTCTTTCTATGAGCTCAACTTTTTTCATTTCCACATATAAATGAGATCACACAGTATTTGTTTTTCTGTGTCTGTCTTATTTTACTTAGCATACTGTTTTCCAGTTCATTCATTTTAGACGTTCTTAATCACATTGAGGAAGTTCCTTTCTATTCCCACTTTGGTGAGGGTTTTTTTAATTTTTTTATGACACATAGGTGTTCAGTGTTGTCAAATACTGGTTCTGTATGGATGGCTGTGATTTTTCTTCTTTAACAACTTGATACAGATTACATTAATTGACTTTTCAATGTAACTGGACTTACATACCTAAATTAAATCTCATTGAATATGGTGTATAATTCTTTTTGTATATTGTTGGATTCAATGTGTTAATATTTTGTTGAGATTATTTTTCATCTCTAGTTTTCTTTTCCTTAAATGTTTTGGTCTGGCTTTGGTAAGAGAGTAATTCTAGCCACATAGAATTCCTTAAGTATCGTTTCCTCCTTTTCTATACTTTGGAAGAGTTGCCAATTCTTTTTAAATGTTTGATGGAATTCAGTAGTGAAGCAATCTAACTTGAGCTTTTCTCTTTATGAAATTTTGATTGCTGCTTCAAAATATTTATTTACTATAGCTCTGCTGAGATTTTCTATTTTGTCTTGAACAGTTTAGGCAATTTTTGTGTTATGAGCATCTTTTCCATTTCATCTAAGTTACCTAATTTGTTGGGGTACAACTGTTTATAATATTATCTTATTATTTCTGTAAGGTCAGTAATAATGTCCTCACTTTCTTTTCTGATTTCAGTTATTTGTGTTATTTGTGTCTTCTCTCTGTTTATCTGTGTCAGTCTAGCTAAAGGTTTTACCAATTGCGATATTTTCAAAGAACAAATTCTTGTTAATTTTATTTTGGTTTTCTATTTTCTATGTTGTTTATCTCTGCTCTAAATACCTATTATTTCTTTCTTCTATTACCATTTGGTTTAGTTTCCTCTTGTTTTTCTATTTTTCAATGTGTAAAGATAGGCTAATAATTTAAGATCTTTCTGTTTTTTAATGTATTTCCCTTTTAGTTACAAATTTTGCTTTTAGTTTCCCTCCATTGCATGTCATAAGTTTTGAAATATTTTATTTTTGTCATCAGTTGTATCTATATATTTTTAACTTCCATGTCATTTCTCCTTTGACTCTTTGGTTACTTGAGTATGCTTTGCCTCATTTTCATTTATTTATGAGTTTTCTGTTTTTTTTTTTTTATTATGAATTTCTAGCTTCATTCTATTGTGGTTGGAAAAGATGGTTTGTGCAATTTCAGTCTTTTTAAAATTAGAAACTGGTTTTGTGGCCTAAGATTGTCCTGGGGAATGTTCCACGTTGCTTGAGAAGATTGTGCGTTTTGCCATTATTGGGTGGAGTGTGCCATAGGTGTCTGTTAGGGGTAGGTGGTTTTTAATTTTTTTTATAGTGTTGATGAAGCTCTTTCTGTTCTTATTGATCTTCTCTCTAGATGGTGTCAAGTACTAGTAATACATTATTTTGGATATGAGTGTGAAATAATATTTTACTTCTTTCTCTCTGATTTTGTCTTATTATAATTGGAGTGTTTGGGCTCTCGGATGCTATAATTCTCTTCCTTTTTAATGTTAGTTTTAGTGTTGTTTTATTTTTCAATCTGCCATCTGTTATGATTTCTTTTTCTTTCTTCTTACTCATATTTACTATGACAGTTTTGTTCTGACTCCATTTACTCTGTGATATTTAGGGGGAATTCTTTTAGGCTTTCTTTCTTTTTTTTTTTTTTTTCTTATTTCAGGCTTGTCTGTTTTCCACTGAAAAACAGTTGAGGTCACACTCTGTTTGATGCACTGTTATAACTGAAGAAAGAGAAGGCACATTCAGATGTGACTGTGTTTAGAAGTTGTTGGGAAATGTCTGTTCATATCCTTTGCCCACTTTTTGATGGGGTTGTTTTTTTCCGAAGACATTCATACAGCCAACAGACACATGAAAAAATGCTCATCATCACTCGCCATCAGAGAAATGCAAATCAAAACCACAATGAGATACCATC
>NW_012115155.1:7191306-7205503 GCF_000951035.1 Colobus angolensis palliatus | reverse complement strand
TCCTGTCAAAGAGGGCGAACATCCCTTCATCTACTTCTCTCTAAAAATAGAAATAGAGTGAGAATTCTGGGAATTTTGAATTTCCAGTATCTTTCCTGTAGTTAATCGGGGCTGGGAAAATCTGCTTCAGCCAAACCATGCTCTGAAATCATATCTATTTTGCCTTTTTACTATCTCAGGACACAAGAAACTTGTGAATTAACACATACATCGAGTAAAACTCATGTTCCACATAAAAAATATGACCAGACCCACAAACCCATGCCTTTGTCTCTTGTGCTATGCTCATGTTATAATATAGTTTCTTGTCCATAGCATTTGCTTTTTGGTGTTTATGAATAAATGCTTCATTAACGTTTGACTGCAGGTGCACTGGAGCTCTGTCAGGGGTAGCACATAATTCAGTATGGTTAGAGGATAGAGAATGTGAGAGGGTGTAGAGATACCTAAGGCTGAAATGTAGAAAGAAATCAGAAAATAAAGGACATGCTGATTAAAAGACTTAGATTTTATTCTGAGGACAATGGGTAGACACTAAAGGAAGTGTTTAGAACACTAAGGAGTAACATAGTCATATTAGCGTTTCAGAATTCTCTCTTTGGTGGCAATGTGGAAGCTGCATTTAATGCCAGAAAAATCGGCAGGATGTGGTGGCTCTATGCTGCTGAGCTCTTAGAGATAATGCAATGTAAATCATGTTGTTTTGCAGTTCACACCCCTTCCGCCCACCCTCCTGCCCATGGGGTTTTACTAAGTGAGTGAATCCTCACCCCCAGTGTTTTCCATCTTCCAAAATACTGTTGCTGTGTCTCTCCATGATGCTGCCACTCTTTTTCATGTTTATAACCAACCAACCAACAAAAAAGAGTCTTGTGTCAACTGTTTAATGGGGTTGTAAGATAAAGTGAAATTAAATATGCATGGTGTATCAGCCTTATATATCCATAAGCCACACACTAGTTTTCATTTGAGCATGTGCATTAAATTCTGCTCAGGTTAAGTCACTATTAATAGCTCCAATGGGTGACTTGGGCAAGTCCAATTTGTCCATTTCCTGAATAAGCACATAATCAGGTTTTCTCATATATGTAAAAGTCTGAAACACATTACATAGACACACACACACAGCCACAGACACATACAGGAATTGTATTCAGTTGGTGCAAAAGTTTTGCAATTTTTGCCATTGAAAGTAATGGTAAAGACTGCAATTACTTTTGTAGCAACCTAATGGAGTTTGCAACAACCTAATGAAGTTCCTTAGAGAAACACAACCAATGAGATGTACACAGAGAGAGAGAGAGAGAGAGATAATTATTTTAAGCTGTTAACAGAGACTGACAAGTTCAAAAGCTAAGGTTAGTAGGCTGGAAATCGAGGGAAAAGCCAGTG
Organism: Colobus angolensis palliatus; assembly: GCF_000951035.1. Classification (NCBI taxonomy): domain Eukaryota; kingdom Metazoa; phylum Chordata; class Mammalia; order Primates; family Cercopithecidae; genus Colobus; species Colobus angolensis. The sequence continues at coordinate 7,204,111 of NW_012115155.1, read as the reverse complement.
CTGCCATTTAAGGCTAAAGGCCATCTGCTGGCAGAATTTCTTCTTGTTGGAGGTGGGGGACAGTGTAAGTCGGTCTTTGTTCTATTAAGTCCAGCAACTGATTAGATGAGATCCACCCACATTATGGAGAGCAATGTGCTTGGCTCCAAATCCAGCAATTAAATGTTAATCTGATCCAAGAAATACCCCTACAGAAATGTACATACGGCTGCACGCAGTGGCTCATGCCTAGAATCCCAGCACTTTGAGAGACTGAGGCATGTGGATCATAAGGTCAGGGGATTGAGACCATCCCGGCTAACATGGTGAAACCCCATCTCTACTAAAAATAGAAAAAATTAGCCAGGTGTGGTGGTGGGCTCCAGTAGTTCCAGCTACTTAGGAGTCTGAGGCAGGAGAATGGTGTGAACCTGGGAGGAGGAGCTTGCAGTGAGACGAGATCGTGCCGCTGCACTCCAGCCTGGGTGACAGAGTGAGACTCCTTCTCAAAAAAAAAAAAGAAAAAAGAAAAAAAGAAAAAGAAATATGTATATGTGTGAGCAATATCTGGGCATTGTGACTCAGCCAAGTTGGCACATAAAATTAACTCTGTTTCCATCCCTTTCTCTCAATCTCTCTCTCTCTCTTTCACACACACACACCCCAACACACATACACATTATTTTTTATTTTTTATTTTTATAAATAGGTGTCTCCATGAACATAATGGCTAAGGACTCAGGTAGACCAAGATTCAACTTATATTTCACCTTTGAAGGTGAAACATTTTCTTTGTCCCCATGTCGTCTTTAATTTTCTTTGTTTTCTTGCAGTGAGAAGGATCTCAATATTCTACAAGCATAAGAAGAGTGTCTTCTAACGTAGTGCAAAGAGTGAATTGATTGCACACGTGAAACAGACCGACCTGTTTGGCTCATAGAAAAGGCTCAAAAAAATGGGTCATATCACTTTGGTTATCATTACAGTCTTTGCCTAAATAAACATTTATCAGAGCGGCGTTTCCTGCTCTTTTTTTCTAACATGGTGCCCCTCCACACATTCACCTCTTTCCCTGACTCATCTGCTCCTTACTGCTGTAGGACAGCAGAGCTCTGTTTGTTTTGTTCACCATCGTGTTCTTGCAAAGAACCTGACAAACCAATGGAACTAAACTGAGACAAGAATTGAATAAATAGATTATCAATATCACAGAGATTGGATTTCTGCTGAAACCATTTTAACTCTTTAGGTTGACCTCAGACTTGGTCTCAAAAGGGATTAAAGTCATTTTCAAAACTAAACACAATATAAACTTAGACAAGATGGGAGACAAAAAGTAAATAAATAAACACAATAAAAGCATCTATCCATAATAAAAAGCAGAGTAATGGAAAAAATTAAAAATTTAACTTTGACAAAATAAAATTTCCATTCATTAACAAGCCACAGATAGTGAAAACATATTAAAATGTTATACACACTCACACAGTTCTGGCAAAGGGCTGGTAATCAGGGTTTATGGGAAACTTACATTTCAATAATAGACAACCAATACCGTAAAAATATGAGTAAACCATTTTCACAGACACCTCCGAAAAAAAGATATAAAAATGGCCAATAAGAACATGAAAAATCAGCATTATTAGACAACAGATAAACATCCTTGAGAACTTCAGTGAGATACAGCTACCCCTCACTAGGATGGCCAGAATTAAAAATTGATAACAAATGCTAGTAGGGCATAAGGAGCAGTAAATCTGTGACAGTGTTAGTAACAATATAAAATGGTACTAAGCACATGCCTCCTCAGCAATTCTAAAGTTATGCATGTACCCAAGAGAGATAAAGATACATGTTCACAAAATACTTACATATATACTCATAGAAGATTTATGCATGTTAGCCAAAATATAGAATCCTGGTGTCCATTGATAGAACAATACATAAATAAACTGTGATGTAATCATTCAAAAATATTATTCAGCAATAAAAAAGAATTAACCATATATACCAAGGGTGTATCTCAAAAAGTTACTATGCTGAATAAAGGAAACTTAACATAAAAAATCCCACACTATAGGATTCTATTCATATTAATTTTTTAAATACACAAATCTAGTCTATGGTAGAAAAAAAAAAATCAGTAGCAATTTCCTGGGATGCTGATGGTAGCAAGAAACACATGGGAGAAATCAAGAGAAAACTTCCTGGGGTGGTAGTAAAGTTTAGTTATTAATAGGGGTTTGGTAACTCAAGTGTATGCATTTGTCAACACTTAGCAAAACAAAATAAGATTTATGCAGTTCATCTTCTGTAAATGTTACCTCAAAGGGCATAAAACACTGTAAACGAATCTTGTGCTGTAGTTAATGACATGCAGGCTGGAGTATTTATCATGCACAGTTATTTAATTTACTGTGAAATGAATATAAAAGATAAGATGGATTCATAGATGGAAATTCTGATAAAAAGGAGGATGACATCTGATAAAACAACTACAGTAAAATTTTAATAGTAGGCTCTAGAGCAAGCTCCTACAACTTGTAGCCCACAGGCTGCATGTAGCCCTGGATGGCTTTAAATGTGGCCCAACATAAATTTGTAAACTTTCTTAAAACATTATAAGATTTATTTTGAGATTTTTATTTTTTTAGTTCATCAGGTATCATTAGTATATTTTATGTGTGGCCCAAGACAATTTTTCTTCTTCCATTGTGGCCCAGGGAAGCCAAAAGATTGGACATCCCTGCCCCTAGAGGACATTCACTGTAAAATTAATCTAATTTTGCTATATGTTTGAAAATGTTCATAATAAAATGTTGGAACATATAAAATCAAAATTTAAAAATAACCTTCAAAGATATTGTAGGTTTTCAGGAACTGAATGTGTGCTTGTTGCTCTAGCTGTACTTCTAAACTTTAAGTTTTCAAGATGTCAAGGCAAAAGGACAAATCCACTGCTTTATAGAGTCTTTCTTGTCAATCATTAGATCGTTTCTGGTCATGCAACGATCTGTGATTCTACATAAGCCTACCTTGCTCTCCAAATATCACTTTGGCTCAGAGTCAGAGATAATCTGAAAACAAACAAACAAAAAAACAGGCACATTATTCTTTCCACTGAGTCTGAAATATACAAAGAAGTATATGTCTTCCAAGAAAGTTTCATTTAAATGTCAAAGATGTAAACCATATTCCAAAACCATGGCGCACACATTGATGGCCTCCAGTGGGGTTGGCCCAATTCCTGCCTTGTGAAGTTTTACAGCAACAATCATCCTCCCTGTGGTTACATCAATATCTTAAAGTCAATACCTGAAGTTTTGGTGTTTTGTTACCACCAAGCATTTCTAAGCATGCTGATTCACAGAAAGTACTTCAAACACTATTGTTCTGGAGAGGACTTGGGAAGAAAAATACAACTATAAATCTTAAAAACACTCAGTGATGCATAGATTGCAAAGGAGAAAGTATGGATTCCATAGTGACCATGCTTTAATTCTCATTGTAGACAGCATTTCCCACCTTAAGTCTCCCTCAGTTTGCAAAACAGATCTAGATGCTCTAGGCCTATGTAACATTTGCCCTTAGCACTTGTTTGCACTATAACATTTACCACTCCTGGATTATAACGACTTGCACAGGAAACCTTTCACTGGACTCTGAGCCCTTGAAGCCAGCTCAACAAACTTTTCAGCTCTATATTTCAGCTTGGTGCTAGATCTTGCTTACAAGGTAGAATTAAAATTATTTGATAAATGAATGATGAATGAAAGAATGAATATTGTTAGCTAATTTGATTGTGTACAGATTTTGACTCTGTATTTTCTGATGCCATATCCTAAGATCATCTATTACATGGAAATCTTATGGTTGCAAATAAACAACAAAAACCAATCCAACTTGGCTGAAGCAAAAAGAATCATGTAATGAAAGGTTCAGTGGTAAGACTAGTTTTAAATGTGCATGTGTTTGGACTAAAGTGAATCTATTTTTTCTTCATCTCTCAGCTCTCCCTTACTCTGGTATTCTCCACATTTTAAAATCACTGTTACCCTCCCCTGAGGTCTCAGCTGGCTGACTGCAACCCCATGGAACATCCTTCCAGGTTCTGAACCAGCAGAGAAAGAAAGAGAATCCTTTTCCCTGTATTTACATCAACAGTCTTGACAGTTACAGTGCTCATTGCAGCTTGGTTGTTTCCTGTACCTGAAAGTCACATTTTCTGTTACACATAAACGATCAACTTTCACTTTATACACAATGAATAAATTCAAAATTCACAAAGGAGCTGCAAATCACCTACCACCCTTATTTGAATGCCATATATAATAAAATAATTTTTTCCTGAAGCATTCCTCATATACAATACTAGACCATGTGTTTTTATGACTTTTTTCTCCAAGTGATCTTTCAACCAGATGATATGTTATATAGAAAATCACTTCCTCATGGTTTTACTCCATCTTGCCATGAAACCTTAACTTGCTTATATGACCAGAGGCATTTCCTTCACTCCTTTATGGCTTATCTGAATCCTACCTCGTCATTTTTCAAGGGTTAGCTCAAACACTGTTTTTTTCTCTAAATATTTTCTAACTACCCCCAAAGTGAAGGCTGTATTCCCCATCTCTGAATTGAGATGATATTTAATGTCCTTGCCAATCATTGTGTATTATCTGTAACACACATATTGGCACTGTATGTGGACCTTAGTTTGGTATAGTGGCTATAATCTCGCTATAAAATTAATTTGTGATGACATATCTCACCTTTTTCTCAGATGCAAAGTAAGTAGAAAGTTTGCACATCCTGAATCTAACCAGGAATAAAAAGATATCATAAGCAATGTGTTTAGAACTGTGTTTGGCATACAACAGCATTCCAGAAGTTGTAGCTGCAATTTTCATTATTTTATTAGCCCCATTGGTAATTTTTAAGTGTGCATTGTGGGTTCACAAAATTGTAAACTCTTTGAGGACAAATACTTTGTATCAAAGTTTTTTTGTATCCTTAGGATACACCACAACACCTTGAAGATCAAAGACAGTCAATAAATTTTGATCTAATATCTCCAGTTGCTATTATCTGCTATGAGAGATTTGTGCAGTGGAAATTTTCAAACATAAAATACTATATGCTAGTAGAGAGGTACCTTTTTAGTAAAATATGTATCACTTTTTTGATGGATTGCTTGTCTTTTCTGAAATTGTTTTGTCTCCAATACATTTTTCAAGGGTCCTTGTTCCTAGAAGCCTATCTATGCAGTCTGTATAACACTGAGCTATTTCATTTCCGTTTTTATCTTATTGGGATACAATTCTGACAGTAAAATGATGTAGAAGGAAAAAATGCTCATAATAATGACTATTTTATGGTGGGCAGCTTCTCTTTGTTAAGAACATTAAGAACATTCTTTGAAAAGGATTTTCAACAAAATTATTTGCCTTCACTGTACATATATCTGGTGGAACTTCTGGGCTTAATTTTTAAGATATTTTTCAAAATGAGAAGCTTAAGTAGACATATGGTTTGTTTTGACATGTGATTATAATCTGCTGTTATGGTGGTTTTAAAACACTTTTGCAAATTATCTGACACTTTGCCATCAAAAGGCAAGGTCTGCATTCCCTTCCCCTGGGACTTTGGCAAGGTGGGACTTTGGGATTGCCTCGGCAAATAGAAAGTGACAAAAAAGACATGGCTTCCATGGCTACCTTAAAAAAGCATGTGTAGCTTCTGCTTATTTCTCGTGGGACACTGACTCCACCAGTCATGATGTGACTTGTAAGATGTCTCATTATCTTGAGATGACCATATGGAAAGACCAAGTGGAGAGACCTCGTAGAGACAGAGACACCCAGGGAACCCCAGTTCTTCCAGCCCCTACTGTTTGAATCTCCCAGCCCAAGGGGCAGGCATGTGAGGGAAGGTGCCTTGTAGATGGTGCCAATCTCAACCACCATCTGACTTCAATGGCATGAGAGACCACAAGTAAGAGCTGCCAAACCGAACCTAGTTATTCCCCACATTGGTGAGCAAGCCAGATTATTGCCAATGTTTTAAGCTACTGTTTTGGAGTAGTTTGTTATACAGAAAAAGATGACCAGAGCAGTCCTATGGCCATTAGCAAAGGCAATATTCTTCACAATTAAAGTTTTAATACCAAGGTATTGAGAGCAACCAGTCATGATATATTAATTTTAGCATCGATTCATGTGGTTTTGCTAGACATGAAAGAAATTGATAAGCAGGGGAAGATTATTTCTCAATTGTTCTGGATAGAGGAAAACAAGTGGCAAATCTGGTTATTTTTTCCCCCTGATTTTTCATTAATAGTTTTCACCTTTTATTAATATATTAGGTGTGTAAAATCTTCTAAGGACTTACTGTATTAGTCTGTTCTTGCATTGTTATAAAAAAATACTTGAGGCTGGGTAATTTATTTAAAAAGAGGTTTCATTGGCTCATGGTTCTGCAGGCTGTACAGGATGCCTGGTGGCATCAGCTCCCAGGGGGTCCTCAGGAAGCTTACACTCATGGTGGAAGGCAAAGGGGAGCAAGGTGTCTCACATGGCTGGAACAGGAGAAAGAGAGAGAGGGAGAAGGTGCTACACACTTTTGAACAACAGATCTTATGATAATTCACTCAGTTACAATCACCGAGGGAATGGTGCTAAACCATTTATAAGAAATCGCCCCCATGAGCCAATCACCTCCCACCATGCCACACCTCCAACACTGGGGATTACAATTGGACATGAGATTCAGGTGGAGACACAGATACAGACGATCACTTATATACTTGCTAATTCATTTATGTTCTATGGCTATAGCTTATTGTCTCTATCTCCTGACTCCATCAGGTATCAGCTTGAAAAGAGCAGACACCTTTCTTCAATGTGTTCACTGAAGAATCCCAGAAGCTTCCTTAATAGTAATCAGGAAGAAAAAGTAAATTGAAACCCCAAGATTCTGTGCCACATCCATCAAGTTGCCAGTGTCTAAAAGACCAGAAATTCCAAGAGTTGACAGAGATCAGAGAAGTGGGCACATACATGTATTAAATATGCGTGAATAAATGGTGCCATAATTTTGGAAATTTCCACCATTAGAGGAATGGATAAGATGGGGCATGTACAAAAGAATGTTTATACCATAGCCTTCATTAATAAAATGTATCAAAATGATTAAAACCTGAAAACTTAATGGTAAGTAGAAATAAACAAGTAGTAAAATATATGAGCACTATGATACAATTTGCTTTAATTTTAAAAATCTTTAAAAATTGACAATGTATATAAATACTATAAATTTGTTTAACATGTAGATATTCATATAAATTAATGTGTATTTATATGTAATACATTTTGATGGGTACATAAATTAATAGCAAATGTATAGGACATTGTTCAGAAGAATCCTGGTTACCTCTACCAATGGATGGAGGGAATGGTAATGAAAAGTGGCCTTTAATGGCACATAGTATAGTCTATGTCGGTAGCAATAATAACATTATTATTAAAATATTAATACTAATTTAAAGACCCGAGCCAAAAATGACAAATATCTCCAATTGTTAAATATGATTTCTGGGCATGTGAGAATTGGTTATTTTCTGTACTTATATCTACATTTGAATTATTTCCCATAAAAGAACCTAATTATATAGTCTCAGCATATGTTTAAACTATTTCATCAAAAAAAGGAGTTAATCACATAAGAGTCTGTTGAGGAGTATGTGTGGGGCTCAGGTAGAAATGGAGCAATATTCTTCGAACAGTGACAAGAAAAGTTGCACAGAGTAGATAAAACTACTGCTAGTCTTTAATGCCTTGTGAGCATTTGCCAAGGTTATGCACTGAGAAAGGAGATCCCAGATAGAAATTGGTGAGGTGAGGGGAGCTGCCATGGGAAATCCATGCCTAGAAGAAACTGCAGACAAGAAGTATGGCAGGATGGAATGCAAGGCTGATCCCCCAAAGTGGACAGAGGGCAGAGTCCCCTCATGAGTTCCTTTGTTGGGGAGGTCCCCAGGTACCCAAGCTAAGTCAGGCACCATGCTATACTTTCCTCAGTGGCACAGCCAACTTACTTTATTTACAATCATAGCAAGTCCTTTTTTAGAAAACAATTATCTTCTTTTGTAGAACACAGTTATTTTCTGTATTAATCATTTGAGTTAATAATATAAATGGCAAAGAAAGGAAATATGGACAGTGAAATTTTTCTTTTAATTAACTTCATCTATATAATTATGCCAATAAGTAATAAAAATGATAAAACCTAAAATAAAGTGGACAATATAGTGTTAAATAAGCAAAACAATCCCAGAAATAACTTTCTATTTTAAAGATGTGCATGTATGAATAACATTTCATGCATGAATTAAAGTTTGAAACAAAAATGCTATACCTCACAGTTTCCACTTTTAAAAATATTTAATCAAATAAGAGTTTCAATCAGTCACATAGAATACCAGATTCAAAGTAACTGAAGTTTTATTTCTTCTTTTTTTACTATTTTTATTTATTTATTTTTTATTTTTTCGATACCTAGTTTCACCCTTGTTGCCCAGGCTGGAGTGTAATGGTGCGATCTCGGTCCAGTGCAACCTCCACCTTCCGGGTTCAAGCGATTCTCCTGCTTCAGCCTACCAAGTAGCATTTCTGCTGTTTTCTTAACTGTGTGACATTGTTTTGTCCACACGCATTTGTGGGGTACCAAGGAGGTTGGAGATAGCACCGAAAGCACGCTGGAACAATTCCATATTAAGACTGAGTTACTCTTCAAATGAATATGTGTGGTGAGTCCTATGGCACATGTCAGTCTCTTACCTCCTGTTTCTTCCAGTGAATCTGAAGCCAGCATCTTGTGAGGGCTTGGGAGCTGGAGGTATCTGGCCAAGAAAAAATGTACTTCCCTGAACCCCTCACTGTAAGCCATCCTCTAGCTAGCAGCAGCAGCCCTTGGCTTGGGAAGAAGTGTACTAAGTTTAAGTCTGGCAAAGTTTTGATGAATAACTGGTTCTGGACATGTTAAATTTCTAAAATAAGACTGTGTTGAGATCCCACGTCACTTCAGAACTTCAGTTCTCTAAGGAGTACCAGAGAGTAATAATGACTGACAAATTTTACACCAGGAACAGAGAACAGCCCCATTGTCTTCTAAGCTGATTATTTCTAAAAGTCAGCGGTTGGGTTCAGACCACAGGACCCAGCATAGTGTAGTCACAAAGTAGTTCACAGAAGTTTGATTTGATTATTAGATAACTGAGTTAGCCCTCTATGGCTGCCATAAGAAAACCACACACTGGATGGATTAAACCACAGGAATTTATTTTCTCACAGTTCTGGACTAGTAGTCCAAGGTCAAGGAACTGACATGGTTGATTTCTGGTGAGGCTTCTCCTCTCGTGGCCTCTTCTGTGTGTGTTCAAAGAGAGAGGGAATCCCTGGTGTCTCTTCCTCTTCTTTTTTTTTTTTTTTCTGTGACAGAGTTTCACTGTTGTCACCCAGGCTGTACTGTAGTAACATAAGCTAAGCTCACTGCAACTTCTGCCTCCAGGGTTCAAGTGATTCTCCTCCCTGAACCTCCTGAGTACCTGGGATTACAGGCTCCTGCCTCCACACCCAGCTAATTTTTGTATTTTTAGTAGAGACAGGATTTCACCATGTTGGCCAGGCTGGTCTCGAACTCCTGACCTCAGGTGATCTGCCCGCCTCAGCCTCCCAAAGTGCTGGGATTACAGGTGTGAGCCACTGCACCCAGCACTCTTCCTCTTCTTATGAGGATATTAGTCCTAGATTGGGGCCCCATTTTTAAGGCCTCATGTTAGCTTAATTATCTTCCCAAAGGCCCTAGCTCCAAATATGATCACAATAAGAGGCCGGGTTTCAACATATAAACATTGGGGACAAAATTTAGTCCATAAAGTAACCATGGAAAAGACCAATGGGCAAGCACTTTTGCAAGCTGCATTTATTTAACAGCATATGACAGCAGTGTGTCAGTTGATAAGCAGGGAGGCAGCCATGGTTAACAGGTCTTTGGGACCAGGAAGGGAAGGAAAGGAGGAGGCCCTCTTTACTCATACTATTGTCTGATCAGCATTTCTGATGAGGAGCATTTCCCCACACCTGCAGGGCAAATGTATGTTTATACAAATCTACTTGAAAGAGCAGCCTGTCTGAGAGCAAGTTTGCATGCGTAAGTTTTTCATAAACAGATATTAAAATGTGAATTTGTGCAAAACTGTTAGATTTGCTCAAACTCAGTGTAATTTAGTTAATTTTGTCAGGGATGAAAGAAGGTAGAAAATAAAGAAAAAAGAACATGATGTTATAATAAGGAAGCATTAAGATAATAAAGTGAAACTATGATAGTATAAATTCAAAGTTCAAGATCGGAAATGATAAAGACTAGTACAAAAGTAATTGCGGTTTCAGACCATGAACTTTAAATCATTATAACTAGGCTCAAACACATCTGTATTAATCAAAATAGGACACATTACAGTCAAGACATTTTTTCCAGTGATAAATGTTTGTGTATTTCTGTAGCATAAAAATCCATGCTTTGGGATTCGACATGCTCTTGGAAAGATATTCTCTGCATCTTGCTGGTGGTGGAAACTTTTACCCTGCACACAGTTGTTGAGATGCTTGAAGAAGTGGTTGTTGGTTGGCGAAAGGTCAGGTGATTATGGTGGATGGGGCAAAACTTTGTAGCCTAATTTGTTCAACTTTTGAAGCGGTCGTTGTGTGGCTTGCGGTTGAATGTTGCCATGGAGAATTGGGCCCTTTCTGTTGACCAATGCCAGCCATGGGTGTTCCAGTTGTTGGTGTATCTCATGGATTTGCTGAGCATACTTCCCAGATGTAATGGTTTCACCTGGATTCAGAAAGCTGTAGTGGATCAGATTGGCAGCAGACCACCAAACAGGGACCATGACCTTTTTTTGGTGCAATTTTGGTTTGGGGAAGTGCTGTGGAGTTTCTTTTCAGTCCCACCACTGAGCTGATCATCATCGGTTAGAGTATAAAATCTACTTTTCGTCACATGTCACAGTCTGATGGAGAAATGGCTTGTTGTTGTGTAGAATTAGAGAAACACTGCAAGATGATGATCTTTGTTTATTTTCACTCAGCTCATGATGCACCCACTTGTCAAGCTTTTTCACCTTTCCAACTTGCTTCACATGCCAAATGACTGTAGAATAGTAGACATTGAGTTCTTTGGCAACTCTTCTTGTAGTTGAAAGAGGATCAGTTTTGATGATTGCTCTCAATTGGCCATTGTCAACTTCCAATGGCCGGTCACTAAGTTGCTCATCTTCAAGGCTCTCTTCTCCTTTGCAGAACTTCTTGAATCACCACTGCTGTACGCTTGTTAGCAGTTCCTAGGCCAAATGCATTGCTGATGTTATGAGTTTTCTCTGTTGCTTTTTGACTCATTTTGGAGTCGAATAAGAAAATTGCTCAAATTTGCTTTTTATCTAACATTAATTCCATAGTCTAAAGTAAATACAAAATCAACAGCAAGTAATAAGTTACTAACAAAAAAAAAGCAAGAAATGTGCATTAAAATGATGTATAACATAACCACATTTATTTAAGAATGTATTCCAATATCAAATGGAAAATTTAAATAATGCAAAAACCACAATTTTTTTGCACCAACCTAATGTTAAGGAGAATACTTAGAAAGAAGAGTAAAATGGTGGAGAAGGGCGGAGCAAGATGGCCAAATAGGAACAGCTCCAGTCTCCAACTCCCGGCACGAGCCACACAGAAGACCGGTGATTTCTGCATTTTCAACTGAGGTACTGGGGTCATCTCACTAGGGAGTGCTGGACAATCGGTGCTGGTCAGCTGCTGCAGCCCGACCAGTGAGAGCTGAAGCAGGGCGAGGCATTGCCTCACCTGGGAAGTGCAAGGGGGAAGGGAATCCCTTTTCCTAGCCAGGCGAACTGAGACACACAACACCTGGAAAATCAGGTAATTCCCACCCCATTACTGCGCTTTAAGCAAACGGGCACACCAGGAGATTATACCCACACCTGGCCGGGAGGGTCCCACGGCCACGGAGCCTCCCTCATTGCTAGCACAGCAGTCTGCGTTCTAACTGCAAGGCAGCAGTGAGGCTGGGGGAGGGGCGCCCACCATTGCTGAGGCTTAAGTAGGTAAACAAAGCCGTGGGAAGCTCGAACTGGGTGGAGCTCACAGCAGCTCAAGGAAACCTGCCTGTCTCTGTAGACTCCACCTCTGGGGACAGGGCACAGCTAAAAAACAACAGGGGAAGCAGCAGAGGCCTGTGCAGACCCGAACGACTCTGTCTGACAGCTGTGAAGAGAGCAGTGGATCTCTCAACACGGAGGTTGAGATCTGAGAATGGACAGACTGCCTGCTCAAGTGGGTCCCTGACCCCTGAGTAGCCTAACTGGGAGACATCTCCGACTAGGGGCAGTCTGACACCCCACACCTCACAGGGTGGAGTACACCCCTGAGAGGAAGGTTCCAAAATGAGAATCAGACAGGTACACACGCTGTTCAGCAATATTCTATCTTCTGCAACCTCTGCTGCTGATACCCAGGCAAACAGGGTCTAGAGTGGACCTCAAGCAACCTCCAACAGACCTACAGCAGAGGGTCCTGACTATTAGAAGTAAAACTACCAAACAGGAAGAATACCTATACCAAAACCCCATCAGTACGTCACCATCATCAAAGACCAGAGGCAGATAAAATCCACAAGATGGGGAAGAAGCAGAGCAGAAAAGCCGGAAATTCAAAAAATAAGAGCACATCTCCCCCTGCAAAGGAGC